>NW_009260347.1:158916-159963 GCF_000687185.1 Egretta garzetta | reverse complement strand
GGCCTTGTCCCTGGGGGGCTGCGAGGCCCAGGGGCAGGCACGCTGATGCGCAAGGAGGCTGGAGGTCTGCAAGCGGCCCAGGGCTGGGTGTCCCGCTGTCAGGGGAGCGGGCTGTGTTGGGGCAGGGCCCTTGGAGCTGAGCGGTGGGAGCGTGGGTGTGCAGAGGGGCCAGGGCTGTGGGCTGTCCCCAAAGGCAGCTCAGCCTGGCTCTGCTGGGGCTGGCAGAGTGGGCTGGCCCGGCTGGCGGGGGCCGCCTGCAGGGCCAGAATAGCCTGCAGCCCAGGCTGGCCTGGGAAAGAAAAGGCGGAGAGGGAGGCGTTGGATGCAGGCTTGTTTTATTGCAGTGCGGGAAAGACACACAAGGCAGGGGCCGGCAGGGTGTCCCCCCCGGCGGGCTTCCCGAGAGGTGTTCCTTCAGGCTTCTGCCCGGCGCTGGTCATTGCCCAGAGGAGCCAGTGCCCCGCGGGACGCTGGTGGAGTTGCGCGTGTGGGCAGGGTGCAGGCGGAGGAGAAGAGAGGGCACGGCGAGAGGAGAAGGAGGGGGGAAAGGAGGCGTGAGGCGGAGGTGGTGTGGGGGCTGCGCCTGGGGCTGCTGTGGGTCTAGCAGGGCCCACAGGTGTCCCAGAGCTTCTTGCTGTAGCGGGGCAAGGCGCAGGGGCTGCAGGCGGGAGAAGCGTAGGGTCTGCCAAAGGTGCAGAGGCCCCCCGAGCCCAGCGTGGCCCCGGCACCGTAGAGGCCCCCCAGCCCCAGGGAGCCCCCAAAGGCGGGGGCTCCGGACGAGCCCACCACGGCTTGCTGGGGGAAGGAGCTGAGGATGGGGCCGGGGAAGGTGACGACCACGGGGGGCGGCTGGATGAAGGCCGAGGAGTCGGGGCACTGGCGGGCGCACAGCTCGTTGCAGCTCTCGGCGATGGGCTGGGGGACGGCGACGCCGGTCTTTGGCGGGCACAGGTCGTAGCAAGACATGTTGGCGCGGGATGGGAGGCTGCTCTGCAAGAAGGCAGAGATTAGCAGAGCGCAGCCGAGGGGAGCAGCCGAGGAGGAGGA
>NW_009260347.1:153634-156848 GCF_000687185.1 Egretta garzetta | reverse complement strand
ACTGGTGCGGCGGGGCTGCAGGGCCGAGCCCTTGGCAGCTGGCATGGGGCATGTGCAGGCAGGAGCCATGCTCTGCACAAGATGCCTCTGCCTGCCCCAAGGCCTGGCAACCAGCAGCCCCTGGGGGTCTGTCCCACCGTCTCTCTGACAGTCTCGGCTGCCCCTCGGGGCACAATAAAGATTTCCCGCATCCCAGTCGTGTCTCCCACTCTTTTTGTTGTAATTTTATTGCCTAGGAGCTGTGAATAGGCAAATACTGGTCTCTCCATATTTCACCAAGATTTATCATGCATCTTGCCGTACCTATGAGAGGAGGGGCGATTCCTTTTGTCTCATTCTCCATCTCTAGATGAGCAGTGCTTATCTCAGGGTAAATCTTCTTTTGTCTATTCGGAGAGAGGAATGATTCAATTACAGTAACACAGATAATGAATTGCAGCAAGTGGTTGGACTACAGAGGCCTCTTCAAAAATTTATGCAGAGATATATATTTATATTTAGAGATATATATTTTTGGCCGTAATATTCTTGTATTATAGGGTGGTGTCTTAGCTCCTGTCTATGGTCTTCCAGAAGGTGGTGTGACGCTGCCCTTTCACTCTCCAAAGCTTTTTACTTCTACAGAGCTGCTGCTGTTTCACATGCAGGGCATTTGTAACTCCCTTGGCGTCAAATGCAAACAGAGATAATCTGTCCCTCAGCTTTACTCAAGATGACCCATCCTACAACATCATTTTACCCCTTACTGTGGGACCTGTGAGATTAATTATCTTGATATTAGTGCCATTCACATCTCCTGGATTCACCCGGTCTTTCCGAGAGGTAGTGATATGCTGGCAGGAAATGGGAAATTGGATGTGCTCTTCCCTTGTTCTTACAGGTTCTGCTTTTATTACCACCACTGTCTGCTATTCTATATTTAGAATGGATTTGCTCAAGAGCATGCAATCCCCCTGTCCCTTACCATCACCTGTTTGGGGCTACTCAGAGACTTTTCCCTTTTCTGTCTCTTCTTTCTGATTATACCCCATGTTTCACCAGGTCTTTTCTGCATAGTCAAGCGGGTGCATGGCTTTGCACCGCGTTACTGAAGATCATGCCATTACTGTTACTCCTATTGGTTAAGCCTTCTCAGTGTTACAGTCTTAAAACCTGATTCCCTCTTATTTAATGCCACTCAGCTTTATGTCACCAGCACATAAAACAGAGTGCTCCCAAGTTATGTGCCAATGCCATTAAAGCAAACGAAGAATTAGAGGTGTTCTGAGACTAATCCTTGAGTAACCAATGTAGTAAACTCCCTCCATTCCTATAACTCCCGTACAACATTAGACAGAAAGGCGCTCTCTATGTACTGTTTTGCAATCAGACATGAACTCACCCTCAACAGGCATCCAGCCCAAACAGAGCTACGTAATCCTGTTAGCTGGGTGCTAATAGCTCTCCCCAATCTTGTTATCTCGGGCCAGGCACTCGCCTGATGCAAAACTGGGTGCTGGCTGGTACCTGCCTGATGCTGCCTTATTGAGGGAGTCAGGAGAAAAGTTGGCAGCCAGAGCCGAGGTGTTCAGCTGTGATCATGTATGATTTACACTGAAGTAGAGGTTGGGTGAGAGCAAGGATCCTGGCATTGAGCAGAAGAGAAACAGAGAGGAAACCAGGCATCCATGTCTTGTAAAGCTGCCCCAGGAACTGCCCTGGGCTGAGCTAGCGGGAGGGAAAGAGGGCTTTGCTCAGCACAAGAGAGGGAGCTGGGCCAGGGAGATGCCAGGATGGTGCAGCACAAGCCAGGAGGTTGGTCGCTGAGCTCCTGGGAATTCATGGCAGCAGCATCCTTGCCTTAAGCTGTGTGAGGATGGAGAGCAGGGTCAGAGCGCTGATTCCTTGTGCCCAGAAGGCAGGAGCATCTCTTCCCACCTCAGCTGCTGGGGCTCTTCACACCCCCCAGGCACTCATGGGGCAGGGGCTGGGCCCTGCAAGCTCCAGTCCCTTCCCAGACCATCCCCAAAAAGCCCAAGGCAGTGAGGGCAGGCAGTGTTGGGACAGGGAAGATGAAGCAGGCAGAGAGGGGAGAACCTTTCAGCAAAGAGCTTTTTTTGGTCCAAATATTCTCAATAAGTATTTGTTTATCAGTAAAAATAAACCAGTATTTTCTTAAAATAAAAGCAGGATTTGTGAGTACCGGACTAATTTTCCTTTCAGCTTGCTACTACTTACAGCACACAGCGATCTGACGCTTCCCAATACATTTGGGGTGGCAGGGGAGGAACATTGAAATTACCTGTTAATATCAGACTCGTTACTCCATGACACCGACAGAGGGTTGGGATCAAGAAATTGTACATTCATGCACGGAGCTTTTCTTTAAAAGAGTCTCAGTGAAGTAACAGGTAAATCCTCTGGAATGCACTAGTTCCTATTCTTTTACTTCACCCAGGTGACTTACACTCAGCCAAAACTTCCCCGAGGCAACTATTATCACAGCAGCAATTAACAGAAAAAGAAGAGGTAGCGCTTGATCTTTGCTCATCAGATACCTATCTTAAAAATTGTTTCCCATTGTTTCCCTTCCTCCTATTATTCCTTTTCAGAATACGCTTTGACAGAACTTCAGGCCATGTTTTTTTCCTTTGTCTTTGAATACAGTTCGACGACCTCTAGAACATCATCAGGGAAGATGCAAAATTAAAAGGAATTCCAGCACTATATTAAATAATGAAAAAAAAAAAAAAAGTTGGACTAACTGCCGGAAGGTTGACAAGTAGAAAAATTAGTGTAGGAGAGACAACCATTTCAGCTCAGTAGCAATGAAAGGTTGGGTAGATGGGTTTCTTAGCAGCAGGATGTGAGCGTGGGTGTCCAGAGGTGCCAGGGCTGTGGGCTGTCCCCAAAGGCAGCTCAGCCTGGCTCTGCTGGGGCTGGCAGAGTGGGCTGGCCCGGCTGGCGGGGGCCGCCTGCAGGGCCAGAATAGCCTGCAGCCCAGGCTGGCCTGGGAAAGAAAAGGCGGAGAGGGAGGCGTTGGATGCAGGCTTGTTTTATTGCAGTGCGGGAAAGACACACAAGGCAGGGGCCGGCAGGGTGTCCCCCCCGGCGGGCTTCCCGAGAGGTGTTCCTTCAGGCTTCTGCCCGGCGCTGGTCATTGCCCAGAGGAGCCAGTGCCCCGCGGGACGCTGGGGGAGTTGCGCGGGTGGGCAGGGGGCAGGCAGAGGGGGAG
>NW_009260347.1:146760-151222 GCF_000687185.1 Egretta garzetta | reverse complement strand
GGGAAAGAGGGCTTTGCTCAGCACAAGAGAGGTACCTGGGCCAGGGAGATGCCAGGATGGTGCAGCACAAGCCAGGAGGTTGGTCGCTGAGCTCCTGGGAATTCATGGCAGCAGCATCCTTGCCTTAAGCTGTGTGAGGATGGAGAGCAGGGTCAGAGCGCTGATTCCTTGTGCCCAGAAGGCAGGAGCATCTCTTCCCACCTCAGCTGCTGGGGCTCTTCACACCCCCCAGGCACTCATGGGGCAGGGGCTGGGCCCTGCAAGCTCCAGTCCCTTCCCAGACCATCCCCAAAAAGCCCAAGGCAGTGAGGGCAGGCAGTGTTGGGACAGGGAAGATGAAGCAGGCAGAGAGGGGAGAACCTTTCAGCAAAGAGCTTTTTTTGGTCCAAATATTCTCAATAAGTATTTGTTTATCAGTAAAAATAAACCAGTATTTTCTTAAAATAAAAGCAGGATTTGTGAGTACCGGACTAATTTTCCTTTCAGCTTGCTACTACTTACAGCACACAGCGATCTGACGCTTCCCAATACATTTGGGGTGGCAGGGGAGGAACATTGAAATTACCTGTTAATATCAGACTCGTTACTCCATGACACCGACAGAGGGTTGGGATCAAGAAATTGTACATTCATGCACGGAGCTTTTCTTTAAAAGAGTCTCAGTGAAGTAACAGGTAAATCCTCTGGAATGCACTAGTTCCTATTCTTTTACTTCACCCAGGTGACTTACACTCAGCCAAAACTTCCCCGAGGCAACTATTATCACAGCAGCAATTAACAGAAAAAGAAGAGGTAGCGCTTGATCTTTGCTCATCAGATACCTATCTTAAAAATTGTTTCCCATTGTTTCCCTTCCTCCTATTATTCCTTTTCAGAATACGCTTTGACAGAACTTCAGGCCATGTTTTTTTCCTTTGTCTTTGAATACAGTTCGACGACCTCTAGAACATCATCAGGGAAGATGCAAAATTAAAAGGAATTCCAGCACTATATTAAATAAAGAAAAAAAAAAAAAAAGTTGGACTAACTGCCGGAAGGTTGACAAGTAGAAAAATTAGTGTAGGAGAGACAACCATTTCAGCTCAGTAGCAATGAAAGGTTGGGTAGATGGGTTTCTTAGCAGCAGGATGTGAGCGTGGGTGTCCAGAGGTGCCAGGGCTGTGGGCTGTCCCCAAAGGCCGCGGGCGGGGGCCGCCTGCAGGGTGAGGGAAGCCTGAAGCCCAGGCTGGCCTGGGAAAGAAAAGGCGGAGAGGGAGGCGTTGGATGCAGGCTTGTTTTATTGCAAGTGCAAGAAAGCACACACTGGAGAAAGACACACAAGGCAGAGGCAGGCATGTTGTCCCCGCTGGGCTTCCCGAGAGGTGTTCCTTCAGGCTTCTCCCAGGATGTGGAAGTTTCAGGGAGAAGCAAATGTCCTTTGGGGCGATGGTGGGGTTTCACATTTGACCACTGGCAGGGGCAAGGAAGACGCGATGAAATAAATGAAGAAGGAAATGAGAACTGCAATTTGTGGAGCTATTCTGACTCCACTGTATTAAGTGGAAGTCTTTGATGCTTTGCCCCTTACTCAGGAGCTCAGCTGAGGTTCAGGATTGTATCATGCATTTGCCAGTCATCCATTAGCCAAGGGATATTTCTACAGGATTTAACAGGGATCGCAGCTGCCACGGCGGTACCTGTTATATGAGTAGGAGTAAGGGCTGCAAGAGCCAGAACCATAGGATCTACCATAGCCATACAGGCCCTTGTAACCCAGGGAGCCCCCATAGCCATACAGAGCCCCACAGCCCAGGGAGGAGCCCCCATATCTGTACAGACCCCCATAACCCAGGGACCCATAGCCTCCATAGCTCCCCAGACCCTGGTAGCCCAGGGATCCATAGCCCCCATAGCCCAGGGAGCCCCCATAGCCCCCAAGGATGGGTGCTCCAGAGGATCCCACAAACGAATCCTGAGGGAAGGAGCTGAGGATGGGGCCAGGGAAGGTCACGACGACCGGAGGTGGCTGGATCACAGTTGTGGAGTCAGGGCACTGACGGACACATGGCTCATTCCCCCTGTCAGCGAGGGGCTGGGGGCGGTAGATGCCACCAACGGTGGTGGAGCACAGGTCGTAGCAAGACATCTCACAGGGATGGAGGTCAATCTACAAGAGTTGATTTTACCAAGTACAAGACATTATTTACATACATAGAAGTGCTATAGAGCTTGCTGCCTTTCCTCAGAGAAGAGTGCTTTGAAGTACACCAATTTACCCATGCCTATTAGAAACGAAAATTGAAGCAGAAGAGCAAAATTATTTGCTCAGATGCTTTGGTGAGTCAGTGGATCAGCAAGGACTGGGCCTCCAAGAATGGAGTGTGTTGTTATGCATGATTTCATGACTCTAACTCTCCATTCCCACTGATCTCCTTTGTGCTGAGCCCTGTAAGAACAGGGATTATAAATCATTGTCTGTCCAGATTTGCTCAGTAGCTTGTTTGATGGGACCATTACAAGGGAATTACAAAGATTATTGTCCCCAATTTCCAAACATTGAATCAGGGCACTGAGATATTTACAACTAGCCTAACAACACAGTATTTTGATTCTGGGCCCCAAGCTCTTTTGGAAAAAATCTCACCCCAAACAACTTGCCCCCAATAACATGAAAAACCCAGTGCTTCAACTGTCAGCTCCTTAAATTCCCTCCAGGACCCCTCTTTCTCTTAAATAAGTTTCTTACAGAACATTTTTAAACACCTCTCAATTCTTCTCTGTGTCTTGCTGTCTCTAAGCCAGTGCCTGATCTCTGGTAGCATTCATGCCCATTTGTCTTGAATTAACGTAAAATCACACAGAATCCCAGAATGGCTGGGGTTGGAAGGACCCTCCAGAGATCATCCAGTCCAATCCCCCCCAGCCAAAGCAGGCTCACCCAGAGCAGGGGGCACAGGTGGGGTTTGAATATCTCCAGAGAAGGAGACTCCACAGCCCCCCTGGGCAGCCTATGCCAGGGTTTAGTCACCCTCCAATCAAGAAGTTCTTCCTCACGTTCAACCAGAACCTTTTCTGCTTCAGTTTGTGCCCATGGCCCCTTGTCCCGGCGCTGGGCACCACTGGGAAGAGTCTGGCTCCGTCCTCGTGACCCCCACCCTTGAGATATTTGTAGGTAGTGATGAGATCCCCTCTCAGCCTTCTCTTCTCCAGGCTGAACAAGCCCAGCTCCCTCAGCCTTTCCTCCTAGGGGAGATGCTCCAGTCCCCCCCACCATCTTTGTTGCCTTTCTCTGGACTCTCCAGGAGTTCCTCATCTTTCTTGAACCGGGGAGCCCAGAACTGGACCCAGTGCTCCAGGTGGGGTCTCACCAAGGCAGAGTAGAGAGGGAGGAGAACCTCCCTCGCCCTGCTGGCCACGTTCCTCTTAATGCACCTCTTAATCACCTTGAGTGATCTGTAATGGAATAAACTGGAGATAATGGAAGGTCTGCTTCCAAGCTTGGCATTTCCCTGTGAACCAGGAGGATTTAAACTTTTCCAAACAATTTCAAGTTACCCATATAAACAAACAAAGAAGATGAATGCATGTTGAACCTGTCACCTCATTTTTTCAGCTGTTGGAAGTGAACTAATAACAAACTTAATTTTCTGCCATATCAAGAAACTTCCAGTTTGCTTTGAGATTAAAGGCCAGCCCTGAATGCAGAGAACAGCTGTCCATAACACTTTTAATAATTTTTGTACCCTTTATCTTTTCATCTGAAATTTTACCCATTAGTTCTTAATGGAAGAGGCCATCCTAGATTAAATTGTACAGCAAAGAGCTATTCCAAGAGTTCTAAAGAGCAGATTCAGCCTTACCCAATTCGCTGAGAAGAACGAGTGAAGAGAGGAGGTTGGAAGAACCCTGAGCCGAGAGCGCTTTTATACAGCTGAGACTGCCTGAGGGATGAGAGGCTGGTTTCACGCATGTGGATCTAATTAGTTGACACGGCACATTTTTTGTATTGATAGCTCCGCAAAGTGATGAAATGGTTTTGCTTTCTGTTTTTATTACTTGATTTCAATTATCATGTAACATAATGCATGCATTACATCACGCAAGGCTCTTTCATCTAAAAGAGTGATGGGTAAAATTAATGCATCTTTCATCCTAAAACATGATTCATTAAATTAATACCAGTTTTCTATTCTTTTTGGAGTTGCACCATGTCATAAGCTGTTTACACATAGATACTCTTCTTTTGCTGTCTTATATGACAACGATGCTCAGACATTTATAAAAATAACCTGCTGCGAGGTGCTTCATTCAAAGTCCCTTATGTAAGTTTTCACAGAATCCCAGAATGGCAGGGGTTGGAAGGGACCTCCAGAGATCACCCGGGCCCACCCCCCTGCTCAAGCAGGCTCACCCAGAGCAGGGGCACAGGACAGCGGCCAGGCAGGGGTTGAAGATCTCCAGAGAAGGAGACTCCACAGCCCCC
>NW_009260347.1:140034-146741 GCF_000687185.1 Egretta garzetta | reverse complement strand
GCAGGAGCCCAGGACAGCTGCCAGGCAGGCGTTGAAGATCTCCAGAGAAGGAGACTCCACAGCCCCCTGGGCAGCCTGGGCCAGGGCTCGGGCACCCTCCAAGTCAAGAAGTTCTTCCTCACGTTCAACCGGAACCTCTTCTGCTTCAGGTTGTGCCCATGGCCCCTTGGCCTGGCGCTGGGCACCACTGGGAAGAGTCTGGCTCCGTCCTCGTGACCCCCACCCTTGAGATATTTGTACGTGTTGATGAGATCCCCTCTCAGCCTTCTCTTCTCCAGGCTGAAAAAGCCCAGCTCCCTCAGCCTTTCCTCGTGGGGGAGATGCTCCAGTCCCCCCCATCATCTTTGTTGCCCTCCCCTGGACTCTCTCTAGGAGTTCCTCATCTTTCTTGAACCAGGGAACCCAGAACCAGACCCAGTGCTCCAGGTGGGGTCTCAATCCCCAGGAACACAGGCAATATTTTGTGTGTGCTTAGGTTTATTTCCGAGGTGTGACATAATTAATATCGGAAACCACTGGAGATTCTCAATACTCTCAGAATCAAATTATATTGTGAGCATTCCTGAATACGCAGCGGCAGATGTCCAAAACAGCCTTAGGTTTTAGCTGACCCTCAAACTACATCTTAAAGCTGAATTTAGTGCTGAAAGGAGAGATTTATATTTTTAACGATCAGGATGAAAAGCTCAGAATAGTCAAAGTGTATGTTGAATTAATAGCTAAATTTGTGATTTACTGAGGTAGCTGTGTGGTTTTGTAGAAGGTATATAGAAGACACCCCAAATTTAACCCTATTAGCAAAAAAAGCCTTTCCTATTTGAAAAGAAGAAGCGAGCTGTGAATTGAGATTTCCGAGTAGCAGACTAAACCACAGTCTAATAGCATTAATAACTCCATGGCTGCATCCCAGAATATGCAATTCTTACTGGTGTCCCATTTGCTCATCTCCCATGTTTTAGTTCTGCCCTTCTTCTGGCATGTCTACAGCTACATGGAACAGGCTCCTCTTGGCCGTTCAAAACTACTGAGACCTCCTGCTTCAATCAAAGACCATTCCCAAGTGTTAACGGACTTAAAGGATTCCCAAGTGTTCTGCAGCCCCTATTTCACTTGCACATCCAATAGATAAAAGCAACCTTTTAGACATCAAAGTGTCGAAAATATCATCAAAGTGACATCAAAAAGCAGACAGATTCCCAGTGAATATCTGGAATCATAAGCAGTTGGGGATACTCAAAACTTTCGGCTCAGTTTGATCCACACATTTGAGAGGGTACATTTTCCTGAAGCTTTCTTTCATTTCTAGCCTGCTCCTCAGGGGTCCTTGATCCTGGTCTACAAGGTCTTGCAGCTGACCCCTTCATTGATGGCATCTTCAGCAGAGAGCAGTTATGAGGTGGGAATCCACTGGGAAAAGCAAATGCCGGCTTTTGCTGAGGTTGGTTTCTTTGTTTGTGCCATTATTGTAATACTATGTCATTATCATGGTTATCGTAATCATCAACATGGTTATCCTCAGACCACGTATTATTTCTAAATTATAAGCTTTTCTAAATCTGGAGATACATATGGAGATTTCCTGAGCCACGATACTGAAAAGAAACCCCATCTCAGAGTTTTACAAGAACATTCCAAAGGATTTTCAAATACCTCGTAAACACCCATTACTAGCTTGGATATACTGTGTCATAATTATTTAAAAAGTATGCCTGGACGCATACACCCCACTATTATGGGAGAGCATCACTTTAAAACAGGTAAGTTAAGGTCACTTGGGTCTTTCCCGTAACCAGTTTGTGGTTTATAACACTTTTTGGACCTTCCTTCTTTGACTTTAAAAATAAAATCTACCTTCTTTTTTATTAGAGCACACATTGGTCCAGAAAGATACATCTGCTTATGTTAACTGAATTATTAGCCAAAAAAACCCCCAAGCCCAAGGTATAATGGGGTCTCTCTTCATTGTGTCAGGGCTAGAATCTCTTTCAGCGGTCAAGTCTTATTGCCTGATTTACTTGCCTTAGTCCTGTGTTCCTAGGTATGGCTCTCTAACATGTAACAATAAGAGAAGAAAACACGAAAAAATATAAAGGAAAGCAAAGCTTGGTGAAACGAGTCAGAACAATCAGTTTCCATAGACTTGTGACTGCCAGCTGAAATATTTCTCTGTTCCTGGGACTGAAAGACAACTGCTGGAGAACTGTCTGAAGGCCATTAAAAGATGCTCCTGGTTATTGTGTTTGCCTTGTATTGAGTAGCTGGAGGTAGAAATGCTAAGCCTGCAGAAAAAAAAAATGGTTTTACCCTTGTTATTTGTCTCCAGCCTTCATTTGAGATCCTAAAAGAGATTCCATTTTGTCTCCAGGAATACTGTTGATTACACCAAAGACCTGTGCCTGGACAAAAGAAATTACTCTCCTCCTGTCACCCTAATTATGCAGAACTCTTAAATAAATCAAGCCAGCTTATTTCTTCCCCTAATGCTAAAGAGAGCAATGGAATAATAAAAAATAATTCCACACACAAAAGCCTGGGGATGATAGAGCTGTCTGTGGTGGAGCATGCATGTCACGCTATGCGTGGGTCTGAAGTGCCTGCAACGCACAAGCAATAAGCAAAAACAATTTCAGCACTTTAAGGAACTACGTGTCCTACAATTTGGGGTTAGCACCTAATTATGAGCTCACACACAGGACACCTGATGTCCTCCAGGCAAGTGTCGGAGCTGTATAAAAGCTCTCTGCATTGTCGTCCTCTCCACTTCTCTCGCCTTACTCGCCTTCGTGAATCGGGTAAGTCAGATTTCTCTCAAACTTTGCTAAACTTGCTGTCAAGAACTCTTGATTTTAACTTGGGACCAAGTCCTTTTCAGTTACTGCCAGGCTGCCACTGGTCTGTACATCCTTTGCTGCTGGAAATAATGTTTGGTTTCTCATTTGTTACCAGGCCCTGTTAAGAAGGGCCCCAGAAGAGGGGTATATTAAGTAGTTTGGGATTCAAAACTTGTAACATTTTAGCACTTCAAAGAATTCCTTCACTGTTTTAGGAGATAAAGAATAGCTCTTACTCATGGTTGTGTAGGGCTGCATTTAGCAGTGTTCTGCTGAGTTTATAATAGGAAAGATCAAACTTATTAAGCAGAAACCATCAACTAAGAGCAATGTGATACTATCAAAATTAGCTCATCTGGAAATATCAAAGGTACAATTGAAAAGTACATCACTGTCCGATGAAGCCAAAACTAGCCTCCAGGTTACAGTCCTAGCAAGGACAGTAACAGCAACGATGGCGGCTTCTCAGATTTATTACTGATGCACTGTTGGATTGCTTCAACATAAACATAACCTAAAGTTTGATACTCCTTTAATGTTAACATAAGTGTCCACGGTTTACAGACGGACCTCCATCCCTGCGAGATGTCTTGCTACGACCTGTGCTCCACCACCGTTGGTGGCATCTACCGTCCCCAGCCCCTCGCTGACAGCGGGAATGAGCCATGTGTCCGTCAGTGCCCTGACTCCACAACTGTGATCCAGCCACCTCCGGTCGTCGTGACCTTCCCTGGCCCCATCCTCAGCTCCTTCCCTCAGGATTCATTTGTGGGATCCTCTGGAGCACCCGTCCTTGGGGGCTACGGGGGTTCCCTGGGCTACGGGGGTTCCCTAGGCTACGGGGGTTCCCTAGGCTACGGGGGTCTGGGGAGCTATGGGTCCTCCTTGGGCTATGGCTCCCTGGGCTACCGAGGTCTGTGTGGCTATGGGGGCTCCCTGGGTTACAAGGGCCTGTATGGCTATGGTAGATCCTATGGTTCTGGCTCTTGCAGCCCTTACTCCTACTCGTACAACAGGTACAGCCGTGGCAGCTGCGGGCCCTGCTAAATCCTGCAGAAATACCCCAAGTGAGGTATAACCAACAGATGAGATGCGATGGTTTCACAGCTAAAGAGGTCTGAACCTCCACTGCTCTGCTCCAATCCACGGAGCTGTAACCCTTCAGCCCCTTCTGAATTTCTCCTCTTAACTTCTACTTTCAGTTTCTGCCCTAATGCCTCTCCCATAACATTTCCATATTGCCTGGGATAAACATGTAGCAGAGTTGCTCAAAATGGTTCCTGTTCATTCAAAACAACAGCTAAGACTCAGGAAGGAAAAAAAAAAAATCAATCATATGTGAATGTATCCCTGCCTGGATAACAGTTTCATACTTCTGGAGATTCTGAAAATGTATTCCTTCTTTCATGATCATTAAAAATTTATTGCATCAAAGTTGCTATGTTCTGGTTGTCTTTTCTCATGTGATTAGCCTTGTTATTTGCCTTAGGAAAAGTCTAATGATAGGATGAGGGGAGATGGTCTGAAGTTGCACCAGGGCAGGTTTAGGTTGGACATTGGGAACAATTCCTTCCCCTTGGGGCTGTCAGGCACTGGAAGGGGCTGCCCAGGGAAGGGGTCGAGTCCCCAGCCCTGGGGGGATTTAACAGCCGGGCAGAGGCGGTGCTGAGGGCCAGGGTTTGGGGGTGGGATGGCAGGGGTAGGGGAGCAGTTGGGCTGGGGGAGCTTAAAGGGCTTTGCCAACCTAAACAATTCTGTGATTCTAACCTGTGCAACTGTAACAGTCTAAACTATCTAGATGGGTGTCCCACTCCCCAAAATCAGGGATTTCAAATGCACAAAAGCAGTGCAAAGCCCTCAGCACAGAAGGAACTGCTGTCCTTCCCTCCCCATTTTTCTGATAAAGATTCTTGATGTTTTTGAAGAATTTGGCTTCTTGGTTACACACCCCCTGGTTACAGATTAGTAGTGGTAGAGAAACAAAACAGTAAATTACTCATTTTAAACTCCTTCCTAAAAACATTAAGCTTGAGTAAGAAATTCTGCCAGGTACATCTTTGATTCACCTCTTTGAACTTCAGGTTCTCACTCAAACACTTAAACTCTGTCCTCCGCAACAGTCTCTGCAGAAAGCTGTATTAATTTTCTGTCACATCCTTAAAGAAAGAAAGTTTCCTGGGCCATACAATGGAATTGCGTGGTAATGGCCTTTCTGTATCATCATGAAGGTGTTGCAGGGCTTTGGATGGAAAACCAGCCACTCCATACAGCTACCCCAAGGGCGAGCTCATCTATGCCAGCAAGAACAGCTGGAACAGATAGAATCCAGCTATGGTACCTTGAAAGTTTAAAAGGTGGAAAAAGTCATAACCCTGCCTACCTATCCTTGACCCCGTTGTGTTTCCCAATTCCTCCTACACAGAAAGTCCTCACAACAGAAACCCCCCTTTGCAGCAGCTCTAACTTTCAACCTCTCCCATGATGTTCCTCATCCCAAAGGTCCATTAGACACCCTACCCACCTCTGAAGATCTCTTTTCCTTGTTGCAGCTCCTCCAGTCCTCTCCCTCTCAGCAGCCCCATGCCAACACCCTTCACCCCTCTGTCCCCACCTCCCTAAATCCCTTCTGACTCAGGAGCATCCCTCCCACCTGAGGGCCTCATCTGCCACCCTTTTCCCCATAATTTGCTTTGAATCCAGCCTCAGCTGAGCCGCCAGCTCTGCTCCTGCTATGACCAGCAAACATGTTCAAGTGGCTCATTAGGGGATGGAGGTTTAGTGAGGTTTCTTTCTATACAATAATGGTTACAATAATGTCATTATTGTAACCCAGGCCAGCTGGGGAGGGAGGGTTTCTGCTCCCAAATGAGTGCAGCAAAGGGTGACTGACTTCACTGATAGCTGGGCCCTTTCAGCTACGGCTTTGAAGCCTCATCCTATGTAAGGATGTGTTTTACCCATCTACAGAGTTGTATATCTGTAGCAGAAGAAATTAAAACTAAAAGTTGATATTTTTTGATGCAGAGTAGAATCACTTTAATGAGAAATAGCCATTCACAGAAAAGCATTGCAGAATATCAAGAATATGCATCAGAGTTCAGGCAATCCCTTCCATAATTGTTGTTCTTCATCTGGACAGCGAAGTGCCATTTTATAAGGATATAAATTACTTGTTTTATCCCACCCATTATACACACAGATGGAAAAAAGCCCAAAAGACCATGAGTAGAGGGTGAAGAAATGAGGGATGTGCTGTGTGGTCCCAGCTCCACTGCAGTGGGGCAGCAGCAATTAGGACTTCACAACATCGCCGTTGGGACCACTGCTGTGGATCAAGACTGTATCTCTCAGTTGCCGGTTATTCATTATTCAGGGCATATTTCTGCAGGATTTAGCAGGGCCAGCAGCTGCCACGGTTGTACCTATTGTTCCAGTAGGAGTAAGGGCTGCAAGAGCCAGAACCATAGGATCTACCATAGCCGTACAGACCCCCCCAGCCCAGGGAGCCATAGCCCCCATAGCCGTACCGACCCCCCGGGCGCCAAAGCCCCCAGTGGCCGTACGGCCCCCCCCGGCCCGGGGAGCCGTAGCCCCCATAGCCGTACAGCCCCCCATAGCCTCCATAGACCCCAAGGACGGGTGCTCCAGAGGATCCCACAAACGAATCCTGAGGGAAGGAGCTGAGGATGGGGCCAGGGAGGGTGACGACAACCGGGGGTGGCTGGATCACAGTCGTGGAGTCAGGGCACTGACGGACACACGGCTCGTTGCAGCTGTCAGCGAGGGGCTGGGGGCGGTAGACGCCGCCGACAGAGGTGGAGCACAGGTCGTAGCAAGACATCTCGCAGGGATGGAGGCAAGCTGCAACACACACCG
>NW_009260347.1:132826-138611 GCF_000687185.1 Egretta garzetta | reverse complement strand
GATTCGGGGCACTGACGCACACACGGCTCGTTCCAGCTGTCAGCGAGGGGCTGGGGGCGGTAGACGCCGCCGACAGAGGTGGAGCACAGGTCGTAGCAAGACATCTCGCAGGGATGGAGGCAAGCTGCAACACACACTGATAATTAGACTAAGTAGAAGACAAAGACTTCAAAATTCAAGAGTTTACATTAAAATAATGAGTCAAGTATAGGATTTTGAGGAAATAAATTGATTTCCCACTTTGCAATCATAAACCTCTTTTTTCAAAAAGCAGATTTTCGAAAACTCTCTAAAAAACATCTACACATACAAAGGCGTATGGGAAACGTTATCCCTGGCTCTGAAAGCGTCGTCCCTCACGAATACCCTGCGAAGAACTCTGGTGCATTTCTACACATTAAACTGAAAACTGAGAAGCAAAACCAGAGAATGTAAAGTGACTTTGTCCATGGTCATTTGATGAGTCAGTAGGAAAACTGAGGAATTGGGTTCAGCACGTTTACATGAGATGTAGTTTATATACACCTTAATTACAGTAGCTTCTTCTTCCCACTCATCCCAATTTTGCTGAGAGTTGTAAGAACAGCAGATTATGGGATTGTCACTGCCCAGATTGCTCAAAAAGCCATTTGACAAGACAATAAAGCAGTGATGGCAGTGTTATTATCCCAATTCCCACCTACGCAGCTACTGTATGGATACAGCCTGGACAATTTCAATATAAATCAGCATTTTAGTCCCTAACATCTTTCAAAAAACTAATTTCAAAATATTATTCCCAGGAAAAACCAGGACTCCTTGGTAAACCCAAGAATTCAATCTATATTCTCCCCTCTGAGCTTACTCTCCAAGAGTGATTTACTCTTCTGCACTCACTGTCCCCTGCACATCCTTAGCAGCGTTCTGAGGAAGAATACGAAAGAAAGTAAAGGGCAGCCAGAAGATTTGCTGTACCAGGGCAACACACTCAACTTTCTCAGACGTATCGCTTGTCATCTCAGATTGCACCAGTGGCTGAAGTCGTGACGCTCTTATTAAACGTTGAACTTCATAACAGGCAAGCTTTGCAATAAGTTAAATGTATTGAAATGGGGGCAGTGCTATGCATGTCCCACTCTTCCTGACACTGAGAATTCCACCGTGCCCCATGCACCAGGTAGGGGTATCTGCTACCCCAGAGCCAGCATTAGAACCTCTGTCCCAAGGCAGCGCAGATACACTCAACAGTATGGATGGTGGATGTCAACTGAAGTCAAACCCAGCACTAAAAAGATACCTTGATAGCAATAGAGAAGAGTCAGACTTACCCAAGTCACCAAGAAGTCAAGGGAAGCGTTTGGAAGAGCTATGAGAGAGAAGGGCTTTTATATCAGAGCAGCTGGAGGTACAAGATCAACACTGGTTGCCCGCCCCAATTCCAAAGATGTGTAACCTGTTGACATGACGAAATTGCTGTGTTTGTTATTGGAGTTTATGAGTCCTTTCAAATTTGTTTGTAATAGGACCTAAACATTACTTTAGATTATATAGAATTCTTTCATCTTGCAACTTGTTGGGGAAAATTAATACCTGGTTTTATTCCAGTCACTTTCTTGAAATTACAACAGGAATTATTAGCCAGCTCCTTTTGCATTAATCTAACACCTGAGAGTCTCTCATGGGTTTATCAGAATTACAAACTGCTGTCATGGACAGGATTTTTGTTTAAGTACATATAATTCCCATTACAACCTGCCAGGACAGAAGTTACAGGCTGCCGGTGTGATATGCAGGAAGGCTGGGGGTGGTTTCTGCACGTTTAGCTCCCGCACCTGCAGGTAGGGGACACAGCACCCTTGGGAGCCAATGGTGTTTTTCAGTAGCACTTGACACTGGCCATAAGAAGGAATATTCAGCTCCAAAGAGCAGCAGCAATTCCAGGGACCGGCAACAAGTGCTTCAGTCACTAAATAAGGCCTATATGGAAATTGAAATTTAGCTTTGCGCAGAAAAATTGTGAAATCCTTTGTTTTGAAGAGCTGGGAACTCTCTTCATGTAGATATGATCTGCATCAGTGTCTCCATCCATCAGTTATATTCTCTTACAGTCATCAACTCAAACTGTTGGATTCTCTCACAAAAATGTGTGGGGTTAAATCTGTACAATTTTCACATAGGAGATGGAGACAAAGTCTTTATCTTCCTGGGGCTTGCTTTTGGTTTTTAAGAGAATCATGGAGCGCATTTCTGAACTTAACTAAAGCTACAAAGGCATTGGAGATCCCAAAGAGAATTTTTCCAGGTATTGTTGGTTTGATGTTGTCGGTGCAAAGCCGGTACGTGAGTATATTTAATAGGCCTGAGGGAACCTAAGCTTTTTCAGTACAAATGGATCCTCTGGTGCAAAATTTGAGGTGTGACAGAAATGCTTTGAATTACTGACTTGGATTCGCAGGAATTCCTGACCTCCTGTAAGACAGTATTGCTGCAAGCCATAAATCCAGAACAGGGCTGAGCTGGCAGTTTCTGCAAACAGGGAACAATTATGAACTTGGAACGCACAACACAAAACAAAGGCTGGGTCTTCCCTTGTTTATAGATGTGTTATTTTAATACGGCAGACTCTATGCCATAGATGATCTCTAAATTACGAGGTGGGTTTCTCAGCCTTTGAGGTGGTTAGAAGGGGTTTTTTGGACAATAATATTTTCAAGCTTCTAGGGAACAAGTCTTTTCAAATGCTGCAAACTATCCACTAATGCTTTGAGAATGCATTCTTACATTTAAATTAAAGGCAGGTACCTGGATTTGCCTAGCAATTAGGGAATGACATCACGTTAAAACATGCAAGTCAAGGTATTTGTGTCATTGGTATAATCAGTTCATGGCTGAATACTGGGGATTTGCGCATCTCCATTTTTTTCAATATGGAACGAAATATAAACTTTTGAATAAAATACGGCATTTCATAACGCTTAGGGATGGGGTTTGGTGGTGGGATGGCAGGGCTAGGGTAACGGTTGGGCTTGATGATCTTAGAATCATAGAATCACAGAATTGTTTAGGTTGGCAAAGACCTTTAAGATCAAGTCCAACTGTTACCCTAACTCTGCCATCCCACCGCTAAACCCTGTCCCTAAGCAAGGGCTTTTCCAACCTAAACGATTCTGTGATTCTATGATTCTATAATCTGTATAATCAGCATATCTTTATCATTTTTAGTTGCACATCAGACCACAGAAACAGAGAATTTAATTATTTTCTCAAGATGTTACAATCCCATCAATGATCAGCCTTTATCCCTGGAAACAATTTCTCTGTCTCTATTGTAGTGTATACCCAGACAGCTTTAGCAAGTTGCTGCCCTCATTTTAATTTCATTTCTCAGTAGTCTTCAACATTGCCTGGTCTGAAGATGGACCTAAAAATGGATCCCTGAAGGCTTTGTATCAGGAGACAGAAAACTGGGAAATGTGGGTGCCAAATGCTTCACAAAGAAAGTGCCTTCAATCTTGAGAACAGAAAGGGTAAGTGTTAGTTTGCCTCTAGACTCCAACCTGGGCTGAAATACAGTGAGAGACCTGCTAGAAAAGTCGGATTATTTTAAAAGAACATTCTACCTCTGCCCTCTGCTTTACATTTCATTGGTCTTCTTCCTTGGTTCTAGAATGATGGTCCAAAGGACTTGGCAGTGTTTGAGAAAAGGGCAGAGTATTCCGTGGCTGAACGCACAGCAAAACAAGAGATATTTCCTCAAGCCCCTCGTCCATTAGATGAGGCCAGTACTGTGTTCAGGAGCAAAAGCCAAACGAGAAAACAATTTAAGGACAACAGGACGTTTTCTATGGCTTCCTTTGGGTGCAGTATTGGTCTCACATTGAGCAGCTGAGAATGCACGTGATAAAGGTAAAAACAATGACCCCAAAGTCGTTCTAGTGGATGCCATTTTATCTCCAGGTATCTTATAGTCTGGATTTAATGGAAAAATCCATGCACGTGAGGTGACCACAGCCAGGCAGTGAGCAGCCAGGTTTTGCCACTAATAATGGAGAAGCTAAGGAAGAGCATTAGTATAATTCTTGTAACGCCAAGGATGCGAATGGAATGATAACAGGAATGAATATGCCGTGTAACAATCTGAGATGAAAGAGGCTTCTGTGATGAAATGCGCCTATCGTATTTCACGAGACTTCAAGCCAACAAACGAACAAATAGTCAGCAAAACTTTGAGGACTTACGTGTCGTATTAGTTTTGGGTTTGCCCCAGTTATGGACATGCATAAATTGCACCTTCAGTGATCCCCATGACCTAGGGAACTGTATAAAAGCTCTCCTGGCTCAGGGCTCTTCATTCCACCTTGCTGGCTTTATTCGCCTCCGTGGAAACGGTAAGCATCATTCTATGCGATCTTGTTCCTAAGATTCATGCATCTCTCTCCTGCCAATTTTAAGTAAGGTCGGAATCATCCATAACTGTTCCAAGTTTCTTAATAATGTTGGATTATTTCACCATGAATTTATTTTTCTTATTTGGTGTTGGATATCCATGTATTCAGGTTTAAAATGGTAAAACGAGGTTTTTCAAAAATTATTCAGAAATTCGAGCTATCAGAGCAGCTTCTGAAACAGCAGGAGGTTTGTGCAATCACTTGGAATTTTTTAAGGGTTTTGCATGTATCTTTTTGGTATGTGCCTATGTATATGCATGTATTTGTTGAGGGGACAAGCTTAACCAAGAAGAATATAGAAGTATTGTCTGAAGAAGTATTGGAAAACAGGGATGAAACTAGGAAAACCTAACCTACCTGTCCCATTGTCCTTGCTTTGAGCGGGGAGTTGGGCTAGATGACCTCCAGAAGTCTCTTCTAATCTAGTATTTTATTGGTTCTAGTGGGGGGAAAAAAAAATGTTGACAGGTGGTACTGATTCCTGGTCCTTCCATGGGTTTTCTTTTACATTGGATCAGATCCTACGGTGATGTTGTTTCTGAAGAGCTCATATCCCATCATACCTATCTTCAGGAGAAACCTAGCACTACTTATCCGAGCGTACTAGTTTCCCATCTAGAAAATCAGACAAATAATCTTTGCATCCATCCTGTACCTCTCAAGGTACTTTGCAAGCACTTTAGGGCAGGGAATGACTTCTTTAATCCATGTTTATAGCAGGTTCAGCATACCAGCAGCAGGACCTTAGCTGTTGCTTCTGGAAGCACACAAGTCAATAGGCCAGAGCTGTTCTCCCAGCTACACATTAATTTGCCACATGAGTGTTGCTGGTTGTCAGGTTACACCGCTTTGGTTTTGCCAGCAGAAAGCAAATATGAAAGGACCTTCTAGACACAGATATTCTATGAGTGGCTGTGGAGTATAGCGGAAGTAGTTTGTAAAGTAGAGAGCTGGATAACATTTTTGCAGTGTTTGATAGTGGGATAGAAGAGAGAACTACTTCCTGAAGGGAACTGAGTATAAAACAATTAGAAATGAGGCCGCAGAGGAGATGACTGCTCAGTGTGCAATCTGGGCAATGCTGATTTACAAGAGAGAGATGTCTCATTAAAAATACTGCAGAGAAGGAAGGACAATCAAGACCTGAAAGATAAAGCCTTTATTCTAGTCCGTGTGTCCAGCTTTCAACCTCTTTGAATTTGTGCCTTTCCTTTACTCATCGGTGTGTGTTGCAGCTTGCCTCCATCCCTGCGAGATGTCTTGCTACGACCTGTGCTCCACCTCTGTCGGCGGCGTCTACCGCCCCCAGCCCCTCGCTGACAGCTGCAACGAGCCGTGTGTCCGTCAGTGCCCTGACC
>NW_009260347.1:125078-132805 GCF_000687185.1 Egretta garzetta | reverse complement strand
TTGGGTTTACGGCTCCCTGGGCTGGGGGGGTCGGTACGGCTATGGGGGCTATGGCTCCCTGGGCTGGGGGGGTCTGTACGGCTATGGTAGATCCTATGGTTCTGGCTCTTGCAGCCCTTACTCCTACTGGAACAACAGGTACAACCGTGGCAGCTGCTGGCCCTGCTAAACACACCAGGAAAATCCACTGAATAATGTACAAGTGAAAACCCAGTCCAGATTCTCCAGGGAGCAGACGAGTGACAGCTTTGTGAAAGCACTCACAAATCCTGTTCACTGCTGCACCTTCTGCATGCTCCGCACCACCCTTTTTTTTCCCTCTGAATTCTTTCCTGATATCTTCAGGGGTCCAGTTCCTTGCTGCCTTCTACTTTACCGTGCTTGTGGCTGAGTGCAGTGAGACGTTTAACACTGTCTTTCACAATGCATGCGACTCCCACATCTTGGATATACATTCTCGATACTGCAATATATTTTTGTTCTTTTCATTCTCAATAAAATTCTGTTGCATCATTTAACAGAAGCGTGCTGTGGTTTTGTGTTCCCACCCATGCCGAATTTGCCAGCTCTTCTGGATAAAGCTGCCTGTTGTACATATGGCCGCGATAATCCTGTGCATATATTTCACATAGTGAAAGTCTCCATGAAGTGCCCTTCCTAGGCCTGTTTCACCACCAAATTGCACCAACGTGGTCACAACAAGCTGTCAGTAGGTGAACACCAGCCTTCCCTACATGTTACTTTAGGGGTATCCCCATTCGCGAGTTTGTGAGACAATTCTTTGAACTACGAGTGACCGCTCACACTCTGAAAGTTAAGCGCTCGCTTATGCCACTGCAGAGCTCTAATCCAATGTTGTGCAAATAGTTTCACCACCACAGCTCTTAATGGAAACTGGGGACTGGGGTTAAATGAATTTCAGATTCTGTGTTTCCCCAGCACAGACCAGCCTAGATCTGTGCCATTAAACTTTCTCACCCTCCAGAATTCCGGCTGTGTGCAGATGATGCTTCTTCAAAACCTCAGTAAGGACCTTGTGAATAATTTCATGGTGTATCAGATTGAGTTCCCAGGCTTGGGACTTCTTTGGTTCTGTTTAAGTTATGTATATATTAAATATAAATGGAATTTGTGTAAATATTAAACGCAAATAAAAATACTGCCTTTTATTTGGTTTTATTTAGTTTTCTCAGGTGAATTGGATACGGTTAAACCACAACACTCTTCCAGCAGGACTCACAGCTTCCCCAGTGGCATCCAGTAGCGAAACAACAGCCAGAAGTGATGTTCTGCTTGCTGCCAGGACCTGAAAATCTGTAAGAAAATCTGTTGCGGTAAAGGATATCATAAGGAAGGCTCCCATTCCTGCAATGAAAGGAGCTCTGAGGCATGAGTGCTAACAGAGATGCCGCTACACTGTCATGGAGGAGCTGAGCATCTGGGCTGGCGAGGTCGTGACAGGGGATGAGGGCTGAGCCATCCCCCCAGGTCGGGACAGTCATCTCATTGCAGCTATTGGCACTGACACTGGACGTGAATTGGCCAACTGGAAACAAGAGTGTTAGCGTGAGACAGCACCAATTCTGCTGGAATGGGAAAAAAAAGCTTGGATCTCATGGAAATGGGAAAGGCACAACAGTCTGGATCCTCTGCAACACTAACTTAGTTTCAGATCCATCCCACCTAATTGTAGCTACCCTACCAAGCTCTACTTGCTGCTGTGGATGTAATTCCTCAAATTTATATAAGCCCCATGAGAAAAACGATTTTAAAGTGATGGCTTTTCATTGCTCAGTGGAAACACAGGAATATAGAGGGTCACAAGATTCCTCAGAAAAATGGTTGCTCTTATCCTATGCCTTGTCTCTGATAAAAGTCAGTTCCATGTCGTCTGAAGTGCAGTGTAAGAATCATAGAATCATAGAATCATAGAATCATAGAATCATAGAATTTTTTGGGTTGGAAGGGACCCCTAGAGGTCATCTAGTCCAACCCCCCTGCATGAGCAGGGACACCGCTAACTAGATCAGGAATAGAATCACAGAATCGTTTGGGTTGGAAAAGCCCTTTCAGCTCCCCCAGCCCAACCGTTCCCCTACCCCTGCCATCCCACCCCCAAACCCTGGCCCTCAGCACCGCCTCTGCCCGGCTGTTAAATCCCCCCAGGGCTGGGGACTCGACCCCTTCCCTGGGCAGCCCCTTCCAGTGCCTGACAGCCCTTTGGGGAAGGAATTTTTCCCAATGTCCAACCTAAACCTGCCCTGGCATAACTTCAGACTATTTCCCCTCATCCCATCATCCGTTATGAGGGAGAAGAGGCCGACCCCCACCTCACTACAGCCTCCTGTCAGGCAGTTGTAGAGGGCGCTAAGAAATCCTGATGCTATGCCTCAATATATATACATATGTGTGTGTGTCCTCATGCAGGATATATCCTATATCTGCTATAACCTGAGTGACCTGTCCAAAGGCTCACCTGATTCCCAACATCCTGGAGGCTCTTTCTGCTGTGATTAGGAAGCTTTGCTTACATGCCTTCCAAGCTTTGGCTTTCTTCCATGAAAACTAATTTAAAACAGCGACTGGAAGACCAAGTAATTAACTACACGGAGGAAATGTCCTTTATTGGACATGGCTGTGACTGAGGCCTTCGCGGTGCAGGAGTACAGAGGTGTGCAGGGCTGCAGGCCAGGGGTTTGGTATGTGTTCAGCAGATTATAGCCCTGGGATTTGAACTACGGAGAGCTGACAGCTCCTGTACAATCCATTCTGGAAAATACCAGCTTAGCCCTTATAACCTGCATCTAACGTTGCCTCCTCCTGAATGATGGACAAGGACTAATTTAAATTTGCAGAATAAGAACAGTCTGATGCCTAGAAAATAGCTGGCTCTGGGAAGGAGGCAAGAGAAGTAAATCCACGGCAGTTTCAGGAGGTTTTTTTATGTATTTCCTCAAAGTGCCTGAAGAGCCTGCGACTCCCATTAGCACCAGCCCACATTTATCACACATAGTTCACCTCAAAATGATGAAACAGTTTTGCTCAATATTCAGCTTTATTAGTTGATGCAAAGTCTCACGCTGCATGAAATGCAAATTACAAACCAAAAATTTCTTTCATCTTTGCACTTAATTGGCAAGATTCATTCCTGGTAACGTTCCATTAAATACATTAGAATGACAGGAGGAATTATGCTGGCTTCATTTATTTGTCTCTTCTTTTATTGGTTGACATAATGATGGTGGCTCAAACGTTAATCATAATTGCCATCTGCTTTCATACGCAGGTTTTCTTTCCATCCTTCCTTACCCATGCTAGATAAAGCATAATTGATACAAAACGCGGTGCCTTTCTTGTGAAATCAGCAACTCTTATATGAAGTTGGAATTAAGGTTTGGACGGGGCCATCCTGCACTTTTCAGGGCAAAAATCAAAAGATACGTTGCGAAGGACTTTTTAAAATCATCCAGACCCGTGCCTTGCCTCCCACACTACCCAGGTCTACAGTTTCTTCATATTTTGGAGGTAAATCCATTGGTCACAAGAAAGGTAAGCCAGTTTCTCAGCCACATCACCGGCAGCTTGTTAAATATATTTTTTTAAGAAGCTGAGCATGTGTTTAAAGCACAGAAGAAAGTTTGACCGCTCAGAGTCTGCCTAGGAAAGTCCTAGGAAAATCTTTCAAAGCATAAGGACGGAGGGGGAGGATGCAGATCTTTGTGCTACGGACACCGAAAGGGATGGGAATTAATATAACATCAGCACTGAAGAAGCTCATACACAAACTTAAAAAAGAGAAAACCTAAATTAGAAAAGAAAATCAACTGAAATGCTATGGTTGGAAATCATGAGCTGGAAGAGCATCCTTGACCAGGTCAATTTAATAAATACACTTCAAAATGCTGGGCTGCTTGAATCCAACCACATCCTTATGTTACAGTAACGATGCACCACTCCATGCCTAGTTTACTAAGGGGGGGGTTGGGAAGTGCTTAAAAAACACACACACACAAAATTTCTGAACGACCTTTGTGAGTGTTATTGCTTCTGTGATCCCCTAGGACCATCTCGAAGTCTGGAAAGAAAGCACCCCATCATTTAGGTATAAATTCTGGTAGAAACGTTGCAGCTTTTATTATTTGACAACCAACTGATCCACAGGCAAACAGGGGTTGTGGGGGCTGGGCCCAGCACTGTTCATGACACAGAATTTGAGAATATGGGTGGGACACATCTCATCAAACCATCCCTGGTTAAAAGCTGGGTGTTTCAGCTGAGCTTGTTGTCTGTCTCCACAGTCAATGAAAGGAAAATTGTTCTGTTTTGAGGGTGATAGCAGTTCTGGTAAGGTCAGCGTCTGAGACGGGATGAATTGTCTTGCGGAAATTCTTGTCCCTCCCCACTAAGTATGGGGGAAGCCTGAGTAATTTCCAATGACAAGTCACTTGAAATATGGGCTGTCAAATTTGGGCTCTGCAAAAAAAAGCATTGGTGCAATAATTGTTCCTCAGATAATTCCACTGATTTTCCTGCTGCTTACCTAGTAAATCTGGGAAGAAAACACTCAAAAATTGCTTCTGTGGCATCCTCCAGTGAAACTTTGGTTCGATTCCTTTAGTGAGGTGATGGAGTAGATCGAAGGGCAACCTACACCCCACCACATGAACAAAAAAGAAAGAGAAGATACAGGCTGAATGAACGCAGGGGTGGACAGAAACATAAAATTTCACAAAGAAACTGAGAAATTTGGACCCGCAGCACCACCATCTTGTGTTACGTCCGCCTTTCAAGCTGTGCAATGTTGATACAGAGGGGCTGGTAACTATAATGCTGTTTGCATTTGCAGCCATCCTACACTGCCAAACCTGGGATCTTTGCAGATTCCAGATTCCAGGTTGAGCAGAACAGTGCTCAATCTACAGCACTGGCATTGCTCAGCCGTACTTAAGCTCCAGGCATCCCAAGCAGCTCATACATATCCCCCCTTGCATTTGTAGCCCTTCCACCCCAGTAAAAAAGAGGAATAATCCCTGTTCCCTCTAAGAAATAACTGCAGTACATCAGGAGCCGCAGGGACTTGGCGCTTCTAAGCTCCTTTGCAGATTCCAGGAGAGAAATAAGGCAAAAAAAAAATTGATATCGCTTCAGAGGAAGCTTTAGCCGTTGGTTTAAACACTGTTTCAGGTACCAAAATACTACATTTTCCACTGGTCTTGCCAAGTAGCAAGGAAAATTGAGAATTTCTAAATCAAAGACCATTAGACAATGTCCATGGTTACCGTAGGTACCTCACTCATGGTTTGTGGTGGTGGGTGGCAAAGGGATCAGAAGGTGCCTTCCACCTCGCCGAACACTGCATTGCAAAATGTGCGAGTAGATTAGATGAGAGCCCAGATCTGAAGCACTTAAACACAAACAT
Source organism: Egretta garzetta (assembly GCF_000687185.1). Classification (NCBI taxonomy): domain Eukaryota; kingdom Metazoa; phylum Chordata; class Aves; order Pelecaniformes; family Ardeidae; genus Egretta; species Egretta garzetta. The sequence continues at coordinate 127,386 of NW_009260347.1, read as the reverse complement.
GTATACGACAGCAGGTTATAGCTCTGATTAAAATCATTACGGGAAGCTAATGAAGGAAGTGCTAAATAAATAGAACCAGTTTAATTCCTCCTGCAATGCCAGTGAGCAGGGTGGAATGAGACCAGCATCGGAGCGGGTCAATTAGGCTTCAAGATGAAAGAGAACCGAGAGCTGGAATGTGCATATCACGCTCCTCAGAGATTTAGGGTGATTTTGCAAACAGCAAGCAAGAACAGTTTCATCACTTTGGGAAGTTATATGTGCTTCAAATTTGGGCTGGTTGGCGATGATGACCTCATGTGCACAGTGTGCCTCAGCCCCCCCGGGCAATTGGAAGCACGGTATAAAAGGTGCAGGGATGCAGACCTATTCCACCTCCTTCTCCTGCTTGCTCTCCTCTACATCAGGTACGTCCGATGCCACTTCATTTCCTTCTAAATGCCAGAATGCCTTTGCACGGGGCTTAAAATATTGTTCACTACTAATACCTTAGTGGGTTTAGGACTGCTTTTTGATTCTCTTTCTTTTCCTCTCCTTTTTTTTTTTTTTTAGTATGTTGGCAAGTTGTGTTACTGGTAGGCTTTAGGAGTCAAGACGAGGGTTTGAGGCATTTTTTTAACTTTAATTCATATTTGGTCATTCCTGTACTGTTAATAGATTGAAAATGTAGGATGGCATAAGCTCTAAAATGCAGAATTCTCCTGTACTATTTCACTTAATAGCTGTATCAGAGAGACGTGGCCGTAACCTAAGCTGTTTAATGACCCGGCTGAAGAAGGAGCATTACCCACATGGGAATTTTATTGCAGAATAATCCTAGCTTGTATTTAATTGTTATGGACAGGTAAAAACTAAATCCTGCTTGTTTGAAGCCCTAGTTATTTTGACTGAAGGCAATAAAAAGGGAAGCAGAGCAGTGGTCTGACCCACTGTGTTTGGCTTATGTCCCTTTGTAAATCAGATCCAGGCTAGCTGTTCAGGTACACTGAGTTCAGTGATTGGATTCTCTGTATTTCAGGGTTACCTTATGCACAAAATAATATTTCCTCTTTTTTACTTGAGAAAGTGCTAAGCCCCAAGGTTTTGTGACCAGACATTGAGCTGAAATGGGAATTTGTAAAGTGTGATCTGATCCGATGAAGGAAATCAGCTCCTTGCATTTTAACAACCTGCTCCACACTCTATGTGAAATTACACTGCTATGCCAAGAAATAGTTGAATAGAAATGTTTTATCGCATGTATTTAGTTATTACATCAAGTATATGAGTCTATCCTCAGGCTCAAAGGCTTTGGGGGCTTTACCAGAGGGATCACAGGGATTCAAACAGCACAGAACTAAAAGGGAACAACTGGAAGTATATTACCCCAAAGAGCTTGAAAAGAAACGGGGATGAGGAAAGGAGGAGGAAATGGGTGGTTAAAGCAGTGCTGGGTTCTTGCCTCCATCCCATCTCTCCCAAGACAACCTGCTGCTGTCCCATTTGGTGTAACGAGGAGATCAGCGCTGGTGTAGCTCCCGCAGCTCCTGGCTTTCAGGGATGACCACATTCACCAGGGACGAGCGCTGGTGTTTTAAGTAAAAATGTGCCGCCAAGACACTGTTCCTCTGGGAGGGAATGCAAATTAAAGGAAAAAAAAAGAAGCAGGAATTTCAGACGTGACAAGTGCAGGGGTTACTGGATGGGGAAGCTCAGAGCAACGCTGATCGACAGGGAAGTTTGTGAACAGCATCATCAATTTTGCTTATGCATCTGGTGCTCATTTTGCCTGTTCCCCAACAACCCCACACCAAACTTTGGCCTGATGTTCCAATAGATCTTAAGCTTTGTTTTTAAGCAGCTCTGTGCTCTGTGTTTCAGGATTGCCTTCATCCCTGCAAAGAAATGTCTTGCTACGACCTGTGCCCCACCACCAGCAGCGTCGCCGTCCCCCAGCCCGTCGCTAACAGCTGCAATGAGCCGTGCCGACTCCTCGGCCTTCATCCAGCCGCCCCCCGTGGTCGTCACCTTCCCCGGCCCCATCCTCAGCTCCTTCCCCCAGCAAGCCATGGTGGGCTCGTCCGGAGCCCCCGCCTTTGGGGGCTCCCTGGGGCTGGGGGGCCTCTATGGCTCTGGGAACCTTTACGGTTATGGGGGCTCTCTGGCATATGGGTCCCAGTATGGATATGGGAGTTCAGCCCTCTCCACGCTCGGCAGCGGGTCCTGCAGCCCGTACTCCTCCCGTCGGGACAGCCGGTTCCTCCGCAGCAGCTGTGGGCCCTGCTAAAGGCAGCAGAGAAGTCTCAGAAGAGCCACCCAATGCAAGGCA
>NW_009260347.1:81352-125056 GCF_000687185.1 Egretta garzetta | reverse complement strand
CTGCAATGGAGCTACTGCCACTTAGCATTTCTGATCTTTCTTCTACTTTTTGTCCACCCTGCAGTTTCTAGTTTGTTGTTTGATATTGTTGCCTGTTCCAGCCTTCCCATTTTTTAAACCATCGTGGGGCAACTTATTCCACATGGACATCACTCACAAGTGTCTCCATCAGTAGCTGCACAGCAGACAGAAGAAAGCCACCCAAGGACGGCAATATCTCTGAGCAGGACACTTGTTGAACATTCTCTGAAATTGTTTGGAAACAGATTTTTCATATTCTGTGATATCTCGCTTTGCAAACTTAAGTTTTTCTTGCTCATTAAAATTTTGTTGCATCCCACCGCAGCCTTCTGGTTTCCCTTCTTCCCTTCCTCCACAGCTTGTCCTGGGTGATATCTTCCCACCGGTGGGACCAAGCTGCTCGACTGCAGAACATTTTAGCACAGACTGAATTTACCTGCATAGTAGCTTAACTCCTGTTATTTAAACATGGTTTCAGCAGGGCCTTTCCATCAGCATCCAGAGAATTGTGGGTTTCCATGTTGACCTCAGCATGACCAGAAATGCCACCAAGGTGGTGCCCAGCAGGGTACTTTCCAAATGTACCTTTGCACCTATAAACTCACAGATCCAATGCTCAATCTACAGCACTGGCATTGCTCAGCTGTACTTAAACTCCAGGCAACCCTAGCAGCTCATACGTATCCCCCCTTGCAGTTGTAGCCCTTCCACCCCAGTAAAAAAGAGGAATAATCCCTGTTCCCTCTAAGAAATAACTGCAGTACATCAGGAGCAGCAGGGGCTCGGTGCTTCTAAGCTCCTGATAATACAGCCAATTCAAATTGTAATTAAGCTGCAAATGAGGCATGTTCAGTGCTGTGCAAACAAAGAATAAAGCCAATCCCTGCCCTCAAGTGCTTCCAGGGTAAAGAGAGAAGCCAAGCAAAGCATGAGCATCTTTCCCTTTTTTTTTTTTTTTTTTTTTTTTGTAGATAGGCATCTTTTACGCAGAGATTAAAGGCTGTCTTTTTTATACTGACAAAAACATCTGTAAATATTTAACCCTGGTGACAAAGGAAACGCTTGGCAAAGCCCAGAGCTTAATTCCTCTCTCCGATATCCCCATCTAACAACCGACATACGGTCTCTGCTTCCAGATTTCTATTCCACTGCTTAGCTTCAGGTTTGCTTTCCACTCTGAGTCTCACCTCCTTTAGGAAAAGAGGGAAATAGCAGCAGGTAAGGAGCACGCCACGGAATATTCCTGTCTGCCTCTTTGCTCTGGTGTCAGGAACACTGGCGTATGTTGGGACAGGGAGGATTTCAGTAATGCTGACGTCCAGGTTAATACTCTGCTGTGCCTGTAATCTGGGTCAGTGTGACTGCTATGTGTGAGTCAGTAACGATGGTGTTGAAAAGCAAAAATATCCTTTTTTCCCAGACAGAGCTCTGAAAATGAGATAACCAGTCAAACCAACACGTTTTCATGGACTTCTGCTTATTTTATCTGAAAGACTGTACATGGCATGACCGGCAGCATACAGGATATAAGGAATTCAACATATCATAGAATTGTGGAATTATGGAGTGGTTTTGTCCCCTTAGGGTATCAGTTTGGGTTGGAAAGAACTTTTAAAGATCACCTAGTGCAACCCCCATGGCGTGGGCAGGGACACCTTTCACTGGATCAGCTCCCAGCCAACCTGACCTTGAGCACTTCCAAAAAACCAGTGGTCTAAGGATTCCCAGCCATAGCTTATTATAATTTGTTTTCTAAGTAAGAGGGGAGAACAAGCTAAAAAATTATTCCTTTCTTCAGTTTTCTCTGACAGAGCATTTTATTAAAAACATCTGAAACGTTCAAGTTTAGTTCCTCCAGCTGCAAAACTTTGCTAAATCCTCCGGAATCGCGCCTTGGAAGGAAGCCGGCATTCAGCGGGGCATATTCCTGGTTCTGTTACACGGAGCCATTGTGCCTGCAGGCTGTTTACCAGTGGTGTGAGTCTGAACCACATAAAAAACCCATTAGGCTCTAGCAGTGACTAAATATTGAGTAAATCCACCTATTTAAATCCAACATGAGAGGCTTAACTCCCACAGATATCTGTCTTGCGCTGTAATTTAGCCCGTGGGGAGGACGTCTACTTCAGGCTGTGTTTACAACACCTTTATGAATCAACTTCTGATTGCATCTCATTTACCAATACAGTTACCTTGTACTGGGATATAAACACACGCTCAGAGTGCATTCAATGAGAGAGAGGAGAGCGCAGTGACCTCTATAGTTCAAGATGAGACTGTGATTTCATTTATTGTTGCTTCCTGTTCTTGGTAATTACGTGTTTCACTGACAGGAGGAACAGGCATCCGAGTTGCTGGTGCTGTCGAGAGCCTGGATGTCCCATGACGAAGCACTGTGGGAGACCTCACAGTCGGGTCTGGTCCCCATGTCGCAGTGTGCAACTGTTACCGAAATCGGGAAGAATGAACCTCATAACACCAATGTAGTGTTAGAAGGCAGGCCTTCTTTATTCACGGCGCCGGATGCACGGGGGATCGCTCCACCTAACGTGCATACCATCAAGCGGCAACTTGTCCGTTTATATGTAGCAAAGTATTACATATGTATGAATTTTTCCAATATGCCTATACATATGCATAACCTGTCTCCGCTTTGTATTAAAATTAGCTTCAGGAGGTCATTTCCATAAGTCCCTCCCCACTGCGCCTGCTCAGTGCCTCCTGGTGGTGGTCGTCGGGGGTCGTGGGGATGAAGGCCGATGGCTCCTCTTCATCACCGCTAGTAACCCCTTGTTCTTGCGCAGACTCAGTTGCTCCTTGGCTCTTGCCCAAACTGCAGGGTTGGTGTAGACCAGCTCTTGAGGTAAACACCTGGTTCTTATCAAAAAACTGTCCTTTGTAAGGAGCCACAAATCTTTCTACATCAATTAGTTCTCATTCCTTCTAGTCTGGCAACCTTGGCAAACCATTATTATCTTTTGCTTCACCCCCTCCCGATTCTCCCCGTCCTTGAATAGGGTTCTAAATTCACTAAGTAACTATACTACAGACTTTAAGAAGAACAAAAAAATCTAAGCTAGACACTACTGACTTTAACAAAGCAACCGCAAGCTAGACAAAGCTGATAACAAAGCAACAGCAAGATAGACAATATTAATTTTAGCAAAGTAACAGCGAGCTAGACAATAAGGCCTAAATCTTATGCATGTAAGCTGTTTTACATTTGGGGTCTTTTTGACCCTTAGGGTATCACAGCCAACTGTCAAGATCTCAGCGCTGCTTCCAGGTTATCATGATAACCAGCAGCTCCCATCTCCTATGTGCATGTGGTGCGACCTGAGATGCGTGGGGTCCACCAGTGAAGTGACTGCTTTTATCTTCCGCTGCCTTCGCCTGCGATTACATTTACATGAACATGCAATCCACGTTCAGCCTGCTGTGCATTTGGGAAGTGGCAGATTGCTGATGCTCAGGAGCAGCACAGGGAAGGCAGGTAAAGGTCTGTCCTTTGGTCTTTGCTCTGGTCTATGGTCCTAACGTGCAAATTCAGGTGAGCAGATGAGAATCAGCAACGCAAATTTTGCAGTTGCTGCTCTCCGAGGGGCAATCTCTGCAGGTCCCTTTACCAAATAACGCTGTTGGGGAGTGCTATGTCTTCAAGCACCATTCAAAGCCGGTAGCATCGACTGATCAATTAATGCATACTACAGTGATCTATTTATAGCCTGGGCTCTAACTTCTGACTCCCACATGTGCCTTTGCTGTAGTTCAACACATACGTAGGCAGAGCGGCTTCATCCAGGTACGCTGAGAACACCCACACCGAAGGGTGTCTGGCTGCACCCTCCCGCCGCAGCATGAGAAACTGGCTGGGATTGCAAGTCCAGTGCGGACGTGCAGCAAGATGGCCTGAGAAGAGGATTGATGTAATTCTACTTTTTCGCGTGGGATGCAAACAAAAATCTTGAAAACAGGATTTCTGTAGTGATCAACACCATAGCGATGTGTCTCGAAAACACCTGATCTGGTTGCTTTAGTGCTTGGCCCAAATCAGCAGTGGGGTTTTGACAGCGTCCTAGTGGCTCCAGGAATAATCATGCGGTGCATTGGAGGCAGAAGAAACATGAAAACAAGATAAAGCCTTCAGACACATCTGAACAAGAAAGGGGTGTTGCCTGGCTACCTCATTGTAGCCTCCTCATTTAAGCTCGTTTTACAAGTGAAGTCACACCTCCAAACCCTTTGAAGTTATTACCACATACTTGGTCCTGTCCAAACAAACTTCTGCAGCGTGTCAGTGCATTGCTGGTATTCCTCGGAACAGCGCCTTCACACAGGGGAGAGCCCTGCCTGATGTCTGGTCCATCAGAGAGTCCTGGTTGGCATTTGCAAACGCAGGACGGGGGTGAATGCCTCTTAATAGCTGTACTAATTGTATGCAAATTGCATCACTAGAAAAACAGCTCTACAGGACATACTGAGCCGCCTGGAAGGGGGTGGTGGTTGTTGAACCGTGAGAAGTGCTGAACATGCCAGGTATCCACAGTCATCTGTGAGTAGCCTGAAGTTTAGATGTAAAATTCCTGAGACAAAACGTATTATTTGGCCTGAATGATCTGTGTTGCTCTGCAGGGAAGGCTTAAGAATTATTCTTTTATTTCTTTTAACTGGGACTGCCAAGAATTCAGAGGTATTAATGGGAAAGTTCAAAGAATTCACAGAATTTCAGCGAAGATTTGCCGTTCAGTTAAAAATTCCCGTTGGCTGTTCAAAGGAAAGATCTCCCCACAGTGTGTTTCACACTATTATTAAACAATGAAAAATGTCATAAAATCAATATATGGGGGTGTAATTAAATTAGAGCCTCAGGCAAGTAGTGAGACACAGGGAAGGCCTTCAAAGTTACTCGTGGGTTGAACTTTCTTTGCTGGCATCTAGCAAATACATACTGAAACCACACCTGTCCTGAAGGAAACTTCAAGGGTTACAAAACATGTTCATCCAGCGTGAAATCACTTTTGTGTGGAAGGCAGTCATTACGCTCGCTCCTGCTTAAAGGGCCTGGTCACCTTCCAGCTTTAGGTGTTGAAAGAAAGCAAACGCTGTCGTGTTTTACTACGGAGATTGATGCTCACCCGGAATGGTATATAAACAAAAAAGGGTGGACAAAACAAAAAAAAAAACTACAAGAAAGCTCAGAATTTTGATGCACAATAATTTAATGAGAAAGTAAGAAGCAAAAGATCTTATGGAGAATAAAAAAAACCCAGGGAAAATATTGCCAGGGTCTCATTAAAGGCTGCAAGCAAAGAATTGCTCCAGGGTTATGTATTCCACATGGATTATTCTTTCTTTTTCAAGGCATGGGAAGACTTACATGATCTTGTCCCACTTTCAGTGAGCTGCAGACCATCGATATCACTAATTCAAGGCCACTATTATCAGGAGCCACCAGAAAGAATAGTCAGAAAATTAAAGTAGATCATTAGTTTGAGAATGACACGTGAGTGGGATTTTCAGAGATGCCCAGTCCGTGCTCCAGGACAGCAGTGCCAGTAATGGGGTTGCGGAGGCACATGTTCCTCCATGTTGGGTGATTGCTTCTTGCTCCTTATTCACTGCATATTTAACATGGTCTGCAGCTCCCCAAACCATAACCACAGGCTCCGTAGGAAGAATAAGACCTCCCAAAATTGTACAAGCTCCTAGAGCCATAGGAGCCACTGGAACCCAGAGAGCTCGTGGATCCAAACAAGCTCCCAATGCTGGATGGTGCTGAGCTGCCCACTATGCTCTCCTGAGGGCAGGAGCTGAGAATGGGTCCTGGGAAGGTCACGACAACGGGTGGTGGGTAGATCACAGCTCTCGAATCACCACAGGACGTAGCACAGGGCTGGCTCCAGGCATCCGCAATTGGCTGCGGGCAGGTCACGTTGCAGGGTGCAAGGCAGCGGGAGCTGATCGTCCGGCTGTAGGAAGACATCTTCTGGGGCTGGAGATCAATCTGGAACACACAGCACCAAGGCAACACAAGGCTGAAAGCTCAGACACCAACATAATGGAGATTGTGCTTGGGAGGGAAGGAATGCACGATAGCAAGAAGAGCAGACGGAGGCTGAAGATTTCAGTTTTGTCTCAGCAGCCAGGTCCCTTTCCTCATGTTCTCATCCCCTCCTCCTCTCCCCCAGAACAATCTCAGTTTCTTTTGGTTCCTAATTATTGAGCAAGTTTGATACATAAAAAAATCATTAAAAATCAAAGAAATTGTCTATTTGGACTTGAGCTATCCCCCTATCCTTTAACTTTTCTCCCTTCCACAATTCCCTTCTGAATCCTACTCTGACACTTGACCATTTCTTTTATAAATAACTGCAGAGAAGAATGGAAACACCGGCTAGCACTTACATGGGAACACCCCGCACTGGTTCTGCACCGCCCGTAATCATTACAACTGTATGAGGCAAGTCGGTGTTATCCCAGCAGTTAAGGTAACTGAGGCTGAGGAGTGAATGCGTTGCCCAGAGCCATTTGGTGAGGCAAGAGGAGAGTCGGAGTTAAAATTCCGGCAAGCCTGGTTGTTAATGATGGTGTTATTCCCCCGTCTTTCAGATGCTACAGCTGGAACCAGGGCTCCCCTGCCTGTTCTTCACATGGATAAAATGAGCAGCAGCCTCAGCCCTGAAGAGCTCATAGAGTTTGCTCGGCAGAATATCCCATGGTTTTGGGTGGGAATGCGGTATCAGTGAGGTTTCCAGTATAACTGGGACGCCTGCGAATGTGGTCCCAGCTGTCCTGGTAAAGATGACTGAGGGGACAGATGGCTGTGGCAGAGCTAGGAGCTGTGCCTAATTTTGTGGAGTTTTTTTCTTTAATCCTAAGGTCACTTGATTGCTCGTAAGGTCGATTTGCAGCTCCTCTTGATCTCCCTCCTGCCTTACTAAAACCCATAACGTGAAAGGCTGGGAGTAAAGAAAAGGAATAAAGCCCTGATCATAACAAGCACATAATGTAAGGCATGAGAGACTTCATATTAATTCAGAAATAATTACAAAGAACAGGACAAAACAGTTTTGCTAGTGGTGGCTTCCTAGTTCAGTCTCAAACTCAGAGTTACCTTTTCTTGGTAGTCACCATTGCAAGTCAATGCAGGCCAAGTAAGGCCGATTCGTAAGGGCAGGAGGGTCAGGCTGGAGAGGTGGTGGAGGCCCCATCCCTGGAAACATTCAAGGCCAGGTTGGATGGGGCTCTGAGCAGCCTGATCTAGTTAGCGGTGTCCCTGCTCCTGCGGGGGCGTTGGACTAGATGACCTCTAGGGGTCCCTTCCAACCCAAAACATTCTATGATTCTATGATTCTATGATTCTATGATTCTATGATTCTGTGAAATAGGAATTCGATAAATCTCACTATAAATAAGTTTGCACGCCCCAAACTTCCAACTGTTCTGAAGACTCCTGCCCTTCTACAGCCTGCCCTACCCTCAGTAAGTAGGAAACTGCTCTTTCTGAAAGAAAGTGTCCAACATTTCACCCGTTTCTAAGGACCACAGTTTTGTTTCAGTTAAAATCCTGGATTGCTACAGCAGCGTTGTGATAGCAATAGCATCAGGTTCAGACTTACCCCGGTCACAGCACAGAGCAGGTCAGGAGAAATGCTTAGAGCAGCCGAGAACTGGGAGCGCTTTTATGCCTTTTCTTAGGCAACCAGGAGGATATGAAGCATTCTTCATGCATGATGCCCTAATGCATTATCAAACAAAAATTCACTCCACCTGTAACTGCCCCAGATAACGCAACTACTTCGCTCAGCGATGGTGATTACTGTTGCGTTCTTGGCATTAGTCTTGCAGAGCAATTTTTTTTTTTCTTTTATTGCTTTTTCCTATTTCTCTGATTGCCTCATGGAGCAAAGATTGCTCAGGAGTTTATCCATAAACACAATATGCTGACATACTCGAGATACTACCCCACTTCCCCAGGTCATGCTGCAGTAAGGGGCATTGTGCAATTTTTCCCATCGTACACACGCACATTATTTCCTATGACTCTGATATGAGGCACATGAGACTCCAGAGACACCTTCTTACCAAGCTTGGAAATGGGAAATGTTTGTTCCCGGCCAAGAAACCAACACCAAACACACGTCCCGCTTCAAGCTTTAAAAGTAGAAATGGAGTAACCTCTGAGCAGGGAGCTGCTGTTTTCCAGCCCTGGCATGAGGGACAGGAGCCTCAAACAAAGAGAAATTCATGTCCAGCTTTCATTGTCAGGCACGCCATGGGATCATTGCTGAAGACCTCAGGGCTCCTGATGGATGAACAATTCATGGTTTGGGGTGGAACAGGTCAGGGAGTGAAGCCATGCATCACCCTAGGAGAACCTTGAGGCAGTCTAAGAGGATGCGGAAGATTGGCTGCTTACTTCAGCAGGTTTATTCCTCTGACCCAATACCCTGTCTTCAGTTCTTCAGTTATTTACAGATAAATCTATTTCCAATAGTGCCTGTCCATTTTGTGTACCCAAGCTGACATAATTTACGAGTGCTTTGTTAACCTCAAGAGGGTTAGTTCTTCCCTTCTACAATCCAGCCCCTTCTACAGAATTTCAAGTCAAATGCCTGGTTTTGAGCAACCTCAAGACTTCTGTTCTAAAATGTTATTTTATTCTGGTTTGCCCATTGGCATTTGGTAACTGTTACCAGTCCTGCAGTGTAATACCATACAGGTGACTGATGCAAGAAGGCTGAGGAAGTCTCTTTTCCGGGGCCACCTTGGGATTCCCTTCAGCGTTGTTTCCTAGCAGTGCCGGTGGAGACACCCTTTAAAGCTACTGATAGTTTATGGTAGAGGATTCTCATAAACGAGAAACAGGAATAGAAACAAAGGGAAGAAGATGTGGGGAAACAACCCACTCGGTCTGCTCCTCCTGCCCGAACCACACCTGGTTTCACTGTGGCTGGATGCGGGTGAGGACAGTGATGACATATACCTACAGATACCCGCCAATGAATCACAGAATTCCTGGAGATGCACCCCTCTTCTAACCATCCTGCCCTCCTGATAGGCCAAACGGAGCTGCATACTGGTATCAATACTGCTGACACCCCAAACTGCTTCTTTTGACTCATGATATTTGGCGTTGCAGCCACATCCTTCACTTTTGTAACTTTATGGACGCACAAAGTGGCATCCGGATGCCATCCTAATGTTTTTTCCTATAAAATGGAAGCTTCATGCTTTACCGACTTAAATCATTCACAGCCATTTTTGCCAGTGCAAATATGGTACAGCAAAACATTCGGAGACAAATAGCTCCATGAAAAGCAAATTCAGCGTGATATGGACTCCCTTTGCACAGATCCCCCTTGTATGACGAATCACCGTACTGCTGCGGCACATCCGGATCCATTGTACATGGACAATCATCAAACGCATTCACTAAATTAGCACAAAATATTTTCATCTATATCAAGCACATGATTTTATTGCAACACCATCAAAAAAGACAATTGAATGTATCTGCAAAAGTTTCCATCAGTTGATTGCGGGTTATTTTTTACAAGTGTGACTAAAAACTCTTTCTGGCTTGCTTGGATGAAAATCACAATCAAGAAGGGCAAAGGGACATAGAATCACAGAGTCATAGAATGGTTTGGGTGGGAAGGGACCCCCAGAGGTCACCCAGCCCAACCCCCCCGCAGGAGCAGGGACACCTTGAACCACACCAGGTTGCTCACAGCCCCGTCCAACCTGGCCTGGGATGTTCCCAGGGATGGGGCCTCCACCCCCTCTCTGGGCAACCCCTGCCAGGGTTTCACCACCCTCACTGTAAAGAATTTCTTCCTTAGATCCAGCCTAAACCTGCCCTGGTTCAGTTTAAAGCCATCTCCCCTTGTCCTGTCCCAGCTGGCCCTGCTAAAAAGCTTGTCCCCCCCTTTCCTCTGGGCCCCCTTGAAGCCCTGACCGGCCGCACTCAGCTCTGCCCGCAGCCTTCTCTTCTCCAGGCTGAACACCCCCAACTCTCCCAGCCTGGCCTCATAGGAGAGGTGCTCCAGCCCTTGGATCACTTTTGTAGCCCCATCTTTCGTTTCAGTTTATAATTGAAATCCAAGCTCTGCTCAGGATGCCCAGGTATTTCTGTGAAATTCTTCCATGCCCATGGTGGATGGCTTTGGAGTCATCTCATACGGCGTGGGTGGAATTTGTCTCATCTGATAACACAGCACACCCTGGTTGTACTGGCATGTCTACTACACCCTAGGAGGAGTCCAACAGCACGTGAGTACATGAGCCATCTGAGAGAAGGAGAACGTAATGAAAAAGGAGAAACTACCAACGAGGAGGGGTTGAGCAGCACTTTCTGTTTGAGGAACAGAATTTCTAAGTTCTTAAAAAATAGTATTTATGCCTTGGTATGTCCTTACTTCCAGCCAAAAACCATGACTGCCATTGATGAGGACACAATAAACTCTGTTGCCGGAATGGCCACAAAACCTAGCTGGGACCATAAAATAAATATTCATAGGGATAACGTGAGACTCAGCACTGTGCTCTTGTGGCTTAGCTGAGAGCATGACTCCAGCCAAGTAAATCGGAGCTATCCCAGACACCGTGAGGCGAGGTGACTTCGTGGCTCCGAGCTGAAGCGTTGCAATACCCCCAACTTGTCTTGAAAGCTGTGGTGTCATTTCCAGCCCAGAATTACTGACGTGTGTCTGGGACCTCCTGAGAGAGCATTGCTGAAAGATGAAAGTGTCTTTTTTTGGGGGGGTGGAGGGGGGTTGTTTTTTTTCTGAGATGACACCAAACTATTCACAGCTTCCTCAGGAGTGGAGAGGTTCTCCAGTTCCCAGCCGTTCCTTTCTTGGAGGCTTTGATTTTTTAAAAAATCTTCCTTAAATATCAGATCTGCTTGTATAATTCTGATGATATGACAGTGTAACGACAGACCCTTTAGTCTGATACAAAGAGAATACAACCCTAACAGCTTAATCAGGTACAGGACGCTGTTTTAATGCAGCTTGCTATTAAAGCACGTCGAGGATGTATTCCCATGTCTCCTGAAGACCTGATTTTGCCATTTATTTGCTTGAAAACACAGTGTGCAAGGCTCAGCCGGCTCCTTGTGCATGGTAACAGCACGGATATGAAATGGGGACCAAAGTAAAGTGGATCTATTTATTTGAATATAAAACTATATCTATGCTAAATGTTGGCACAGTCTAACCCTAATAACCACACTCTATACTCTTGGAGTCCTGAGGCACACATACTTCCCGGTGCAAAGGCATTTTTATGATGGCTTTAACCATGTAAGATGCTGATTCTGGTTCTAGCTGCTGGGAAGGAGGAGCTATGCATTGCACGGGACGTATCCTGGCCCTATGCTTGTTGGTGCATTTATAACCATCAGCTAATGAAGGGATGTAAAGGAGAGAGGGGTGGAGAAAGGCTGGAATAAACCAAAAGAGAATGCTAATATTAAGATGCAGCATGATTTTTATTAGGAACAAGAAATGGCATTTACACTAATAAACGAAAAAAAAAATGGAAGGAATGTTTCATTTCTCAAACCCAATTACAAGGGATTTGTCAACACGGAACGACTGTTTCACACAAGGTGTTCTTTCTTCCCTACAGCAAATTTTGCCAACCAAGTTCTGCTTTGTAGCATGCAGGAAGGCTTTTTTGAGCACCACAAGGGAGACCAAAGCAACTTCCCTGATAGAAATTTTGTTACATCTTCTAGGTTGAACATAAAAAGAGAAAACCAGTACATGCATTCACACAGAGGCAAAAGCACAAAATGACCCAATTTCTCACCCATCCTGTCAGAATGGAAAACACACATTTTGAGAAACCAGTGCAAGCTTACAGCAACAACATCACAAGCAAAGAGAGCATGGGAAGGACAAGCAGAAAAGAGGTTCCCATGGGTGCTGAGCAGCACCCAGAGGTCCCAATGGATTAGCTGGGAGTCATGGGTACACAAGGCTTTGGAGAGCTCAACAGCTGAACTGCACATCCAGGTCTTGCTGTTGGTTCCTCCGCTGTTTCTTTTGCCATCCACACCTTCTGCCGTGCTTAGCATGGCCCACAGCCCCCATAGCGCTGGCTCCAGAGCTGCCCGGAGGAGGAAGAGGAGGAGGACAAGGAGCCCCCGTAGATAAGGGAGCCCTGCAGGCCCGACGTCGCGGGGGGGGAAGCAGCGGGAGCTGAGCTGCTGCCTGGAGAAGGACATCCTTTGGGCAGGGGGGTGAATCTGAAACACACCAGAGAGCCTGAGTCAAGCCACTGCTCACGGAGCCGCCGTGCACACCACCCTGCTCTGCCTCGCCAGCAGCGGGGAGGGCTCAGGACATGCCCGATGGAGTTGCTCGGCTCAGGCTTGGGTGCTTTTTCTCCCTCTTTCTCTCCCCCCTTCCCTGCCCTCCTCCCACCCGCTTTCCCTCCCAGGCAGCTCCTCTGCATTCCCCCAGGCTCTCCGCAGGCTGAGGAGCTGTGCCCTGGTGCACCAGTCCATTCACCCTGAGCTCAAGGGTAAAAGCCCTCGGGGTGAGCCCCAGCTTGGCTGAACCCCTCTGCTCTGTTGTAGGAGCTGCTATGCAGCTCAGACAGATCAGGACCTGCCCTGTTTGCCAGAGAGGATAGCAAGGAAAAAGCTTTTCATACAAAGCAGGAGTTGGTTAAAAATAACACAAACCCACTGTACCTAAAGATAAAAACAAAATGAAGGGCTCAGCCTTACTTGGATCGTCGAGGAGGAGAAGCAAGGACCTGTGATCTGCGGACTTCTGAGCCAGAAGCCCTTTTATACCCTCTCCTGGATTGCCTGGGGGGGTTGAGACATCCTTTGAGTTTCAGATTTATTTTGTTGCAAAACCCAGCGATGCTGGTCACTCCCCAGGCTTCTACGATTGTTTTATTCATCTATGGACAATTATCAGTCTCTCCCAACACCCTCTAGTTTCTTCCTTATCCTTTTTGCAGCAGTTTCACTTCCTGCAGCATTTTGCTGATTTTAAAACCTGACAAAAATGTTGGAAAATGACTTCATTTACGCAATTGCTCCACATAGGCAATGTTTTCCAAGGACTCCGCAGTATCGTGGGTAGTGCAATGCGCTGTGGGCTGATTTCTTCTCTACGTCCCTGCTGATCTTGAGCTGAAGCACTGCTCAAGAATAAAGTCTGGAATAAAGATGGGAGATTTACCCCATCTGCCTTGTTCCTCGTCCCACATACACATGGCAGGTCTGGTACAGCACAGCAAATCATGGAGGTGATTTGGTTTGCGAACTCTTGCAGATCTGCTGTATTTTCTTTTGCCCCTGAACAGCAAACCACAACTACACATTCTCTCGGGTGTCCCTCTGAAGCCTTCACACCACGGCCCTGATTTACGCAGGCTGGGACATCCTCTGGCTGCCACGATATTGTGACTCTGAGTCTGATATAGGGAAAATCCTTCGATGACTATTAAAATAGTGATGGGGTTTTTGTTTTACTTGGATGTGAATAGAATAAAGACAGTCCTTTAGGGTCACACAGGGGAGTGGGGTGCACCCGAGGTTGGGCTGTAGCCCTGTGTGCCTCCTTTTGTCCCCAAGGACCCTACTTCAAGAGCAAGACCCCAGGGGCTGTGGATGAAAGCAGAAGGAGCTGAACACAAAGCTCCTAAACCCCTACGGGAGATGGTTGCGATGCTGTACCTCGCTGGGGTGTTTGCAGTGTCCTCAGTGATCCTGTGTCTCAGCACTGACCTGCATCAGGGTAGGAAAGCAATTGTGTCTGGCATATTCCTTAATATTTCCAGAGAAAATTTAGTCATGGTCCCCAAGAAGGTAAGAATATATCTGGAGTTAAAACATTGTCACCAACATAGAGTATGAAAACAACTTCGGAAACAGAAACTTCAGTATCTGTAAGAAAAAAACAATAAAAAATAGATATACTGCAAAGCTGGGGAAGTCAGATGAGTGATTTCTAAGAAGGAAGAACCTGGGAGGCACTGAGGAAAAGCTGGGCTGAGTAATGCTTGCGAACAGTGAGGAAACGATTTGCATGGATGAGGAGTTGCGGAGTGACGCATCATCTCCGGGTTTGGGAGCTCATTAAGGTCTTGTTCACCAGGTGTCATAGACCAGCGGGCAGCCCGAGAAACGGTATAAAAAGGGCTCCCAGCACCGACTGTCCAGACAGCTGCTCTTCACATCTCCTCTTTGGTGTCTTGAGTAAGTTTGACCCCACTTAATCTCTCTGACCTAAAGCATCATGCTTGAGTAGGTTTAACTGAATCTTTCCGAAATACTCTGCTTGTCTTGCTTATGCCTCTTTTTTTTCCCTGAAAATGCACTCCTTTCGCAGGCTTTGGGAGATGTGCTGGGGTTTGCTGCAAAACCTGGTGACGGGTGATGTGCAGCTTCTTTGCAGTCGGTCACATTGGGAGTGGCCAGTTTGGGGAATGCTCAGTGTGCAGGGAGCCTGGGGGAATGCAGAGGAGCTGCCTGGGAGGGAAAGCGGGTGGGAGGAGGGCAGGGAAGGGGGAAGAGAAAGAGGGAGAAAAAGCACCCAAGCCTGAGCCGAGCAACTCCATCGGGCATGTCCTGAGCCCTCCCACACCGACGCCTGGAACCAGCCCTGCGTCACCTCCTGCGGGGACTCCCGTGCCGTGGTCTACCCGCCACCCGTGGTCATCACCTTCCCGGGCCCCATCCTCAGCTCCTGCCCTCAGGAGAGCTACGTGGGCACATCAATGCCACTGGATGTGGGCCGCCCCAGGGGCCTGCAGGGCTCCCTTATCTACGGGGGCTCCTTGTCCTCCTCCTCTTCCTCCTCCGGGCAGCTCTGGAGCCAGCGCTATGGGGGCTGTGGGCCATGCTAAGCACGGCAGAAGGTGTGGATGGCAAAAGAAACAGCGGAGGAACCAACAGCAAGATCTGGATGTGCAGTTCAGCTGAGGAGCACGGCTCTCTGAAGCAGCAGGAACCTCTGGGTGCTGCTCAGCACCCATGGGAACCTCTTTTCTGTTTGCCCTTCTCATGCTGTATTTGTTTTTAATGTCAGTTTTCTCCAAATGTGTCTTTTCCCATTTTTAGAAGCCGAATTACTGATTATGCAAAATCTGTTTCCCACTGTTAGAGCACTAAAGCTCTGTCACTGAAAGCTGTTCTGTGTGTATTTTTAATTATTTGGGTCAATGTTTTTTTTTTCTTTGGCAGTTTTTTTTTTATTTTGATACCCATGTGTCTATAGGAAAGATCCACAGATGTCACCTTGCACTGTGATTTGTCCAGTCCATTTGAAACTTGAACCAAGAAAGAAGAACAATGTATGCTGAAAATAGACCAGCTTGAGGCAGACCATTAAGTTGGCCCTTTTAAAAACACTGAAGTCCATATCATATTTTTCCTTTGCTTAAAATGTATGCTTTTTGCTCCCAATAAACACTTATTGCATCCAAATACCATTCATCTGTTTGCTTTCTTCCCTCTTTCGGGGTAGTGCAACCCCTGCAAACCAATTGAATCAGACCATCCCCTTATCTTGGAGATCTGTAGATGAGTGTTACACTCTTACAGACAGTGTTTATCAAATTCCTATTGATTAATTCATCACAAACTCTGCCTACAACATGCAGAGCTTGTCTGTGCGCCCGATTTAATCTTTACCAGGTGTGAGAGAACTGGCAACCCTTAGATAAAGTTTTCAAGAGCAGTGTGAAGCACTAAATAGCCACTGCAAAAGTATTTTAAGACCTCACCCTTGCTTCCCCTGCCTTTCTGTGAGATTTACTACAACTGTTGTAATTCAATATACCATGAAGAAATAAAACGGGAATATTAGATTCTGCTGGATTTCTATATAACATTGAGAATTTTAGACAGTGCACAGCAGCAGAGGGAACTTCCCAGAGACATTCAGAGACAGAAAATTAGCTAGTGATGGACCCCCCTCTACTCTGCCCTGGTGAGACCCCACCTGGAGCACTGTGTCCAGTTCTGGGCTCCCCAGTTCAAGAAAGATGAGGAACTCCTAGGAAGAGTCCAGAGGAGGGCAACTAGGATGATAAAGGGACTGGAGCACCTCCCCTACGAGGAAAGGCTGAGAGAGTTGGGCTTGTTCAGCCTGAAGAAGAGAAGGCTGAGAGGGGACCTTATCAACACATACAAATATCTTAAGGGCGGAAGCCACGAGGATGGAAGCAGTCTGGGTGCAGCGGTGCCCAACGACAGGACTAGGGGCAATGGGTGCAAACTGAAACATAAGAGGTTTCAGTTGAATATGAGGAAAAACTTCTTTATTCTAATGTTGACAGAGCACTGGAACAGGCTGCCCCGGGGGGCTGTGGAGTCTCCTTCTCTGGAGATATTCAAAGCCCACCTGGATGAAGTCCTGTGTAGAATGCTCTAGGAGAGCCTGCTTTAGCAGGGGGGTGGGACTGGGTGATCTCCCGAGGTCCCTTCCAACCCTTGCGATTCTGTGAGATCATAAAAATGCCTTAATGGGGAGCATAAAGCCCAAGAACAGATATCTTTGGTAGCTTAACTTCCTATGACCGTGCAAAGTAAAGGAGCCTCCTAGCAGAATCCTAAGGAACAGGGAAGCAGAAATGGGACCTAAAGAAGGTGAGCAGAGTTGCATTTCAGAGAGCAACTTGGATAATCAGAAGACTGCAGTAAAAGAAAGCAGCTTTCAAGAGTGCCCAATAAATAGGAAGCAGTGATCCAGCAGTGCTCAGGGACCAGCTGGCAGCAATAAAAAGTTGCTTGGAGGTAAATAGAGCAATTAGGCCAGTCGCCCCTCTGCTGCTGCTTGCTGCTAGATTAACCCTACGGAGCCCAGTACTGCAGAGCACCCAGCCTTTCTTCCCAGCACCTCCCTGGAATTCCAGCTCTGGACTCTTGAGTGGTGCTTTAAGAATAAGGAAAGGGGGAAGGTTGAATGTATAATGAAGATATAGCTGCTATCTCTTCCTACAGACAGCTGAATGCTACCTGTGCTGGTACGCTGCGGTAGGTGTGCTCGGCCGGCTGTGACTTTCCAGTGAGAATCCTGTGCTCTCTTGTCATGCTCCCTGCACGCACGTGTCTGGGGCTGAAAGGAATGGTGAGCCTCCCTCCCATTCCCTGTGTTGTCTTCTGCCTCCAGTAATTTTCTAGCAGCGCAAATGGGTGCAGTACAAGGTCTAAAGCAGGCGTACAAAAAAGTCATTGCTGAGCAAATGATACCTTAAGGGTCAAAAGACCCCCAGATGTAAGCGGCTTATATGCATAAGATTTTGGCCTTATTGTCTAGTTTGCTGTTGCTTTGCTAAAATCAGTAGTGTCTAGTTTGGATGTTTTTCTAAAGTCTGTAGTATAATTACTTAGTAAATTTAGAACCCTATTCAAGGATGGGAAGAATCGGGAGGGGATGGAGCAAAAGGATAATAACGGTTTGCCAAGGTTGCTAGACTAGAAGGAATGAGAACTAATTGACGCAGGAAGATTTGTGGCTCCTTACAAAGGACAGTTTTTGATAAGAACCAGGAGTTCACCTTAAGAACTGGTTTATACTGACTCTGCAGTTTGGGCAAGAGCCAAGGAGCAACTGAGTCTTTCGGTGACACAGAGGACTCATGGGGTGGGTTTGGTCGGTTAAGGTCTTCCCTCCTCTCTCACTACAGGGCTTAACTAGGAGGGAAGCACCAATGCTCTACACAGGAAATTCTCTCAGTTGTGTTATTTCATAAAAACAGGCAGAATTTCAGGATGGCAGGGGCTGGAGGGGCCCTCTGGGGATCACCCAGTCCCACCCCCCTGCTCAAGCAGGCTCACCCAGAGCAGGGGGCACAGGACAGCGTCCAGGCGGGGGTTGAAGATCTCCAGAGAAGGAGACTCCACAGCCCCCCTGGGCAGCCTGGGCCAGGGCTCCATCACCCTCCAAGTCAACAAGTTCTTCCTCCCGTTCAACTGGAACCTCTTCTGCTTCAGTTTGTGCCCATGGCCCCTTGGCCTGGCGCTGGGCACCACTGAGAAAGCAAAACCAGAATGCCAAAATTATGATGCAGCGTGATTTTTTTAATGGGTGATAGAGGAGGAAAGTTTACAAAAGCAAAACATGATCATACAGAGTATAAGGCACTCAAGGCTTTTACAAATGAGGTTTCTTGTTTCAGGAAGCTTCATTTCAAGCACAGTGTTCTTTATCTTCTTTCATAGATGTGAGTTTGATGATGCAGGCCAGTTTTCATCTGTTAACACAGCTCTTGATTGTCATCAGGCAGTTGTCAAGTGGAAGAAATCACAGTATGCAAACTTCTCCATTACGTTTCTTGTATAACATTATCAGGTTGAATGTAGAAGGAGTATTAATGCCTTTGAAAATTTGGACCATGAGAAGAATAGAACACATTTATAGCTAAGAAGGGAGAAGCACATACACAGGTACAAGCGCAAATACAATGTGAAGTGCTAGCAAGCATCAGCCTTGTTATGTCAGCATCTTAAAAACCCATCTTACTCTTGAGTTTGGATCTTGCACTCACTATCCTGACTGCTTTTGGTGCAAGTGTACTCCTGCTGGGTTTGGCAGGGCTCGCACTTTCTAGAGCGATACCCACCGAACCTCTGGGAACAATAAGGGTATGAGAACTTGTTTTCCTGGGATCCCCCATAAGCAAAAGAGCTTCTGTAGCCATAAGATCCCCCATAGCCGAATGAGCTCCCGATGGCAGCTGGTGCTGAGGATCCCACTACGCTTTCCTGAGGGCAGGAGCTGAGAATTGGCCCAGGAAAAGTGACGACCACAGGGGGTGGGTAGACCACTGCCCTGGAGTCACCGCACGATGTGACACAGGGCTCGTTCCAGGCGCTGGTGACGGGCTGTGGGCAGGCAACCTCGCAGGGTGTGGAGCATGGGTAGCTGCACAGCTGTCTGTAGGAGGACATCGTGCTGTTGTGGAAGAGGATCTAAAACACAGAAAGACAAAACTATTTATAAAACAATTCAGTGGCAGGTCAGAGATTGATGTTTGGGCATATTTAATGAGGCAAGTACCCACTTGGGTTGCTTCCTCAACAGAGATGAGTGGCTTCATAGTTCCTGGCTCTCTCCACCTTCTAGTCATGCTGAGTTACATTTACCTTCTGTCCTCACTAGACCCAGCTCTTCCTGACCTTCCTGTGCACACTGAACAACCTCCGCTTTTGGCATATCTATATACAACGCATCCCAAAGGGCTACGTCATAAGCAGTGCTTGCTTCAGTTGTGTTCCCTTGTAAAGGAGCACGCATGTTTCTGTCCTTCATGAGACCAATGCCATCTCACCTGGCTCCCTTTCCCTAGCAGTTAAGCTATAGGACAGGATTTATAGGACCGCCTGTTACCCAGGGCTTCAAAACTGAGCTTCACCTCCCACTAAAGCCAAGATTGGGCTGCAGCTCATTTCTATCCTAGCTTTAGGAAATAAAAGTGGCGAATCCTTGAAGTACTCGGCAAGGACTGCCGTATTCCCTCAAGAAGCTGGATCATGCCAGCCCCAAGCTCCCCGCAGGATCAGTGAAGCTGCTTTTACAGAGAGGCTGGCCCCATTGGTGCCATGGCAGGCAGCTCTGTAGGGTTTGGTTAGAGGTATTGTTAAAAGAGCATATGAAGAAGGCACAAAGAATCAAAAACTTACTTGAGTCCCAGAGGAGAAGTCAGGAGAAGCTGTTGGGAGAGGTGTGAGTGGTGCGTGCTTTTATACTGTGGCCTGGGTAGTCTGGAGGATCTGAGGCACCCTTTGCAGGTGATGTTTGATTAGATTCGAAGCGGAAGCGGTTACACGTAACTCCTTGCAGCATGTAATCATTTTGCTCACTGTTTGCAGCTATTGGGCAATTCCCAGCTTTCCTTTACAGCTTACCACGTCATCCCTCTCTTGACTTTTTGATCATGTTCAGATTCATCAGATCTCAGGCTCTGGAAAACCATCCCCAGGTTTTACCCTTCTGCAGCAAGGAGAGGAAGCTCAGTTAAGTTAAAACAGTCTGGTTGACAATTGTGTTATATTTTATCTTTTTATGTTTTAAAATCTACTCAGAGATGGGGGACAGACTGTAGATATTAACCTTGATGCTCCAGGGTACAAGTCTACTTATTTTTGCCTGCTTCACATCCCCACTTCAGCTGCTCAGTCAGGGTTTGGTGTGCTGGCACCAACAAATCTGTGTAATTCACTGTAAGACAGAAAATGAGTACTTAGTTAACGCATTGTAGAAATGCTGCTGACTTTAAACCACACTCCAGGCTGGTACGCACTTCTTGTATGGATCTTATCACCCCAACAGCCAAAGCAAAGGGCAATTTATGGTCTGAAGAGAGGCTTCACTCAGACTCTGCTAAGAGCTGCCATTTATTCCCCTCCTTAATTTCTTTTCCCCCCTCATCATTGCTTTACGGTTTGTCCTCTGGGACAAACTTCTTTCCAAACTTAGTTGTCAGATTGGTCTTGGTTTATATTATGCTTTCTATAATGATTTCAGCAACGTTTTCCTAAACCACAACTCAGTAACTTTGCATCTGGCTCTCCCTCCAGTGCCTGTCTTCACTCCAAGACTCGATATTAATATTTTCAGAACTGGGATATATCTGTATCCTTGGCCACAGGCAGCCTTGGTTTCCAAAGCCAGTGGCAGAGAGCACTTCTCAGAAGGGAATCAGAATTTGTTCAAGACAGGGACAATCTTTTTAGCAGGGCCAGCTGTGACAGGACAAGGGGTGATGGTTTTAAACTAATACAGGGCAGATTTAGACTGGATCTAAGGAAGAAACTCTTTACAATGAGGGTGGTGAAACTCTGGAAGGGGTTGCCCAGAAAGGTAGTGGAGGCCCCATCCCTGGGACCATTCCAGGCCAGGTTGGACGGGGCTGTGAGCAACCTGATGTGGTTCAAGGTGTCCCTGCTCCTGCAGGGGGGTTGGGCTGGGTGACCTCTGGGGGTCCCTTCCAACCCAAACCATTCTGTGATTCTATGTCTCAAATCGAGTGCGAAAAAGCAATGATCGTTCTAGAAGACGTCTTTAAGAAGGATCTTGGTAATCCTGAGAAACATTAGCCCTCAATTTTCCCTGTAACCCCCAGGGTACAGGAGACACATGGAGAGGGGATGCTCCATCTGGGGTTGTTTGTAATCGCTGCCTTCTAACAGGATTCTCCAGGGCAAGACTTTAAATAGAAGTGACCTGGTGGCCATCGAGGCTCGACTCCTTGAACAACACAGTAATCGGTCAGCCTGACAGTGGCCAGTTTTCTGGGGGGTAAAGGATTCCGCTCACAGCCTCTCATCAAGTAATGAGTTACAGCAATAAATTCCACCGGACATTATTGTGGCCCCATGGACCATGAAGCCAGGTACCTAAAACCACTTAAGATGGAGAAGGATGTAAAAGTCAAACAATCACAAATAAAAAAGAAGGAGCTTGATTCATTCCCACCCAAAACCAACAGAGGGAGTGGGTTGATACCAGGAAGGACCCAGTCATTGAAGTTTTGAAAGGAAACGAACCATGAGATGTAACGTTGTGTAACGACATGATGAAGTAGGGAAGTTTAGGATGTCGGAAAATGTTTTGCATCATCAAAATGAGCTGAATATGCAAGAAATATCGGTTGGTACAACAGTAGGTCCTTGCGAGCAAGGTTGTCTCATATGCACAAGTTGCTTAAGAAAGTGGAAAATAGTGCTCAGTTGTCAAATCTTTTTCTGGACGCTCTTTTTGTTGCATGGTCCCTGTTAGCTTGGCTACGAGTAAATTTGCTCCATAGTTTCCTAAGTATTGAGATGCGGATGGAAGAGCAGCTTTAATTGGTAACTCTATATTCTGCTAAAACCGTGATTCTTGTAAGAGTTTGGCACGAGTCTGTCTCCAGGGGAGACTTTTCTGCTTTTTCAACTCAAAACAGCCTGTGAAAGTGCGCTTATAAATTATTAGGCAGGGACTTCTATGATGGCAGAAGATTCCTCAGGGTACCCCGTTGCTCTTATTTTCACAGGGGTTAATCTTTATGCATAATTAAATAGTTTCATAATTTCTAAATCTGAAAGAGTTAGCTGTAGGTGACCGTAGCTTTGTATGTTCAACATCGGTGTAAGGTTGTGAGTGTCCTCAGCAGACTTTACCGGTTGGCTGACAGCTCGCACCACCCCTGGGTTTTCTACATGTGTAGAGAGCGAAGGGTTCCTATATAGCGAAGGGTTCCTATATAGCGAAGGGTTCCTATATGGCCATTTGGAAGTGTAACATCACCAGATCTTCTTGTTTTACTTTTTACTTAAAGTCTGTACCCTGCTCAGAAGAATTGGAGGCAATTCAGGGGTGTTAGGTGGGCATAGGGGGGAAAAAAGAACACGTCAGAGATGAGATGCGTGACCCATGATGGCATGGACCTGTAACAGCTCCGCTTGCAGATCTTTAGCTGATGCTGAGGGATGAGCAAGGAAATCTGTATCAAAATGTGCATCTAAGCACTAGTTCTCCCGAGGTTTCGTGGAAAGATGGCTAAGGATGACACAGCAGGAAATATTAATATCTTCAAAGTGCTGGGGTGGTTCAGGGGCACTGAGTAAATCGAAGCAGGGAGCCAGCGGCTGCAGCCCTGCCCCTGCCTTCTGCTGAGCTATGGTTTTGTGGATTGGCAGGAGAAAAACAGATATCCCTGTACAAATACCCCATGTTCTGTTTAGTTTTCTTAATCCCGGTGTGTTTATCTCTTGCTGATTTCATCAAAATATTTGAAGGAAATGCAGGCTAGAAAAATAAACATGAAGAACAAAACAAAAATAGAATTAGCACAAAGTGGGAAGGTGACAGAGGTGCAGGCTGCTGGGGTTTTGAATGGTCTGCTTTGTTCTTGTCTTACTTCTGGCCTCATCCTGAAGGAATACCCCACCCCTGAGGGGATTTAAAAGCCGGGCAGATGAGGTGCTTAGGGACAGGGTTTAGTGGTGGGATGGCAGGGTTAGGGGAATGGTTGGACTTGGTGAGCTTAAAGGGCTTTTCCAACCTAAACGATTTTGTGATTCCAATTTCTTGCTCTCTTAAAGTGATCCTTGTGGACTTAATGGTGATAGACTCATAGACTCATAGACTCATAGACTCATAGACTCATAGACTCATAGACTCATAGAATCATAGAATCATAGAATGTTTTGGGTCGGAAGGGACCCCTAGAGGTCATCTAGTCCAACCCCCCTGCAGAAGCAGGGACACCTTCCTGTGGTAGAAGCCCCATGCATGCAGTGCTTGGCTGTATCAGAAGCTTCTCCTTGCCTTTTGTGACGCTTCTGTAAAATTGTATAACCCACTGGTTTTTATTTCCATTTTTATTTTATTTCTTCTGGATGGAGACAGCTTTTCTGCCTTTCCTCTGTCCTGGGATGGCAGGACCGGCTGCTGAACATAAACCCCACCCAAATTCTAACTGTAACCATGGCAGGAATAGGCACACCTGTATTTTCCTTCCTGGCTCTTCCTCTGAATCAGAAACTGATGCGAAGAAAAACACTTTGCCGTGATGTCTCAATTGTCTTTCCTGTAACAACCACCTAGACCCGCAGGGGTGTTGTGAAAATGCTGTCTTTTAAAAGCGAGAACTGCATTCCTAACCATGTAGTCTCTGGCCAGGGGAAGCCACACCTGCACCCGCCCGGCAGCCGGCTTTGTGCAGGGCGAGGTCCCCGCCAGACTGGGCTCCAAGTACTTCCCAGTGGGATGTATCCATGGCTGGTGTCCAAAAGACACAGATGCCCGTCCCGCTTGCCTCCCTTCTGCTACCCATCACACTGACACGTGCCCTGGGATAGTGCCCGGGGTGTGTTTGGACCTGTGTACTCCAAGGCTTTTAGGAGGTGGACAAACATCACCCATGGGACAGGACACATAGGGAGCAATAGGTCTGACAAACCTCTGCTTGAGAAGGTGCTGGGACTCTACCGCTGGATCCATGGTCCGTGCAGTGCCCTGCACTCGCCATTGCTGTCTTGGGTCCCCAAGGCCATGTTGTGTTCTGACCCCTTAAAACAAGGCTGCAGCCTGTGATTTTGTCTTGGCTGATAAGCACGGCGACAGTGTGGTTAGTTCCAGCTATGCCAGGAGTTCACGCACTTCAGCATGTGGAAAGCTTTGCGTTTTTGAGACTGCACAAGCCTGGCCATCAGAGATTTTGACTGTCATTTCGGAGGAGAAGTCAGCCAGTAATCCTCGTCGGGCTTACAGTCTCGAGATGCACGGATTTCTCTATTTGGGGAGGAAAATGCCTCTGTGAGCTTGTTGTGACAAGGAGTGAACAGAAATCCTTCTGCTGTATGCTGAATCATAGACTCACAGAATGGTTTGGGTGGGAAGGGACCCCCAGAGGTCACCCAGCCCAACCCCCCTGCAGGAGCAGGGACACCTTGAACCACATCAGGTTGCTCGCAGCCCCGTCCAACCTGGCCTGGAATGGTCCCAGGGATGGGGCCTCCACTACCTTTCTGGGCAACCCCTGCCAGAGTTTCACCACGCTCATTGTAAAGAGTTTCTTCCTTAGATCCAGTCTAAGGAAGAAATCCTGAGGTACCCTCAGGTCTTCCAGGCTCCCCTTGTTTTTAGAAGGGAAACCGGTCGATCCTAGCTGAGAAGAGCTCTGCCTGGTGTCCACCTGCCCTCCTAAGGATGCTGAGCCCACAAGACTTGTAGAAACCAGAAATTACAGGATTATTATTTCCTGTACCCTGGCACTCCACCATGCTTGCCCTGGCAGCAGGAACCATGGCTTGGCCCTGCATATTCCTCAGACCTGTGAGTGCCACGGCAGCATGGGTGCGTGTTACACAGTGTGCCCCTTGGACTTGCAGGTGGTCACTTTTCACAAGCATTTCCATGGGGTAGTATCTGCCTTGTAAACACAGGAAAAAAAACGTAGATGTCCAGATTATAGGCATCCTTCCCCATCCCTCATTCTTTCACCACCCCTTTGAGAGCACGCCCTAACTCAGATGACCATTAACATTGCATCGGCAGCCTTGACTATCATCCATCTGGCTTTTTAAGGATCTAATTCCAGAGGTATTTCACAGGACCGAGGAGAACGTGTTGCAAGACTTGGAAAGTCCAACGTGAGAACTTCTGGGGGTCTGGGGTTTTGCTCGTGAAACTCATTTCATTTAAACTGATCTCATGGATCACTGCATACTTTGGGTGCACACCACAGCCAAATTCTCACCCGATTTCTGCCTCCCAGTTAACCTTTCCCCTTTGCAGTTTCGTGGTGTATTAAGCCTTTTCCCCAGCTGCTCTGGGTAAGCCTGTGTAACACCCACATGAAATGGGAAATCACTACTGATGATTTCTAGAAGAGATGATTAAGACAGAGGCCAAATAATTTACCAAGCATCTCTTGGCAATTAAGGGAGCCTCTGGGAGGAGACCTCGGGCATGTCTTGTACTTGTTAGTGTTATTATAAATAATTATAATTCTATTATCTCTTAGCTTATGTAGATGAGGCTGGCACCCAGATACCATGAAAATAGCTCAGACCGTCACTGCTGTCAGGAACCAATAAACGAAACCAAGGGTTTAGTTTTAGGGATGGTGAAAGGAAGGATCACTATCCCCACTGGAGAGAGCCTCCCGTGGTGAGCACAGGGCAGGTCATCCTTGCCCCGATGCATGCAGGACGAGGGTGTCTAAAAACCTCTCCCCAAATTCTTGGCAACGGTTACACTGGAAATCTGCTCCAGACCACTGTGCCTTAACCGGGACACCTTTACATTGCCCTGGGTCTAGACTTGAGGTTATTTTCTGATTTCCATGTCGTCGTTTCCCTAGTGGGTTCAGGAGCAATACCAGGGTAATGTCTCTGTCTATAATAAATAGCAAAGAAAAGAGCATTTCTATCCCACCCGATAAATCCACAGGAGTGCAGATTACAGCTCACTGCGGGGCAGGGACACGGCTCCTTAAATGAGTTTTGCTGTCAAGAGGGAATCATCATGCGCAATCTGATTCAGCTCTCCAGTTACTAAATGCTGTAAGCAATATTTGTGACATGTAAATACTTTAAGATCATCAGTTTTAAACATAGGTGAAGGAGGAGTCCATTGCTTGGCCCCTCACTCTGATCTGTGGTCTGTTACATCAGGTGAGGAGCTGGGTACAATTTTTCCAGTTGCTAAAATTATTTATTTATTACCAACTCCCGTACGGAGCTAGACCAGGGTCCATTGTCTGAAAGGGCCCCATGTGATGTTTCAGAACAAAGTTGGTAGAAACACTAGATTTTGGAGTAACTTGTGCGTGAGACCAATTCCTTCCTAGCATTTCTAAGCAAATGTTTCCTTGGCCTTTTTTGTCTCGTTTTTAACTAGGGCAATGTATAAGAATATTCACCAGGGATGAAGTGGGATAAGAAGACAGAGCATCTCCCCTGTGAGGAAAGGCTGAGGGAGCTGGGCTTGTTCAGCCTGGAGAAGAGAAGGCTGAGAGGGGATCTCATCACCACCTACAAATATCTCAAGGGTGGGGGTCACGAGGATGGAGCCAGACTCTTCCCAGTGGTGCCCAGCGCCAGGACAAGGGGCCATGGACACAAACTGAAGCAGAAGAGGTTCCAGTTGAACGGGAGGAAGAACTTCTTGACTTGGAGGGTGCCCAAGCCCTGGCCCAGGCTGCCCAGGGGGGCTGTGGAGTCTCCTTCTCTGGAGATCTTCAACCCCCGCCTGGCCGCTGTCCTGTGCCCCCTGCTCTGGGTGAGCCTGCTTGGGCAGGGGGGTGGCACTGAGTGAGCTCCCGAGGGCCCTGCCAACCCCTGCCATTCTGTGACTTATGCAGCATGGAAAGCCAGTTTCCCCTCTGTTCATCAACCCTTCAAAATGGGCTGTAGAAACTCCCTATTAAAATCAGAAAGCCCCTTACATCGCAGAGCTGCTGCTCTGTAGCTGCAAACAGCTACGATCACCGTAACTGAAGCATCCGAGCGCTGTGTCTATAGAATATATTTTTCACCTATCAAGGAAAAAGAGTGGGGATAAAAAGGGAGCAGAAAGGTATCTTGCCAAGGTGGTATAAAGGTCTCTAAGTTTCCTCTCCCCCTGCAACTGAAAGGTTTGAAAACCTTTGCACCAAGCGTGACAAAATCAAAACATTATTTGAAGAAAAAAAAAAAGTCTGTTTTGTCAAATCAGCAATCCTGTGTTCTACTGATCCAAGTTCTGTGCTTTGAAGCTTGGGCGAGTGGAAGAAGGAAGTTAATTTCTGCAATGAGTAGAAAGAAACTGCGGCTGAATGTTGCCCCTATTTTGAGATGAAAGATTTCTGTTGGCTGCAACATGGATGCGATACCACTCAACTAATAATTGCTCAACAGCCAACAATATGCAAAGATAGTCCTCCACCCGTTGACGTGACAAATGCAGGAAAGTTTGTTTTGTAACTAGGAAGGACCGCATGCCCAAAGCGTGGCTCAGACCCTGGCGCTGCTCTAGGAACCATATAAAAACCCTCAGAGCACGGAGCTCTTCAAACCACTCTTCTTGGCTTCTCCTTGGTGGTGAACTGAGTAAGTCTGACTTGAGTTAAATCTCTTCTACGAGTTTGAAAGTGACTTTAATGAGGGTTTTAACGTACTTATGTCTGAGCATTTAATATGTCTTTGCTTATTATTGGAAAAATGTTACTTTCATAGAAAAAAGACTCTAAGATCTTTTATCTGGGCAGCTTTGGAGGGTACGGGTTTGATACGGAGGGCATGGGGCTTTAAGAGCTGCTTGCACATTTCAGAGAAAGAAAGAATGCTTGATGATCTTAAAGGTCTTTTCCAACCTAAACGATTTCATGATTCTGTCATTTTATCTATGGCTGGGAGCACTTTGCAAATGAAGACAATAATTTTAGGAACAGTTTTAAATAAATATCACTGGCTTAATCCTCACCTATCCTTCACGAGGCTTTGCTGACTTCTAACAGGTTATTTAATCTTCATTATTTCTGCAATGCAATCACACTTTATACTTAGCTATGGATGAATAACTTTCTGAATATTGTATGGTTGGAATAAATGAGGGCTCCCCTTTGCAAATGCACCTGCGCTGGCACCCTTTGCCCATGCTCTCCCCGCTGTGTGTTTCAGGCTCCCTTCCAGCCAGAAAGATGTCTTCCTACAGACAGGTCTGCAACTATGGCAGCTACTCGCCCTGCGACGTGACCTGCCCAGAGCCATGGGTGAACGCCTGGAACCAGCCCTGTGTCACCTCCTGCGGGGACTCCCGTGCCGTGGTCTACCCGCCGCCTGTGGCCATCCTCTTCCCGGGTCCCATCCTCAGCTCCTGCCCTCAGGAGAGCTACGTGGGCACCTCAGTCCCACTGGAAATAGGCAGCTCCTTTGGCTATGGGAGCTCCTTGGATGCCCAAAGCTCCTTTGGGTCCGGTACCTTCCTGAGTGGCAGGTACTCCTACCCCTGCTATTCCCGCAGGTACACAACTTACCGTCGTGGGAGCTGTGGGCCTTGCTAAGTCCCACAGGGATTCCCTGGAGAGCTGGACCAAGAAAGGACCAGAGCAAAATCCCAGTCCATGAATGATCCCAGGGGCATGGCTTTCAGAGGGGGCAGCGTACTGGGCTGCAGCGGGGCCCCTTGGGAGCTGGGCATGCTCAGCCACCCTGAGAACCCAGCCCAGACCCTTTATTTCCCTTCCTGTTGGATTAGGTAGCTGCTAACAAGACCCCAACTCTGTGTTTGAGGAGCCGTTTGCTTGAGAAATCTAGAAAAGGCCATAGTTTAAATTCAAGTGGTTTCTGGAAGACTAAACATCAGTGCAAATTAGATCCTGTCTGTTCTAACCTCTCTGATATTTCATGGCTTTTGAGGTATAGCGGGGAAAACTTCTCAAAGCTCCAGTCTGATTCTGGGAGCTACCCTGTTTCACATAGTCTGGGGATTAAAAACAACCAACCAAACAAAACCCCAAACAGGTGAAAACAAAACTCAACTCTCAAAAGCTGCAAATGCAACACAGACAGAAGAGCATCTCGCAAACTGCAGCCCCCGAAGATGACAACCACATCCAGCCCTAGAAAGCCCTGAAAACGTACTCTGTACTCTCTGGATTGTTCTGTTCTGCTGCTATGAAGTCCTTGTCCTGTTCTGATTAAAGTTTATATCGCATCACAACATTCGCCTTCTGGTTTCCTTTTCACCTCAGCTTAAAACCATTGAGCCATGATACTGAAATTGTGCCTCATTTGCGACCCCGGCTCCTCTGGGTGTTAATCAACAGCAAAGGACAAGGTGTCCTGGTTGTTGTTTGTGTGTTGTCCACTTTTTTTAGGGATGTCCACATCTTGTGGCTATCCCTAAAATCTTTCGTAAGGATTGGTGGTGAAAGGGGTGGGATTAAAGAATTGTGCTAGGTTGTTGCTTTAGAGGTTGCCTTCATCCTCCCACTAGCTTACAAAGAGAAAGGAGTTGCCCTCGGTATCTTCATTACATTTAAAAAGTGTATTTGCTTCTTGGTCTTCTGCTAATTGCAAATGCCAGTACTGGGAACAGATTTGCATTTCTGTCCTGGGAAAGCCCTGGCTTCAGCGTCTGTGTGGAGCTGGACTGGAGCAGTGTGGAGGCAGCTGTGTGCAGTGGGTATGGCCGTAGCGTGATTTTTCTCCGGCTGTTCAGAGCATTCTCTTCTTGCTAAAACTGATGGGCCAAAACTCTTCTTTCCAAAGGAACTGGGTACTTGGGACTGGAAGAAAACTGCCTTATGGTGACTGCTAGAAACTGCATCATCTGGAAGAGAAATAAGGGAGTTCAGAAGGAGAAGTCTTTCCACTGAAACAGAGGTAAGTGGAAAACTGGGGTGGAATGAACACCAGGTGAGCGCTACGCAATGCGGCTTTTAGTAGGCACGAGGAGCGGTGCCAACAGTCACAGTAACGCAGGGAGTACAGGCAGACACTTCGGGCCCCTTGATATCGCATAAGCAGACTGCTTGCAGCAGGGGCTTCTTGACAGCAGACAGCTGCAGCAATTCTGAGAGCAGCAAAGCTTTCCACCAAAACTAAAATAAAAATAGAAGTCAAAAGAAGTCCAGGCTTAGTTGAGCCACTGAAGAGCGAAAGTTAGGAGCAGCAGGTAAAAAGCCTTGAGCTGCAAGTGCTTCTATATGATTCCTCCAGCTGCCTGAAGGCTAGAAGACCTATTTGTTGGTGATTATCTCATTTACTTGCAAATCAGGTGGTGTTGCTTGGATCATTCCTCCAACTGCCGTAATTACCTTTCTCAGGGTTAGTTGTTAGTTCTGAGCCCCACACGGTGTGGTACCCATCTGACCACTGACTTAGGCTTCGTCATGGTCATGAGCTGTCAGTGGACACCACAAAAAGGTTTTTTTCCTTTGTCAATATATTGAAGAAATCCAAATCCTCCAGCTGGAAGCAGAGCTGGAGACTAAATAAATCTGTGGACTCTCTGCTTCTATCGGGAATTATAACTCCTTTACACCATGAAATAACAAGCTAAGTTATCACTGGAGAAGGAGGGTTTATATAATTTGTACTATATATGTTTAATTAGGAGAGCTTAATTTAGCAAACGACAAGGCTGGTTTTCAAAAGTTTTTTTAAACAACATAAGCCCAGATTTTATGGAGGGTAATCCTCTTAGGTACCTTTTCAACTGATAGAGTGAATTTACACCGTATAAAGACCAGAAAGTTCATAAATTTAAGACTTTGATTTTAGTACAGCAGAGAAAAAACATCTTTTATGGCACAGAAAATAACCTTGACCTGCAGAGCTATGAAGGGTCTGCTTAGGAGGAGGATGAGGTCATGTTTTAAAGTGAAACTATTACTCATTGTCAAGACCTAAAACTGCAGGAACATGTCATTAATTTTATTACAGCAGAACTCTGTTAATCACACAGAGATGCTTTGAAGTCCTTTATTCTGTGGAAAAAAATTAGAACGACCCAGATAAGTGTTGCCTAGAGCTTCCTCATAACCATCCCACATAATTTAAGCATCATCTACGCCGTAAAAGAGAGGGCTTAAATTGTTAAGGGTGTAAACAAGCACGAGAGGGGAATGAATTGCAGCAAGGCATCTTTCTGCTGTCCAGCCTACATGCAAAGCTCTCCGCTTCATCCTGCCAAGTGGCAAAACACCAGCTCAGAAAGCTGCGTTATCCCACCCATCGGGGTCAGCAGCGCAGCTCACAGCCACCACGGCCAGGGCACCTTATCCAGAGGTTGGGAGAAAAAGAAAAGAGAGTTTGTGCCTGGAGAATGGAAGGTCTCTGCTGAGACCTTCATAACCATGGTTATCACAACCAAGGCCTCTGTGAGCATCTGTCATTTTTGCAAACCAAAACTGTGGGTTTGTTATCACCCTTTACCCTTATCTCATGGGGATGCTGCCTTCAGCCAGCCCCAAAGTAGATGAGGATGGTGAGGTACCATGTGCCATGCCAGGAGTGTGTTAACATCACCAATTACAAGCACCTAAGTTGACCAGCTACTGCCCTGGGCTCATTCCCATGGTGATCACCCAAGAAATTAGAGGAGAAGTAACCAAATCATCCACCACAGCAGGTAAAAGTCTTTGCAAGGTCAGAAGCTTTGAGAGGCCTGAGACGCACTGACCTAAAACGTGCCAAGCTGGTCAAAACCAGGCCATTGCAGCCAGCGGAGAGAGGGGGACGTGCCTCCAAAAATGCAGAAGAGCAGCCAGAGGTTGGAGGTCCCCAAACCTCCTTTTTTGTGGGCTACAGAGGGAGCCTAGCTGGCTGTCTTAGCCCTAAGCCAGGTGCCCACGGCAAATCCCTCCTACATTTTGTCTCATTTTGCACAGGACTACTTTGGGGGAGGGAGAGTTGAGCCTCTATAAGCCTGAAACCTGCAGCAAGGAGCCATAATGATAAATCAGTAAAAATAGTGGACAGGAATGGGTGAAATCCTGACCACTCTTTTACACGGTTGACACCCTTCTGTGGGGAACCAGCAGAAAATTCCAGATTAGCACTTATGGACTCATTATCTTATTAAATAGGCTGTAAATTCCAGTAATTGTTAGATGCTCCAGTTATATTTGACATCCTGAAGGGACAGATACTGCACAAAGGCAGGTCGTGAGACATTGTTATATTAGTTATGGTTAAATAGTTATAGTTAAGAATTAATAGATGCAAGAACAACAGTGGCTGTTAAGAAACAAAGCTCCTGCTAATCTTTTTAAAGCTGGTTTTTACAGCATTAGCAGTGCCTTTACTAACATTTGCCTTCAACAGTCCTGCTCTTCTCGGCACTGGTTTGGTCTCTAACACTTATGAGTCAGCAGCAACAACAAATGAATAATTTATAGCATGAAAATACAACTTTAGGGATGAGTTTTCTGGGTGAGTTCATTTTTTTCTCCTCCAAACACCCATCAATTAGAACGGAATAGAGTCACCGCGGGGACAGATCCCAAGGTGTCATTATGGGGAGCCTTCAGCTCTGACTCTCACAGCTTTTTCCCATTCCTCGTTCCATTCCTGGGAAGCTAAGTGGGCTTCCTAGCCCAGCTTCAGGAACACCATGCTGTCAGAGCAGCAAACGCCCTGGCACGACTTTCCTCAAGCACTAGACAAAAGCCAGGGAGAGCATTGGAGCATCCTCCAGGCAGTGGCTACAGGCGATGCAGGTTCTGCCACAACAGTGCTGGCTCCTGGCTGTAGCTACACTCTCAACAACACACCTAGGTGGGGGCTTGGCCCATGGAGTTGAAAAAAAAGCCCCCCAAAGTCAAAAAGTTTTGATTTAACTAGCAGCCTGACCATCAATTGTAAGGCTTTCAGTCATAACTTCCTTGGGGAAACCTCATGTTTTAGAGAGGGACAATTAGTCAACACTGGGACGTCTTACTCCAGCAATTATCAGGACGGTAATAACCCCGCGCATTGCTGCAGTCAGAGAACCATCATGGGTAACGTCTCCTGAAATGCCTGTTCTGAGCAAGCCCAAGACTTTCCCAGGCTGTTGCTCCAGGGATCTCCGCAGTGACTCACCATAATCTAAAGATCATTCTGACACATTGGCAAGCAAACTGGTCAACAAAGAGAAAAACATGAGCAGATTAAGCATAGAAACACAAATATTCTTTATGGTGAGGAGTGATGAGTAATTCCAGGGCACAGAGCTCCATCCTGGCCTTTTCTGATGAGGTGCAGCCACCATCACCATGAACTTTGTCACCATCCTGGCTTCTCCACATTAATTATGCCGTGCCTTTTTCTCCATCCACAAACAGGCGGCATGTACATGAGGTGTCATGGTTAGCTATGATTTTGGATTGTCTTCAGCTCCCGATGGGCACGTTGGAAGGAACATTTTCAAGTTTGGTCTCTCCAACTTTCTTATTTGGCATACACCTATTGCTTTTGCCACTTTAGCGCCTGGTAATTGATTTTGTGGGCTGGCACGGAGTTGTTACGGGGGAGAATAGCAACTTGCATCACGGGAGGATCTGCCTCTTCTGCATTACCTTTGCAAAACTTTTGGTTCATTAGCATGTCTTACTGACTCAAGTTCTGGAAACTAAAGAGTGGTGTTGCCTTGAAGATTTGCAGGGCTGTTTCATGTGCAAAGATTAAATCTTAATAAGGTATCGAGCCCTGTGCTTGCCCAAATGTGTGATGAAACTTTCCTAACTGCTTTGAAAATGTTACTTGCCCAGAATGGGATAAGTGTTGATACTTGTCAATCTTTTTAATGCATTCACAGGGTTGGCCTTTGTATTTATTGCATTTTATCACAGATGTTCTAGAGAATAACCATGGGCGTGGGTAATGGAGTGCATCGCCCAGGGTCAGGTAACCCTGAAGAGGAGTGATAAGAAGGTCAAGGCTTCTACACTCCCCCCACGGGGCTTTTGTGGAGCTCCACACAGATCCATGAGGCCCACACTTTCCAATGATTTCATATTTAATAAGCTGTTTTGAAAGTTTGCCACTTAGCGTCCCTACCTCAACTGTAAATATGAATCAGTTCTCCTCCCAAGCACCTTTTTTTTTCTTTCCTTGTCTGGCTTTTTCTTGCGGCCAGGCCAAACCTGTCTGTTATTTAATTTATATCAGGGCAGCCAAATATTAAAACTTAGCTGTGGTGTTTAGGAAATAGTATAATTTATGTTAGACCTTTCAAAAGATAGCAACAGCTGAGTCTAACCCATGGAAGCAAGTCATTTAGCTTTAGGGCAACGATTATCCTTTCTATAAAAAGTGACATAATAACTACCTACTTTCCATAAAATATTAGCAATGGCAGAAAGCGATGAAAAGCAAACCAGCTGGGAAACTGTCAGGCAGCAGACATGGAGCTGTCTCATGGTGTAAACAGAAAAAGAGATTAAGGGAAGGGACTGGCACGAGCTTATCGCTGGGCTGATCTTTCTGAAGAAGCATTGATAAAGACTTTGCAGAGGCCGTGGCAGCTTTCCTGGGCATGCAATTGGCAGCAAGGACTCCAGACACCAAACCAGGCCACTGTCATGGCTGGTTCATGATGACCCTGGCTGGGAGCACGTACCTAGACTTGCCTGGAGCACGCGCCTAGACGTGCAGGTAGGTTTTGCAGTACCTGCTTAGTTGCCTTCACATCAGGGTCTAAGTCAGCCTAGGCTGATTCCACAGGAGGGCAGCAGCCCCAGCACAGAACTGGGTGACCAGACCTGCATCCCAGCTGGGTCCTGTAGCCCCACCAGCTTCACCTTGTCCCCACAAGAAACCAGTCTGCCGCAGAGCTGGGAAGGGAGCTGAGACCAAAGAGGAATCTCCAAATCCTCTGCTGGAGACATTTGTTAATCGCCCCACCAGCCCTTCCTAGCCATGGGACAATGGGTTCCTGGTTGTTGCCAAGCATCTTTGCAATGGTAGCTTCGGTGCTTTATCTAGGGCTGGTTTATCACTCAGGTTTTTCTGTTTTCCTCTCTCCTCCTTAGGTGTCCCTGCTTATTGCAGGGGGGGTGGACTAGATGACCTCTAAAAGTCCCTTCTAACCCAAAGCATTCTATGATTCCTCAAATATCTGATTTATTTAACTTCTAGGATTAGTTGGGTTTGTGGTGGGGAGCTGGGGGGACAATAATGCTTGACAGGGTTGCTATCTGAGTGATTTCCCTAATAAAAACCCTTCGGCTGAACCAGCTTGTTTTAAAATGTGGTGACCTGGAAAGTGAATTTTCCCTTCTGGAGCTACTGGGCTGAGGGCTCCAAATGTATTTTGTGAGCCCCTCTCTTAAACTCGGACTGATTGGAAACAGCCTTAGGTCTTGATCATTGACGTGAAAGGTATCATCAGAAAACAAAGGAAAAGCAACCTTATGGTGAAAATCATCAGTTTACTAGAAAAAAAAAAACCAGCTTGAGAAGATGTGGAGATAAACTCGTGTGAAATCATGAGCTTTTTCCAAATCGGTTATTACAGAGTCTTGGGGAATGTAACCCAAGTAATATATTATTAACATTATATTAACATACCACTTTACATGTGTAATACATCAGTGTGTGTTTGTGAAGCACCCTGGCTCTCTTTGTTCTGTGGAAGTCTTGGGATATTTCTGGGTGGGTATAATTGCAGGAATGACATGGTATTTCCTAGGCACCAAGAGACCGTGACTTACATAAGCCAACACATGTATGTAGCCATTATGGAAGAATGACATTAACATAATCTTTAGTATAAAAACAGCGTCTGAAATTGCTTGGAATGAGCAGGCCACACCTGAGGTCCTAAACGACATCTGCCCAGAGGGATCCGCTGCTGGCACCAGCCGGACAGACGTAGGTACCTGCGGCTTTGACCAGGACGTCCAGGAGCAAGTAAGGAACTGGTGCTCCAGGTCCGTACGTGACTGTTAACACTTACATGTGGAAAGAGTTCTTTGCCAAAGCAGGCCGGAAAAGTTTTGATGCAGAAATATGAAGAATATCTTGAATCTGGCTCAGTTTGGTTGGTTTATAAGAAAAGAATAAGCCTTCAAATAGGACTGGGTACAAGTTAGAACAGGACACTTTAAAAATACACATTTTTCTATAATCTAGAGGTGTATACCTAGAAAATGCAGAGCCACGTTTCTCTGTGTTCACTGGTTTCCAGACTGCAACCTCGATTATACCACTGACATCCCATTTTTGCACAGGGGCCTGCAGAGCAGAACCAAAGCCTTAATTTTACCTGGGCGTCAACTCTTGAGTGGTCTAGAAAGAGTCTCCAGGGCATCTTCTGTTCCTCTAGACAAGGCTGAGTGTCACCAGGAGAGCATTGCAAATAAGTAGCAGAGGAAAAAGGAGATTCAGAAGGCCAATGGTTTGATGCAGCAGCATTTTAATGTAAATGCGAGGTGGAGTAAACATTTGCAGATAGAAAATAATGCAGGCTAGAAAGAGCACATTTCTAGAGACAAGAAAAGCTAAACCCAATTACCCATTCCAGTGTGACACAATTCATCAAGACATTCACTTCCCTCACCCTTGCTGAGTCTGACATTCACATCCCTCGGTGTGCTTTGTTTTAAAACCATGGCCAATGTCAAACTGGGTAGAGAAAGCTAAAAGCGCAGATGTAAGATGCAAAGCCACAAGAATAAAGAAAAGCATTAATCTAAGCTAAAGCACTATAGAGGAATTAAATGGAGAGTCCTGGTTTTCAGGGGTGCTTTCCTCTCCGGTAGCCATGCCTGTAAATCACGTGCTGTATTCTTTCACTTCTTTGCTTGTTCTTTTCCCATGCCTGTTCCTTGGATTAAGTTGATTAGATCTTCTTACAGAAGCCCCTCTGGCAAGGATGCTTCCAGCGGGTGGAATAGGTGTAGGAGCACTCCGGCACGCACTGGGGAGCGCACTGGGGAGCGCACTGGGGAGCGCACTGGGGAGCGCACTGGGGCACACACTGGGGAGCACACTGGGGAGCGCACTGGGGAGCACACTGGGGCTCGCACTTCGTCACCAGCTGTGGGGCACACCGCTCAATGCAGGGCTCCAGGCACTCAGCACCCTTCTGTGCTGAAGCAATTGGCACGGCCGACTCTAACGAGCTGGCCAGTTCGGCTGACTCCGTGGAGCCCACAATAGTTTCCTGCGGGTAGGTGGTGAGGATGGGTCCTGGGAAGGTCACGACCACAGGAGGTGGGAATATAATCACACGGGAGTCTGGGCAGGCAATGACGCAGGGCTCATTGCAGGCGGCGGCACGGGGCTCGGGGCATTTCACGTCGCACGGGACAGAGCACGGTTCAGTGCATGCTGTTTTCTCGCAGGACATTTTTTAGCTGTGCTGTTGACCTGCAAGGTACAGGAAGGAGCAAATATAAAACCGCAGGAGCCAGTAGGACAGGATCAACACTTGAGCTAAGCTAAGGTGAACCCTGAAGAGACATAACCTGGTAGATAGGTTGATACCCATCCTGTTCTGCTTTGCTCTGCTCTTCTCTGTGGCCTTGCAGAGCCCAATTCCTTCCTGCAGACACCAGACACCCTCTTAGGGACTGCGGCTTAAATAACATCTTTCTTCTATGTAATTTGGACTCCAGAGGTGGAGTTCAGTAAAATTATGGTAACACAGCACCAAGCATGGCAGAAATGGAAAACACAAGAGGTTTTACTGTACCATATTCTCTGGGCTAAGCAGACAAAAGGCAGAAAGAAGTGTAAAATCTCTGTGTTGTACATGAGGGAGTTGATCCTGTAAGGATACCAAGTGCTAGGTTTTTAGTGCTGTTTGTAACAAGTGGCTTTAATACAGCATATTTAATATCAAGCTCACTTGGAAAATAAAACAAATGAAGAGTCTTTTGCAAGATCGCAAGAGAAAAGCTGAAGCACAACAAAAACCCAAAAGCAGGTCTCCTGATTTCAGATTTCAGAGGGAGTAAAACTGCTCAGACCTGGAATTCTACACCTCCCTTCTTTCTTTTGAAATAAACGGGCGGGTGGGGAGGTGGTTTGGAAAATGTCATAAAGCTACATTTCAGGATGTCATTGCAAACTTATCCAAATGCCAACTCAAAGCACCAGTAAGGAGCTACTTAATCTGTT
Organism: Egretta garzetta; assembly: GCF_000687185.1. Taxonomy (NCBI): domain Eukaryota; kingdom Metazoa; phylum Chordata; class Aves; order Pelecaniformes; family Ardeidae; genus Egretta; species Egretta garzetta. Next base: position 86,970 of record NW_009260347.1, on the reverse strand, counting down.
GTTTCAGATTAAATGGAATATTTTGGTTTCAGCCAAGGCGATTACTTCTCTTTTGTCCAACTGAGCTGCACGTTAGAAAAGCCTGGGTGGGGCTCAGGTTGACTCAAGCAATTTTTCTCAGATTTTCTTTTTCTCTTGTTGTTTTAGACACAATGCCAAAATACCCATTATTCCCCTTAGCCTCTCCTGACCTTAAACCCTAATCCAGACACTATCTTCAGGTTCCCACCCTTTCATTCTACTACACCTTTTAATTCTATGCTCTTGACTTGACCTGCAAATCCCTCAGCAGAAAGCAAGCCGGAGAAAAAGGATAGCTGGAAACCAGACCCCAACACGTAACATATAGTACAAAATATTTATAGGGGATAATATATTCTTACACAGCCTGCTGAATGTTTTGCATAAGACCACTGCTTTGTATAAACAGAACAAAACCCCCAAAGCAACTTCCCGAGGAATATAGACGTTAAGTAGACTTTTTCTGGGCTCCCATTTCTTTTGTATAGCTGTACCCACGGATGATTTAGCAAAGCTAAATTCAGATTGCCAGCAAGTGGCCAAGAGGGTCCCAGGTGGGGCATTTCCAAGGCCAGGAACCCTGTAGGGCCACATCTGCCGAGATGCTGTCCCCCGTTAACCGGCTTCAGTCCGAAAGGTGACTGCAGCTATCTCACCACTCGGTATTTATATAGCCTATCTTAATATTTACACAGGATACCTCTGCCCAAAATTAGATAAAAATTGGAAGCCACAAGGTCAGAACAACACTGCCAAATGTACACTGCTGGCCGAGATATTGCAAGGCTACCTAAAGGCTATTGCATTAAATTTCCATAAGGTAATGAAAGTAGATGTCTTTAAGATTATCTAAATTTCAAATGTATTTTAAACCTCAATCCCTCAATGCCTCTGAACAAATAATTAGCAAATAACTCTCTCATGAAAATCAACTCCTGAATATTGTACCGAGTCCCAGAATATTGTACCAAATCCCAGAATATTAATCCAAAACTCAGCCCTGAAGTAAAGGACAAGATTTCAAAAATGAGACTTCTTTCTTTTTTCTTTCTTTTTTTTTTCTTTTTTTTTTTAGGAAGAAGAAGTTATATCAGAATCCAACTTACTCAGTTCACCGAGGAGAAGCCAAGAGAACCTGCTGGAAGGTTTCTGAATCATGAATGGTTTTATATACCGTCCTGGACCACCAGGCTGATGCAAGAAAACAACGTCATATTTGTGCATTAGGTTCCATTACTCCCCAAACAAAATTTGACACATAATTACAGTAATTGTTTTGCGTGCTGTTTGCCTTGATTACCCTATTCTCACCAGCACGTGACTTGCACGGCCCCATCCCCGAATGCCTTTCATTTCACAGTTTTAAGCATCAAACCCGCTCTTGCCGCGCTGGCGGTGTGAAGGACTGAGCGCGGGCCGGCGTGGGAGCCCTGCCGGTGCTGCAGCTGGGCAGAGGCTCGGCAGGACTTATCCTTGCACTTCCTTAGAGAACAGGAATTTGTTTTCCTTGCTTACCATCCCTGACCTCCAAGCATGCATAAGAACCTAACCTAGTATTAGTAGTAAGTGTGCTTCCTAGTTTAAAGCTTGTTAGGACGTGTTTACAGAGACTGTAGTCACTGCATGACTGTCGTGTCAGGGTTGCCTTGGAGAGACGCTCCTAGCAGAGCACAGCTCTGTCCGTGGTGGCCTGGCTCCTCATTTGATGTTCAAGTCTCCTCCAAGGCAAGAATACAACATGGTGCAAGGGTTTAACATCACAGCCCCAGCCCCAGCCCCAGCTGAGCATGAAAGGCCTCCTCTGCAATACCATTCCTGGCCAAGCCCATGGAGAAACGCGAAGGGAGAAAGCTCATTTTGGTTAAAGTGGGATGGTGAGAGGGATCTAGGAATTGCTCAGACTGGTTTGGAATAAATCACTCTACCCCCAGTCCCTTTCACGGTGGTTATGGTCACAGCTGCACTAGAAAATTGCTGACGAGAGTGGAGAAGGGTGCTGTGGGATCCTCAAGGTAAGCGAGGAACGCTCGGGCAAAGCCAGCAATGCCGGTCATTCCCCATTTAACGTACAGGTGGGCCAAGGAAAAGAGGAGCAACTGATTTATTTAAGATTGCTCAGGAGGGCTTTGGCAATACAGAGCTACAGTACCAATTTGTGCCCAGCTTGACCTGCTGTGATGAAGTGGCATTTCATGGCCTGTTTGGAGCACAGACCCCTCCCCCTCATACGATATATATATATATAATGTATTTAAATCAGCAAATATGCCCTGATTTGGAAAGGTGAATATTTGGCCAACTTGTTTTAACTAGTATGATTAGGATAACAAATGCAGAGCTGGCTTTTAATCAAAAAAACCAAAGGGATCTAAATTCCCAAGGTGTTTATCATTGCCTGATTCAGAGAATCACATGGGTGGCCCTGACATATATATTTTAAAGTGACGCTATGATTCAATACTGCGGAGTTAAATACTGGCAGCCTGTTATTAAGATCATAGCACCACAATACTTTGCATGTATAAAACATTAATGGGTGTTTGCAAAACTATCTGAAAGCATTTCCTTAGAACACTTCCAGTAAGTGTTCTTGCCTAGAGGGTCCTCCAAAATCACTTTGCTTCCAAGAGATAATTGAGGGCATAGAAGTTGCAAAAATAATAAGTAAAAAGGTTTTTATAGGTGCAGAAGCGAGGGAGGGGAAGTGAAGGCAGGAGCTGTTCAACGTGCCCGTGTGCGTGTTGTTTGGCCTGGCAGGTCCCAAGATGCTGGTGATGACCAGAACTGCTGCCCAGCCAGAGCTGCACGCCCAACTTGTACCCGCTGCTCTGGAGCTACGCAGGGGAGATGAGATGTGCCGCGGAGAGGTGGCTCGAATATGATCTGCCAGGTGCTGCTCTGATAGGTGCAGCCCAACACATCAACCCCTGGCAGCTTTAGAAAAGCGTGGAGTGACGGGCGTTCATCTCCACCGCCTTTCAGCATCTCCACCGCCTTTCAGCATCTCCACCTCCTTTCAGCAGTGCCAACCCTGCCAGGCAATTTTTGCCATGCCAACTCCTGCAAGCATGGCAGCATCCTCCTGTAGCTTTTGCCCTGTATTTGGCTGTCTAATAAGCACTTCCAGCTCCAGCCCTTCATCCCTGGCCATGTTTCTGACTCAGAGGCATTTCCCACGAAGCCCCATGGCAGGAGGGGGGCTGTGGGAAGAGCAGCTCTCACCCTCCCGGCGTGGGCTCATTTACCCAGCGGAGCTCCAGAGGGAGCTTTTGAGCAAGTCCAGCATTCACATGCATGTATGCATGTATTCTCTGTCATACATTTATTTATTTACATGCATAAAATCAGCGAGAAGGAAGTTATTGTACAATTGCTGTTGGTAAAGGATTTCAGACTTCAAACTGGTGAAGTAACAAATGCTGTTGTGAACAGGCAAATTAAATGAATACCAACGGCTCAGGAAGGTGAACATTGTTCAAAAGTGGTGCTGAGCAATGCCAAGGGCTCTCAAAAAAAACCTATTTGGGAAAAAACAGAATTATAGGAAACCATTGTGGAAGAGAACTGGTGAGTGTGCCCAACTTATGCTCGCCCCTGAGTTATTCCTAGAAAAGATTTGTCTAAGCTGTTCTGAAAAGTGCTCCAGTACTGGGATTCCATCATCTCACCTGCAAATCTGCCAGCACCTGGCTGCTCCCGCAATTGAAAAGCGGGGTGGTTTGTTTTTCCATATAACGAATGTCAGTCATCTTCGTTGCAATGTAAGATGATGACTTCACCTCCCGTTTTTCCACTGAATAAAGGGGATTTTATTGCCTTTCTCCTTGGAGTAATGCTTTACGATTTTATAGTCCTTCTTATAAGCCTCTCTAAAATAAATAAACCAAACGTGCTGGATTGTTTCTATGAAACAAGACCAAGAAGAGACTTAAACAAATACAAGTAACTGCGAGGCGGGGGGGGAGATTTCTCTAATTAGGAAACACTGTAATTAGAGAAGGAAGAATGTGAAAGCATTTAATTATAATTATAATTATAATTAATCTTTGGAATAATTTGGCAGAGATGAGTGATTCCTTACTGACTTTAAATCAAAAGAGGGTGTTAAGTTGAAGGCTGTATGACATTTAAAGAGAAATTATGGAATAGAGAGAAAGTACTGGGTGATATTTTCTGGTTCTTATTGTCCTGGCCAAAAAATCTGTAGGCACGAGAATACAAAATATCTGTGATGACTTAAGGTACGATGTGGCACCAGCACCCAGCCTCAAACCCTCTCACTTCCAGGTTTTCATTCCAATTGATGGAATAGAACAAATAGAGGAGAAGGAAAACCTTACATGCACACACGCCAGGAGGAAAGAAGGGATTGCAAGATTTCTGATTAGATTAACAAATAAAAAATATTGAAGGCTATACAACTGTGTAATAAACTGTGTGGTTAGGACTATATTGACATTAAAATTGCGTCTACGGTTCATATAAACGCAGTAGACTTAGCTTCATGTTAGCTAGCGTAGCTACTTTGGACATCCAAAGAGTTTCTTCCCATCATCTTAAAATCTGGGTAGAGATCTGTGATTCACCTTCTTGCCGCTGCTGCTTTCACCAAGCAGGTGAAATCTGTGAGGACTCATTGCTTTTGCCTTGCTGTTCACTCCACTGCCTTTCCAGACCTTCAGGGGCAGGGAAGAGTCAGCAGTAGCTCGTATTTATTATTTTTGTATCTCGGTTTTTGTCTTTTCTCTTATTCACATTTAGGTCTTACACGGACACATCCATGTATTTCGTGCTAGTCAGCAGAGCAGTCCAACCAGATTCATGAGGATGAGTCACGTCGTTATGGGAAAGCATCTCCATAACAATTAAAAGGAGCAGGGAGCACTAAGTCCAGAGAGAGCTGAAGGGCACGCATGGCCAAAAATCAAAATATTCAGAGTTTCTTTAAGAAAAATCTAAAACCCAGTGCCGCATGGAAGGATTATTACATTACCATTAATTGACACTGATCCTGTACGTTCCTGTTTTCAAGAGGAGTGTGTCTGCCAGTAGGTCGTATTTCTAGGAAGGCGTCAGCTGATTTACCCATTTGATTCTCTTCCAGGTGACACCACGAGCACATACTGAAGGATGTGGTGCAAAATTTATGTTCCCCCCATCAAACACAGTGCTATATATGTAAAGGGGCCTGATTCTCCCCCAGGACTTTCACAGATTTCTCAGGTTTATTTATGAATTACCCAGAAGATTACTTGAAAACGCGAGTTACAAGGGGAAAAAAACAAATAGAGAGTGGAGTTTGAATGCAACATAGCTTTAATGACAGGGAAGAACAGGACACATTTGGTGAGGACAGGGATACAGAGCACAAGGGACATTTCCCAGGGCTTTGGGAAGCGATTCAGCTCCACGCGTGCCAGCAAAGTCGATTGCTTGGACATCACCAGGTTGCTGCTTCCCCTGCGAGGTAGCACAGCCCAGGGCTGCTGGAGTGCGCGACGTTGCCCCTTCACAGACAAACAGAGCTACTGCTTCCACTGCCAGACCTAATGTAGCCAGAGCTGCCCCCACCGTAGGACCAGCCTCCTCTGCAGGCG
>NW_009260347.1:72722-81053 GCF_000687185.1 Egretta garzetta | reverse complement strand
GTAGGTTCTTTGCCCTCCGTATGAGCCCCCAAATAAACCCCCTCTTCTGTATGAGCCCCCAGAGCCAAATGAACTACCTCCTTCATATGAACCCCCAGAACCAAATGAACTACCCCCTCCGTATGAGCCCCCCATCCCTAGGGAACTGCTTCCTCCATATGAACCGCCAGTACCATATGAGCCCCACGATTCACCAGAGCCCATTCCCCCTGAAAACCCCCTAATGGGTACTGGGAATGAGGTGCCCACGTAGCTCTCCTGGGGGCAGGAGCTGAGGATGGGGCCCGGGAAGGTGATGACCACAGGCGGTGCGTAGACCACGGCACGGGAATCCCCACAGGAGGTGACACAGGGCTCGCTGCAGGCATCCACCCATGGCTGTGGGCAGGTCACCTCGCAGGGTGGGTAGCATGCACTGCTCATCTTTCGTGATGTAGATAAACCTGCAGCACAGGTTAGGGAATAAAAGTAAAATGTTTATGCATCTCTATGCCTTTAACAACCACCGTGATTACACAAGCTGTATATGCTTCCTGATAGAAGGAATTCCTTTCCTATAAATATGAGAACTACTCTTGTAGATCTATCTAACTTTACTCCATTTTGGTTTTCAGCATGGTTAAAACTAAATAATACAGACCCAAATACAGCTTCTCTTGCAGTCCAGCGTAGCTGCCAGCAAGGACTACACCTTCCTAAAGCACCTTCATTCTGACAACACATCTTATTTTCTTCCACCTCTAGTTCTGTTAAGGGCAGATCGCTAATTTATTCATCTCAGGTATTGGCTTCTTTTGGGAACAGGTTTGACAGACCCTGTAGTTAGAAATCCGCAGTGGTTCTTGCCGTATAGATGTGTGTGCACGTATACCCGCGTATCTTAATAAATGTCAAGCTCTACGTCGTTAAAGCTGTAACCTCTTTGTCAAATGAACAGGATTTAATTGATGCTTTCCCTCTGTGGTTTGGAAGAACACAGCCTCATGGTTTAAGACCAACATCTACTCATGGTTACTGCTGAATGGCTACAAAAATCTTATCTGCTTCAGGAATAAAACGAAACCGATATTGCTGATCATTGCAAATCATTCATTCCCAGGTTAAACACTGATAGCAACATCCCAGTTCATGTAAAGGGACTTAAAGAAAGGGTACTTACCAGGCTCACGGAGAAAACCAGACTGAAGAGAAGCTGTTGGTGACCGTGGAGGAGATGCAATGCTTTTATACACCCCTTCTGACACGCAACACGCTTCTGGACACGGGGCAACATTTCGCTGTATAAGCTGTCTCTAATTGTAATAATTATTGTGATAACTGATAATGATTAGTAAATCAGCTCCACACCATACAATGTGCGCAACACACCCTTTGTCTTACTGTAATCCTTAAATAATTTTTATATCCATTTTATGACGATTGCTGTCTCCTGACCTCATTTGAATTGCAATGGTGGTGAATTGAGCTCCTTTTGTTTAGCAAGGCAAAGGCATCAGCCTTTCCCTTAAGCAAGACAAAGCCATCAGTTTGGCTTTGTCAGGAGAAATATTTGCTGTTCCACAGAAGATGCCATTTAAATTTAGAATGGCACAAAGTTGGGAAAACAACAAATTTAATCTTTATAGTTCCCTGGATGGGAGGGGGTCATTTTTTCTGCCTGTTAACGTCCACCCAAATATCTGTTTACAGAAGTGCTTAGTTAAATGCCCACTGTCATCCAAGGGAGTACAAGGAAGCACCATGTGAAAACAGAGTCATTTTATTGTCATCATTCTCCTTTTGTCACCCTTCAGGAGAGCTGTGATATTCCAGCAAGGCACACTGCTCTTGCCCAGGAAGGAAAACATAAAGTCTTTTTGGATGCGGAATGGATGCATGCCAAGCATGAAAAGTGATTTTGTCTAAAACAAAAGAAAAGCATCTTAAGAGTGGCAAGGAGTATTTTTTCAAGAAAGCCACAGCAGTATTCCTGGACTAGCACTTAAAGGCCTCATCTGTTAGGAGACAGAGACACAGATGCATAAATAGGAGGAGATATCTCTAAGCAAAATTTCCTTGATCACCCACCAGAAGCATAGCGAGAACATCAGACGCCATCAATATTTTTGTGTGGTTATCACAGACAAATGTCATGCAGTTGAGTGCCAGCGATGTCAAACACCCAGCCTAAATGTTTTATTCCTAAATCAAAGTAAACCTAAGTAATTCTGGATTTTGACTCTCGGTCATAGCTGTGGGAGGAAAGCACCCGCAGCCCATCTGAAGCTCAATGGTTGAGTTTTCAGTCTGTTCCACTTATCATTCTATGTTTAATGGTTGTATCGTTGTGATGTTTATGTTTATATCATTTCTATCACCAAATTTCTGGTGTTTTCAAGCCCGATTAGAAAATAGAGCACCAGGAGCTTATATGGTTAAGGTCTTGCATCAGAATGCGAACGAGTCCTGTCAGGCATCAGTGGGCAGCCCTTGATTTGACAGCTTCACTAGTCAGCAATTCTTCGTTAACTCCTCAGTTAATGTCAATCTTCCTGGTGTTCTCCAGTTGGGTTGAGAAATACCAATTTACATGAAGAACCCTGGGCACTGCTGCTTTTTTTCACATTTCACCACCCCTGGCAATAGTAGCACTTCTATTAACCACTCAACTATTTGCAATCCAGATTTTGAAGAAGAAAAATGGAATATTGTGTACGAAATCTGTTTATCAGCTCAGTGTAACCCTCACATGCATCTAGGCTCATCCCAGCTTCAACTCCAGTGAGGACCAGGGACAATATCAGCTACTAGATGACTCTGTCAGGATCGGAGTATAAAATAAAATTATACGAGGTGCGTAATGCTTGTAACATGACTTGAAATGAAGAATAAAGTCGTGATCACTTACGAGAACAATTAGAACAATTAAAGAAATAATCCAGACAGCAAAACATAGTTTGGCAACAGGTAGGAAGCTCTTGCACAAAGCATGGCTCACATCCCAGTAGTGGTCTGAAGAGGTATATAAGAGCGTTCTGAACGCTTCAGCTTCATCGACGACAGCTCTTCATCTCCACTTCTCCAGAGCCGGTGAGTTGAATCTCCTTCGTTCTCTATACAAACCATTAGGAAAATATTTTCAGTCTTTAACTGAGGACTTAGTCTTCTGCAGAAAGTGTGATGCTCGGCAATGCCATCTGCTTTTTGTCATACATTAATTTTTAGTCATTTAATGGATGCCTTTGTAGACACAGTTGAGGAATTATAAGGCTGGATTTTCAAAGGCACTTGGATCAATTCAATATTGTCAGTTAGCTCCAGAGCTGTGTATTATAATCCAACAAAATCTTGACGATGAGATACGTTCAAAGGCATGTGGACTTTGGCTTTGCTCTCCATGATTACAGGTATTTCTAGAGCAGCAGAAAGTACTTTGGGAAGTACCATGTGTTAGCGCATTCACGTCCAGAAAAATGTGTAAGAGAAATAAACCTGAATCTTTTCAAACACTCTTCTTCCACCCTTTCTCATGTTCATGAAAGGCATCAGAGCAAGCTTTTGGGCATTTGGGCACTGTACTTATGCTTTATCTCCTGCTGCAGGTTTATCTACATCACAAAAGATGTCTTCAGGACAGATCATTAGCAGTGCATGCTACCCACCCTGCGAGGTGACCTGCCCACAGCCATGGGTGGATGCCTGCAGCGAGCCCTGTGTCACCTCCTGTGGGGATTCCCGTGCCGTGGTCTACGCACCGCCTGTGGTCGTCACCTTCCCGGGCCCCATCCTCAGCTCCTGCCCCCAGGAGAGCTACGTGGGCACCTCATTCCCAGTACCCATTAGGGGGTTTTCAGGGGGAATGGGCTCTGGTGAATCGTGGGGCTCATATGGTACTGGCGGTTCATATGGAGGAAGCAGTTCCCTAGGGATGGGGGGCTCATACGGAGGGGGTAGTTCATTTGGTTCTGGGGGTTCATATGAAGGAGGTAGTTCATTTGGCTCTGGGGGCTCATACAGAAGAGGTGGTTTATTTGGGGGCTCATACGGAGGCAGAAGATCCTACAGCTCCAGCTCCTATGGCAGGGGCTTTGGGGGCTCCTGCAGAGGAGGCTGGTCCTACGGTGGGGGCAGCTCTGGCTACATTAGGTCTGGCAGTGGAAGCAGTAGCTCTGTTTGTCTGTGAAGGGGCAACGTCGCGCACTCCAGCAGCCCTGGGCTGTGCTACCTCGCAGGGGAAGCGGCAACCTGGTGATGTCCAAGCAATCGACTTTGCTGGCACGCGTGGAGCTGAATCGCTTCCCAAAGCCCTGGGAAATGTCCCTTGTGCTCTGTATCCCTGTCCTCACCAAGTGTATCCTGTTCTTCCCTGTCATTAAAGCTATGCTGCATCAAAATATTTGCCTAACGTTTTCTTTTTCACCTTTTCACTTTGATGATGAAACACATTGCCATGAAGCCAGTTGACAGCTGAAATCATTTTGCCTTGAGTCTTTAAGAGACCGTCGGGCCCCTTTACCTAGCAGAAAACGTTGCACCCAGTGACACATTTCAGGATTCATGCCACTGACCTGGAATTCTGCTTCCTGGCTATGTGAGATTAGCTTACCTTCTAGCTGCGGAGCTACGTAAGGATTGCAAACAAATTATCTAATTATTTTCAAATTGAGCCTGTTCCTTCAGTCATATTAATCTTTTGCTTGGAGCTGATGAGTTTCTTGTCTGCAATCATTAAATAAATCACAGATTAAAATTCCTTAGCTTCTTTAAACGTGGGAAACTGAAGCAATTGCTTAATTGCGTGAGTAGCCTCTAAATTTCTTTTTTCCTAGCTCCAGAAAAGATGTCAAATAAAATTTTAGTTGTTGCCATTTTCACCTTAGTTTTAACAAAGAGGTAGAAGTTAGATTTTTTCAAAATGGGACCAGGAATCTCTGACAGGGACATTCTGCATTCTGGCTCTGCTGATGGTCCCTGTGTCTCAGTTCACCCTTCCTGACTGTGAATGATTCTGTATTTCAACATATGGAGTATAAAAAAAAATAAATTAAAAAATCTTTTCTTTGGTTCCTGATCTCCCTCATGTGTTTTCCAAGTAACATCAAATGGGGTCAAGCCAGGTTTTAACACATCTTTAGCATTCACCAGGCTTCCCGTGGAGACTCACCCCTTGGCTTCTTTGCGTTTCTACTCCCGGTAAGAGCCTGGGAAAACAACACCACCAGGCGTTATTTCTGGACTCGCCTCCCTCAGCACTTAGGAAAATCTTGCTTGCACACCCCTGTGATATGAAAGCACATTACGCTGTCATGTAAGTGCAGCCCTCTGAGGCGTGCCACGGTCAAAAGAAATTCCTAAATGTCTCCTAGTATTCAACACTGCGAGTTCAAGGTGACAAATCTCAGAAATCAAGTAAGGCTTATGTGATTGATTTTCTTAGGCTACCATTCACAGTCCCCAGAGAAATGTGGTTTTATGTTGGTTTGCATTCTTTAGGCACTCTTGATAATGCATTGAAGGTGCCTGAACCTCAGACACCTGCAGGGAACCATGATAATTCCTATAAACCGATTCTAAATGAAATATGGTGACAGAATGGATGAACAAACAGACTCCTCCAGAAGAGCAGAGCTGGGCTATACCACAGAGTATAAAATAAACAACCTTATGAATTCCCAGCCTTCAGCTGATCATGGCTCACCCTTCAGGTTTTTTTCCTACACTTTTCCCCATCAGCCAGGCAGAGATAATATTAAGATAATATTAAGCAGCCTGACTGCTTCTGAAAAGGTCTTGTACATGTGGCATTTTAAATCTCCTCCTTCATTTGACATGAAATGAAACAGCTGCACTGATGAACACTGATTTATCTGAGGGTCACTGTGGCAGGGGGCTTCTGTTCGCTACCTGTCCATACACCAGCACCAAATACTGTCACCAGCTTCAGAAACCTCTGCGCCCCACAGAGAAGCAATGCTGAACTGTTTTCTCTGCTTTGATTTTGAATGAAACATCCAAAATCCTTTTCACAACGCCTTTCTTACTTAAGCAATTACCATAAAACACATAATTATTGCTCACAGGCTCTGTAACCAGCTCTAGAAAGCCTAACGAGCTAGTGGAAAGGATAGGACCAAAATGGTCTTGTGGAGAAAGAAAAGCTGAACAAAAGTTGATGATGCAGGAGAACTTTACTGCAGATGGAAAGCGGGATACGCTGCAGAATGAGATGGCACACCATGGAAAGCAGACACTGCCTTGGTTCCAGGGAAGGACACAGCAGTCACTGCCTATGAAGCGTCCATTTTCCACCGGTTGTTCTTCTCCTGTCACAGTTTCATTGACATTCCCTGTGTCAGGCCTTCCAAATGATTTTTTTTTTTCTTGCATTGGCACAATGAAAATGGGGATGGGATCTGGCACTGCAAGATGATCAACAGAAGCTGTCATTCGTAACAAACAAAGTGAACGATGCAAGAAAGAGGTGTGGGCCCAGTTTGCAGAGGTACCAAGCAAGGGTGGCTCCCGTGGCTGATGAAAAGGGCTTTCACCATCTCTGAAAGTCAGCCCCAGCTGCGGATCTGGATCTTGTGTTTCCATCTCTGAAGTTGTTGCATGGGCTACGGGTATTCAGGCTGCCTTAAAATCAGCTGCAGTTTCCAAGGAGGGAGCTACAGATGCTCCTGTAGGACCTCCTGCTGTAACAGCCCCCCATCCCTGAGGAGCCTCCATACCCAAAGGAATCCCCCATCCCTGACATGCCCCAAAAACCCAGAGGAGTTCCCAGAGCCGTATGGGGTCAAACCATCAACCCACAAAGTTCCCACGTAGCTTTCCTGAGGGCAGCTGCTGAGAATTGGGTCCGGGAAGGTGAGGACAACTGGCGGGGTGTGTTACCATGGCTCTCGAGCCCCCAGACAATGCCACACAGGGCTCAAGGCTGCTGCTGCAGGCACATGGCTGCGTGCACATCGCCTCACAGGCGGGCAAGCACCGGGAGCTGATGTTCAACATCGTTCTTGGGGGGTGGAGGAGAAGCTGGGAAAGACAACATGCGGTCAGGAAACCATCACAGTCAGGTGCCAACAGGTTCCCAGTATCAGCCAGGTGCACCTCGTCCTTCTCCAGCTACTCATCCACTCCCAGTTCAACCCTCCCTCCCAGTCTCCATATTCCCTGCTATCTCCTTCCTCACTGACCCCTTTTGAGGCTGGGGGGCTGTTACAGCAGGCGGTCCTAAAGCAACAGCCAGGGATCCTGCCTTGGAAACTGTGGCTCATTCTGATGCAGCCCGAATACCCGCACAACAACATCGGAGACGAAAACGCAAGATCCCAATCCACAGCTGGGGCTAGTTTCCAGGAATAGGACAATATTCTGCTCACTGGAAAGTTTTTCTACACTCTCTAGAGAGGTCTGGGACAAATTCTTCTCCAATTTAAAACATTATAAAGATTATTACAGCCTGATTATGGGGAAATATATTAACCTTAGATCTGGTAATGGCTTCTATTAAGTAAAGGGAGAAATTGTGGCATTTCTTGAATTTCTGAGGGGTAAAAGGGAAGAAAAGAGTATCTTTACTGGGACCAGTTGCTCTGAACGTGGAGGGAGCCCCAGGGACAGCAAGTCCCTTCAGGATGCCACCACTCTCAGTATGTCCATGTAAACTGGGGACAGAGGCAAGAAGATGACTGAAACTCAAATTTTTTTTTTTTCCACACAGGAAAATTTTAATGCAATAAGAGAAGGTGTTGGCACAGATACAGAAAGGTCTTGGGATACTGGAAAGAGCTACAGAAGGTGAGTCAGCGCACTACGCTATGCAGAACATTCCTTTTTGTTGAAGCTGTGTTGTTTGTCCTTTAGGTCCTTGTAAATCCAGATCAAAGGAGAGGCAGCCGTAATGCTTCTCCATTACACAGTACTGCAGTGCCTTACTGGAAGTACTTATTGAAAACGCGGATGACACAAAAGCTAATTTTGCAGAAGTCCTGTAACAGCGCTGCAGCAGCCGTAAGAAGCTTCAAATGAACTGCAGGTCGCCGTTCCCATTGCTGAAGGCATTTAAATGCAGGAGAACACCAAGAGAGAACTCACCGTTGAGAAACACAGGAAGAAGCAGGCAGAAAGAACGACAGAAATACAAATGCCAAGACATTTTCGTGAGCAGCCAAGCTGCCTGTGCTCAGTAACTTCAGTTGCTGCCACAGGAGCTCAGCTGTAAAACGTCGCCTCGGAGATCAACCATTGCCGGGTCGGGGTTGGTCCTTCTTGCTGCTGGGTTTAGCAACAAGGGTAGCAGCACCGGTAGCCGTAGTTGCAGCAGGAAGGGGGGGAGGACGGGGGCCTGTA
>NW_009260347.1:45284-70750 GCF_000687185.1 Egretta garzetta | reverse complement strand
TCCAAGACCAGGTTGGATGGGGCTGTGAGCAACCTTATCTAGTTAGCAGTGTCCCTGGTCCCTGCAGGGGGGTTGGACTGGGTGATCTCGAGGGGTCCCTTCCCACCCAAAGCATTCTGTGATTCTATGATATATAATACCAGGGCAAGTATCACCGCGGGATCGTTCCAGGCAATACTCCGGAACAAGAAGAGATGGCGAAAGCCCATTGCATCAACGGGAGCCACCCTTGCTCAGTACCTCTGCAAACTAGGCCCACACCTCTTTCATCCATGTTAAGCCTCATCTTCTATCAATAGCAGTTTCATAGGATGGCTTCTCTCCTTAAATTCTCAGTAGTTGTACTACATCCTTTCTGGTGGAGTGGAAATGCTTCAGAATTTGCAAGTGGGACTTTGCCACGAAGCTTTCAGCTTTACCTTGCAATGTGCAATGTGCAACTGGCTGCCTTTGGAGTACAGGATAGACCATTAATGAAGGGCACCATCCTATTCTGTTACACTTATTTCATGTCATACTGAAAGTCTGGTCGAGTTATATTACTAGCTTTCTGCTTTTCCTTTTCATCTGTCCCGCTTTGCACTAGTTTTAGTGAAATTGAATTCAGAATAGGAGGTGGAGTTCCATGTATGTAAAGAGAAGTAGAATTCAATACCCTGATGAGCAGCTGCATAAAAGCCCCAATCTCGCTGTTCTTTCTTTGTAGGGAAGCATTCCTACACGTTTTAGTGGCTGAGCCTGGAAGGAATCATTCCCAAGGACTCGTTTCAGTTTGAGAACGTTTTGGATGACGTGATTTGCAGAGGCTGAGTGGCAACTGTGCCTCCATTCAGCTCCATCCAGTTGCACTCACACAGTACTAAGAGGATCAGAGCCGGTGATTCTGGGGCTGTGCCAGGAATGTCTATATCAACCGCCAGACACGCGGCTTCAGTGAATGTGATGCCTCACACTTTACAGAGGAGAGTTACACCCCCACACAGTTCTTACTCAATAGGCTGAGTAATGAGAGTGAAAATCGCTGGGGCATTGCTGCCACAGCCTTATCTGCGGTGCACTAAGGCAAAGTCAGACGTTCCTGAGCTGAGACTAAAACTGGGGTCACAGCAGCCAAGCAGCTCCTTCAGTACTTTGGGACCCCCACATGTACACACACACCTCCGCACAGGTCTTCAAGCAGCTGAGAATACCAGTTCTGCATAAGGAGAAAGGATTTATACCCAAATAAAAGCAATCCTGCTTTGTTAAACAATGAAAAATATAAATGATTACTTGAGTCTGTGGGTTACGATCCAACCAGCAGAACATCATTACTTCACAGCTTCATAGGCTTCTCATGAAGTAATCCCGTTAGCACTGGGTGATATAATTCAGGCAATATTCTGTTAACCTTATAGTGCATCACAGTGCATGCGTAAGCCCACAATATGAGTAGAGCTACTTGAATATTGCTCCTAAGATTTTTCTGATTGAAATCCCCCTTTCATCAAAAAGCTGGCAGACATATTATCTTAGAGATCTGTGTAAAAGATATCAATGAATAAAAGAAATTTTTAAAGGCGGTGGAAAGCTGTGGTGGAAGAATCTGCTTCTCAGGCAGTTCTGGCACTGATTGTGCATGAGGCATTTTGTGATCCTTAATTCTGAGACAGCGCAAGGGCATCCATGTAGCTGTTGCCCGAGGGATCCCATGGTGATGCTTAACAAGCTCAGATCATTTACTGCATAAACACTTCAATTAAGTTAACAAACCACAAGGATTAAGACAATCAAAGGAAGGAAATGGATGTTATGCTTGGCACAGCAGCTCTTGCTCAGCCCACGCACGAGCCGCCTCTTGTCACGAACAGCAGCAGAATGGAAACGGCTCCTAAAGGAAAATATTGATACAGCTGCTAGGGTGAATTTCTCAGCTTACTTCAAGGCACATCACAGAGTGCAAGACTTTTCGTCTGATTCTCAGTTACATACAAATAATTTCTTCCCATTCCTTTTGGTCCTGCCTCCCCACAATACTCAGACCCAGGCCAACCCATTTCCCTTCGCAGTCTGTAATCAGATAAACTGTTTTACCATCAAGACCAGATAAACCAGTGCACAACTTCGCCTTCTGGTGGAGTCAGGACCCATGCAGTCATATACAATCCCTGCTGAGGGTTCAAACGATTTCCTCAGGGATATTCAAGGAATCATAGAATTGTTTAGGTTGGAAAAGCCCTTTAAGATCACCAAGCCCAACTGTTAACCTAACCCTGCCATTCCCCCACTAAACCCTGTCTCTAAACACCTTGTCTTTTAAATGACTGGTAACAACCCGAGTGGCTGACCTAGCTGAAAATTTACCTTGGGTTTGAGTAGGACCTGTGCCAGACCATCTCCAGAGGTCGTTCCAACCTACATTATTCCATGATTGTTTTATTTCTTAGTATATATACCATGGTATATATCAGAAAGGGGAAAAAATACTCTGTTGAAGGCTTTCTGACAACTTATGTTGGCCACACAGAGGAATTAATTCTTCTCTGATGACATTCCTCGATTAATGCACAGAGTTAACTTATTTCAGACTAGTTTGTAACTATGAAACTGCAGTGAAATAAAAGCCAGAAGACTATGTGCTATGATGCGACAGGGCTTTAATACCAACAAAAAGTGAAATACATTCTTGCAGAACGAGGCAATGCAGAGACAAAGAACGTAATTTCCATTTCAACAAGGACTACAATCAGTCGGCCATTCTGAGGAGCACAGGGCTCGAAAGACATTCTCCTTTCAGCTGGACACTTTCACAGTCAAGTCCCATTACTTGTTTTACTCTCTTCAGGTTCAGAAAGAACAAAACAGAACATGAGCAAATGACAAAGTCAGGCAACACTGGGATCATAAGCCTTAGATGAAGCGCAAAGAGATCCCAAGCAAGCCCAGCTCCTACTGACATCAGCTGGAGCAGAAGCTGCTTGGCAGGTCTGATTTCCAAGTCTATATGTCAACTACTAGTTTGTACCTTATTGTTCCTTCAGTCATTACTCTTTCTTAAAGATTTAAAATGGCCCAGAGTTTCCATAGCGATACCTATAATACCCTCTGGAAAAAAAGGGGAAATAATTTCTACCAAATCCTGAAAAAAGTGAGTTTCGGTAAAAGCTTCCCCAATGGGACATTCCACCACCACACGAGCCCTCCCCACCATATGAGCCCCCTCCCATGCCACCATAAGAACCGCCTGAGCCCATTCCATAGGAGCTGCCTCCACCACAGGAACCACCATAGCCCATTCCTCCACCTCCGGAGCCCATTCCTCCACTTCCAGAGCCCATTCCTCCACCTCCGGAGCCCATTCCTCCACCTCCGGAGCCCATTCCTCCCTCAATTTCAGGCATGGCAGTTCCCACAAAACTTTCCTGAGGGCACGAGCTGATAATGGGTCCTGGGAAAGTCACGACAACGGGTGGCGCGTACACGATTGCTCTTGAATCTGCGCATGAGCTGACACATGGTTCATTCCAACAGTTGACATATGGTTGCGGGCACGTCACTTCGCATGGCGCAGAACAGCGGGAGCTAAGCATCTGTCCACAGGAAGACATCGTTCCAGAAGGCAAGGCAACCTGAAAGGCAGAGCCTGCTAAAGTTATGGCCCAAGGAGTGAGAGAACAAACTGTGTTATAGTAACGTGGGTTGTGTAGAGGTGTTGAATGGTATCCGTCTGAACAGATGCAGATATGGATGTTGGAGCCATCTACACTAAACTTAAGAGTTAGTGATTGAAAAAAAAAGAATTAAAAATAATCACCATTTCTAAGGCACAATCCATTCTACTCCAAAGTAGTCTTGTGCATTACAGATCTCGCCAATCAAGTGAGATGAACCGCTGGGTAGAGACTTCCAAGTCTAATCCCACTCCTCTCTAGCACTCCATTGCCCTGTAGCCTATTCCCAAAATGAGTTTTGGGAATAACGTCCCTCTGTCCTTTTCTTACATCATTACCTTTGCTGTGCTTTTTGTCTGGGGGTTGGTCCTATATTGATAATGTTTTTGGTGTGTCCTGTCTCTGTAGACAGATGCCCAATTCCTAGGAATTGCTACCATCTACATTTTTCGAATTCCTATTCATTTTTTCCCGCCACACGTGGCGATGCCTATATTCACCCTATTTGCAAGTCACAGTTTCCAAGTAAACTGTTTCTAGAGAATAAGGTCCTACCCTAAAATCGGGTAGGATATATAACCTCATATTAACGCTACCTATAAATCCATGTCTATAATTATGAACTGATTCAGTTAAATCAGACTTACCCAGTCACCAAGAAGAATAAGTCAGCAGAGGCAGCTACAGCGACCTGAGTTACGAGCACTTTTATATGCTGTCATAGGGAATAGAAATTGGGAGATACCTTTACGCAATCATTCTCTACATCTTGTGAAACAGAATGTTTTCCCCTAGTGATGCCTGCCTTTGTTGCAACCATTTTGATTACATCTTATGATTATTAGATAATCTCCAGTCCCACACAGCACGATGTGCCCACTTTACCCATCTTGTCTTTTCACCAAAATATATCACAATAAATTGAGGTTGGCTGGAAAATACTTGCTAATGCTTGCGAAGGTAGCTCAGAGGTGGCTAAACTACGTGCTGCTAGTAAGCACAGGATTCCAGTTCATTATTTGTCATCTCGGGGAATAATCATCAGTGGCCTTCTGGATTCTTCTTCTGTAAAGGTAGGAAATCTTTTTATATGGCCATTAGTGTCCGTGGCCTTTGGATACTCACCCCAGTGGCTTTGGGACCGTGCTTTGGGCAGATGTTCTCCTACATGACTATACCACGTTCCAAGCAAGTCGGAGATGAGAGAGACTCTCCTATGAGCCCTAGGATCAGGGATAATAATCCAATCAGAAATTCAGCTAAGGAGAGGCACCTGACCAAGCTTTTACAATTTGTCATCGTTTCCTCATCTCAAGGAATCATTCCCTTGCAATGTGCCTTCAGAATAAATACCAAAAAGTACTAATAACCATGAAGAAATTGAATTCTCCTTTCCGAGTATGCTTGTTGGAGACCCATATGAGGAGAGGCATGGTATACATCACCTGTGGGACTAGAAGATCCAGAGGAAACATCACCTGAAGTACAGGTCCATAACCTCAGCTAGAATAAATTCACAAGGCCTGACAAATGCCAATACTGTGATTCACATCGTCACATTTACACAAGCCCCCCTCTTAGCTATGTTCTTGTGGCAAATTATTAGAAGTAAAGCTAAAAAAAAAACCAAACAGATTATTTTATTTACATTTCACAACCATGAAATCAATATAATGACCAGAGGAATGCGTGCAGCCGATAGAGATGTGACAGCAAGCTGCACAGAATAACACGGCTCACATCATTTATGGGAATGAGACATAACTAGTAATTACAGCAATTGGCAGCTGAAGCAATTAAAGGAGTTACCAAACCAAATATTTTATAGACATTAATAAGGACTTCATGGGTTTTGAGGTTTTTCCAGTGTATCAAAGACTTGTTCAAAACACAGCTTTTTAACACCCGCTGCAGAAAATCACCCTGGCTTGACCATCCGGGCAGTTTGCTTGCTGTAAGTGATGCTTTTCCCCAGCAGTAAGGGGAATTCAGGTTTTATATCAGGTAGAAAGCCCTAAGAGCAGGTACAGTCTTTCAGGCTCAACCTGCAGTCAGCCCTCACACTTGACAGACACCCTTTAAAAAATATAAGGTACAAAATACAAAAAAGTAATTGGCAATAGCCCAACACCCCTTTTCACACCACCTGAACCTCTGCCTTGCATCAAAGAATTCTTTTAAAGATAAATAGATATCCTCCCTCAGCAGCAGAATGCCAAGTGCTTCTGAAAAATATGAAAACCAGCAGAGTTTTTTATATTTTCCTCTCAATTTGTTGCTTCTTACAGAGAGCAGCAACCTTACATAGACCAGTGATCTGGCCTGGCTGAGGAACCCCAAACTTGGTGCTTACAGCTTTGGGTTTAAACTCACACACAAATTCCGAAGCATTATCTGAAAGATTCCTCATCTTGGTTTTTTTTTTTTTTTTTTTTTTTTTCCTCCTTGTTTTTTTTTTTTTTTTTTTTTTTTCTACCATGCTGCTGTTGTTGTTGTCATCAGCATTATTGATTTTCTGGTTTTAGAAATCTCAGCACTGTGCTCTGATCCTTACTCAGCTGCTTTGCATACTGAGATTAAATCTTAAAGAGGAAGCTGGTTTAATTGCTATTGCTCTCACCTGTGCCATGCTATAATTTTCTAAATTGATCTTAAAGCTCGCTTGTCTGAAAGGAAATAGCCTATATTATTATCACAGATTGTAGCAAAACATTACCCTTAACCTTCATTTTTCCGTAGATTCTATCATAGCCATTCCAGGCAGATAGTGCTTGTACGAGAATAACAAACAACGCCATGCGGCAAAATAAAAAGGCAAAAATATGGGAATCGTTGTGCAAGAGGGTAAACTTAGGGCTGCTTTGCATCCTGGACATCCACACTTCATAGAATCATGGAATGTTTTGGGTTGGAAGGGACCTTTAGAGGCCATCTAGCCCAACCCCTCATTTGCCCCATTTTGGCATAGTCAGGGTGGTCTAAGAGCTGTCACCTGGAAACCTGTTTCCAAAACTGCTCAAATTGGAGGGTCGATATTGCTGAGTTCATCCTCCTCTCCCTGTATTTGGAGGTGTTTGATGATTTACTCAGACTACGCTCTTGTAAGTGTAGGAAACCTCGTGACTTCGGGCTGAGCAGAGCACAAGACAACAGAAAAAAATAAGGAGAAAAGTCAAGATTGATGGTAGAATTTGTAGTTTTCTGGAAAAAACTGATGCTTCCACCAGTTCCCAAAATCAAAGGAACTTAATTTCTTAAAATCACACCCCCATCTACCTTCTGTTTCTCGGGCTTTATCTTATAACAATCTTCTCCAGTAACCATTGCTTAGCACCTGAAACCCATGCACCAATACAGGCTGGGGGATGACCTGCTAGATAGCAGCTCTGCTGAGAGGGACCTGGGAGTCCTGGTGGACAATAAGCTGACCATGAGCCAGCAATGTGCCCTTGTTGCCAAGAAGGCCAATGGTATCCTGGGGTGTATTAAGAGGAGTGTGGCCAGCAGGTCGAGGGAGGTTCTCCTCCCCCTCTACTCTGCCCTGGTGAGACCCCACCTGGAGTACTGTGTCCAGTTCTGGGCTCCCCAGTTCAAGAAAGACGAGGAACTCCTAGAAAGAGTCCAGAGGAGAGCTACCAGAATGATAAAGGGACTGGAGCATCTCCCCTACGAGGAAAGGCTGAGAGAGTTGGGCTTGTTCAGCCTGAAGAAGAGAAGACTGAGAGGGGATCTCATCAACGCATACAAATATCTTAAGGGCGGAAGTCAAGAGGACGGAAGCAGTCTGTTTGCAGTGGTGTCCAACGACAGGACTAGGGGCAATGGATGCAAACTGAAACACGAGAGGTTTCAGTTGAATATGAGGAAGAACTTCTTCACTCTGAGGGTGGCAGAGCACTGGAACAGGCTGCCCAGGGAGGTTGTGGAGTCTCCTTCTCTGGAGATATTCAAAGCCCGCCTGGATGAAGTCCTGTGTAGCATGCTCTAGGTGAGCCTGCTTTAGCAGGGGGGTTGGACTAGATGATCTCCTGAGGTCCCTTCCAACCCTTACGATTCTGTGATTCTGTGATTCTGTGAAACCCCTGCTTGCCTGTCCCATCAGTCACTCAGTAAAGCAAAACAAGAGCCATCGTGCCTGAAAGTTGGACCTGGTTGTGTAACTGTGTGGTTGCCACAAGAGAAAGGAGGACATAGGGGTTAGATTCAGTTCCAGATTGGGATACCAACACTTGGGTGTCTGAAAATACATAACTGAGCTTCTCTTACAGTCAGCAGACACATTTGGCCCAGAGATCCATCCAGGCATTCACCTTTCCATAAATGCTTGCATCTCGTCAACTGAGCAGTTCTGTCGCCTCACAAAGGCACTGGAAATTTAGAAACCCCACTGATATGGAGACCCTGTATTCAGCCACCACTGCGTGTTCCAGTTTCCATTGGCACGAAGATGAATTTCGTCTTTTCCACACTCCTCACTTAATCCCCCTTCAGCAAAATTCACTCCGATCCCTGGGTGAATTCACAGCCGGTCACCTCAGCCTACTCATCTCCCATTTGCACCCCAAACACCTAGTCTCATCTTTAAGTATTTAATGGCAAAATGCAGCTCTGTCGTTGTATGGATTTCCTCTCCTATGGGTAGGTTTGGTTACGTTTTCTAGCTACAGTGCAACAAAACATGGTTAAATAATTATTGACACAGATAATTCTGAAGCTAAAGAATTCTTCCTCGCCACTAAATGAGATTCGCTTGGAGTTCAGGAATAATTACACTACTGCAATCTTAGCGGGAATCTTTCATCTTAAAAAGCAAACAGAACTAATGTTCTTTAATATCGGAGTTCTGCGCTCCCCAGTAAAACCCGCGGGTGTGTGAAATTGCAGCCTGAGGTGTAACTACAGCTTGCACATCTGTGTGTAATTTAGCTTTGTATAAAATCCAGCCAACGTGCACCTCTCAGGATGCACACCACATACCCATCACCCAAGCATGTTTTCCAGGTTGGAGCCACCTCGCTTGACCGTCAACAGGGCTGTAGGACTCTGAGGGCTACTGAAGTCCCCAGGTGTGGGAAGAGCTGAGGTAGCAGCATCGATAAGGCTGATGGGTTGCTGCATAAATCAGCCCACCCTGCCCAACCTGGGCTCTGAAGAGGAGGAGGAGGAGACTTGTACCTTCTTCTCTGGGTCTGAGATGCTGCAAAGTGGTGAAGGACCTCAGTAAGACCCAAGAGTCTTGTAGAGGTGAGGAGGACACAGTGATGTGCACTCACTTGAGTGCCAATCGTGTATTCAGGCCAAGACAGCCTAGAACAGCACTTTTGTCCCATGAGAAAGGGGTGTGGGGTTGGCTGGGCCTTCTTAAAATGCAAGTATGGTAGAGATGTGTATGGACCTGTTTCTTAGGTGGGTACTCGTGAGTCCAAGTTTGGAGTTTGAGTGAAGTGCCTTGGAAGTTCCACCCTTGCAAATAACCCATTTCTAATACTTCGTTAGTGCTCATGGTATGTGCTGATACTGCCAGAGTGGATTCATATTCCCCTATTGCCTCATGGCTTACAGAGGTGTGGTGCTAATATCCAATTTAATAATCTATTAATTCTAAAGCTGTTAATTAAATCTTCATTCTGGTTCATTACTTAATTAAGCCTGCTAATCCCAGCAAGAAAAACTGGCAGCTGACTTTCGGTTCTTTCAAGACTGTTAGACTAAAAGAGCGCTGATCTGGTGGCACAGAAGAATTTATAGTTGAGCTTAGAGACAGGGAAGGCTCTTCCCACAAAAGGAAAAGGGAAAGCAGAGTTCTGAATAACTGAATTGTGGTGCCAGGTCCTCTTCTGCTGCAAGTATCCATCTAGCACTGCTTCTTCCAACCCAAGTCAACAAGGTTAAAGCTTCAGCTTGAGCAGAAAGCTGCCACAAAGGCCAATGCACTCCATCCTTGCTCCTGGTAACAGGTCACAGCTGAAAAAGGGATTTAAACAGCAAAAGCAGCCCTGCACCAGCGCCTGGTCTGGGCATCCTGTGCAGGATTCGTTCTGCCCCTTCTCCTGGGTCTGTCCTGCGTTTTGGTCTCCCTGGCCCCATTGTAAATTTGGCTAGCGTGCGATATTGGAATTATAATGACAGGTTATAAGTAATAAGACTAATAATAATTAGGTGTGTCTAACTCTTAGATCCACCCTTACGTATGGAGTGTGCTTAGACGGGTTAGGTGGCTTTTGGGCATCAGTTATCCCATAATAAGATGATAATTGTCTGTGCCATACGGGTGCAAAGAGAAAGAAGGTTTGTAGGAAGAAGTGAGAAGGTGATGTGGGGTATTTTAATGACATTGAAACGCGGCGTCCTTTATAGTGACTGAAACAGCGGGGGAAGGCAGAGGAACAGAGCTGGACTCCCCATGCGAGGCGATATGGGTGGAAAGCATTGAAGCCACCGGTGTAAGAGAAACCGGTGAAATGTGTTTGTGGGAGGCTGATAAATGTCAGGCAAAGGAGGAAAGAGCAAGAGTGAAGGCTAAACTGGCAGAAAGATGCAATATTATCAGAAATAATGAGGGGTTTGCTGGGCCGTCAGTCAAAATGTCTCAAGATATGGCTTAGGCAGATGGGTTGAGAATATTAAGGGTTCTTTGAAAAGGTGACGCGGCAATACACGCTGAATGGACCCAAACAACACGCCTGCATTTCGGACAGCAGAAAACTATGGAGCACAGCAGGGAGATGACAGACAAATTTCTCCAAAAATGATCAAGCTCTGAGTTTCTAAGCTGAAAGGCTCTTGCCTAAAAAGCCTCAGCAAGGCTCTTGGAGGACAGACTATCTTGTGCAAGCTGCTTCGTTCTCAAGAAGAACCAAGTTAGTGGGTTTCAGATATGTAATTTTTTTTTTTAAAAAAAGGAATAATTTGCATGTCATCTTTGGCAGGTGAAAATCACTTCCTCAGTCCCCTTGTGCAAGTAGATTGTTGTCAAACTCCTCGAACTGCTAGGCTGGATGGGGTGTAGATACCTAGCCAAGACTGGGTCTTCTGGACTGGAGGTTCCTGAGAGCTCCACCCAGCTGATGACCTCATTACCAAATTTTTCACAACAGTTTTTGCGTGAGCCAGGCAATCAACAAAGCTTATATCTCTGCCCTGCCTCCCAGCTTATCTAAGGCGTGACACCAAGACACAGTTCGCAAGTTAATCTTCCAAGATAGAGTAATTATATCTTCATATGGGATCAATAAAGTAGGGCACATGCTAATGTCTGCAAGATAAGCAAGCAGATTTAGAGGAGTTCCCATCCTGTAAAGGGAAAAATTTAAATATATCTTCACTAAATATTTGAGGGGCTCATTTGAGAAAGAGCAGATTTACAGGGGGCAGGGAGCTGCTCGTCTCCCAGGCAGGTATCCAGGTGAGCAGACCACAGTGAAGGTGAAAGCCCAGGGGCTGCAGCAGACGGATGGGCAGGTCATCTTCTCGGAGGCTGGCACCTTCCCAGGGAGACAGGGCAGGGTAAGCAAGGAGGCTGGCAAGAATCCAAGCTGGTTTCATACGATGTTCTACCATTGCTGCGAAGTTTTCTGCAATCCCTTTTTCTCTTTGAAGAAGTCTCTGGGAAAACAACTGCATCTGGCTGTGGCCGCATGGGCTGCTTGCAGAATAAGGTGCACACCCTGATGTTTGTGGGCATTTGCCTCTGCAGGCGAGTGCAAATTGTGGAACAGCAGCTCTCAAACCTCACCAGCCCAATAATGGGGAATTAGAGTTTAGCCAGCTTCCACGTTCCAGTTTTAGGGACAACTTTACCATGAATTTCATTTCATTTCTGTTAAACAGGGTTTTTAGCTTGCAAAGACTGGCAGAGGTGCCCAATCCTAACTGCAGTGACATTCTTCTTGGGCCCAAATGGGCAATGTTTGCACTTAAATTGTGTGGAAATCTTTAGAGGAATAGCAGCTTAGAATTAGGGGGGGGGAAGGGGAGAGGGAAGAGGGGAGCAGGGAGTAGCTGGGGGCTTTTCCTGAAGTAATAAGGAAAATTTCTCGGCGTATCATTCATTTTCATGACTTACGGCTTTCCAGCTGACCCATCAAGCCATGAAGTCTCAAAACCACAGGCTGTACTCAACAGGGTGAGAAAGCTGTGAGACAAAAGTGCAAATGAAACTCATGCAACGGTGTGTGAACGGAGTAGCGGGGTGCATTGATTATTTTCTCACTTCGTGGGTGAGCAGGACTGACAGATTTGGGTCTGATGTTTGCTGTCTAACTTTCGCCAGTAGGTACCTGAAAATCAAGAGTAGAAGAGAAAGAAAAGGAGAGAACCACCATGATAATGCAGAATAATTTTAATGGGAAGGGAGAGGACAGGACAGAACAAGGCTGCTGGAATAAGGAACAGTGTAAAGGGCGCAATTCCAGGTTCTATCAGTCACGTACGGCGTTCACTTCTATGTGCAAGTGATGCATTTCATCGAATACTTTTTTCCTTAAATAAAACTAGATATCAAGAGAGAAAAATTTCCCCCCCCCCCCCCCCACTTCTTTCCTGCAGTGAAATGGAAAGCCAGAAACAAACAGTGTGCGTATACACATATTTATCAAAAGGAAAAGTGAATTTCCTGGTGACTAATTGTCTTAAATGCAAAGACCAGTCTAATTGGGCCTAGCAGTGAAAGGGTTTATCATGTCTCAGTTGACCACATTTGTGGTGTTCTCAAAACAGCTGCTGCCTTCGTTATGCTGGAAAGCAATGGGAAAAGAACAAATTGTTCCTGAGAATAAGATACTGTAGGTTTCAGGGGTCGGGTTAACACAAATTAGCATGGGGCCATTTTATTATTCCAATCACCTGCCTGAGAATTTTCCCCCTCAGGAACAACTATGAACTTAAGGCAAAGCATAATTTAAAGAAGACATAGGTAAGTGTGCTTTAGAGAGGCAGGAGGAGTCTACGAGGCCTTTGGACTTGGTCGTTGGGGTTGGTATTGCTATGTTATGCTTCTGAGGTCTCGTTGTCCTCGTTTGCTGTATCTGTATTTTCAGTGTCTGGCTTCTCCTTCTCTGGAGCATGCTCTTCCCTCTTGCTCTCCGACGGTTTGTAGCATCTGTAGCTGGGTCTACTGCAAGGATGCATCCAGTGGGAAGAAAACACGTAGGAGCACCGTGGTGCACACTGAGGCGCATTTTTTGGGATGAATCTCTCTGCAGGTGGCTCTGAGCACAGGACTTCTCCTCTCAAAGATGTCAGCGGGGCTGGTGCACCTTGCTCCAGGACTGTGGAGCTTCCCACTACTGTCTCCTGTGGGCATGTGCTGAGGATCGGCCCTGGGAATGTCACAACGACGGGAGGGGGGTATATAATGACTCTGGAGGCACCACAGGATACTACACATGGGTCATTGCAGCTGGTAGCAAGAGGCTGAGGGCACTGCACGTCGCATGAGTAGAAACATCGCCCTGCGTCCCGCTCCCCACTGAAGGACATCTGGGAGAAATGGTGGCAAACCTGCAGCACATAACAGACCACAGGCATGTTTCTCAAAGCATTTGCGAACCACTCCCAGCCCTTCACCCCGTAGACCCTTGCACCTCGTGGGGGGGGACTCCTGCTCTTCTCTCCTGCTCTCCTTGCTGGGAGCGTGAGGCATGTGCCACGGCTAGGGAAGTGCAGTGGTGGAGAAGGTGCAAGGGGATAGGAGCGCAGCTTGGGTATTTTAGTTATAGAGGCTGTGAGGCTAACGTAGATGCTGTAGCAGAGACATGAGCCTGTGATTCCGGGAAATGAAGCTCACAGGTCAGTACAGGCTCATCCCCTTGTTCCTCTCATCCCATCCCCCTGAGTCCTTCTCACCCTGCCTCCACCCTCCCAAAAAGGACCCTTACTTAGGCATCTGGGTTTAACCAACCTCCATCCCATTCCATCACTGCCGTCCATTGCCCAGAGGCTGTTTCCATCTCTGCCCATACCCAGTGCCTCTTCATCCCCCCAGTTAATGATCCTGTCTGGGCAGCCACCAAGGGCAACTGGAGAGGGACTGCAGCTGTGACCAGTGACTTCAGCCTAGCCCTGCTGGTGCCATGAGGCCACTGGTCATACAGGAATGGGAATTTTATATCCCTGTACTGGAGAATGTCCTTGTCTGGGATTATTTGTTTGTCTCTGTTATAGAGCACACCCAGTCCTCTTTAGAGGAAGCAAGAAGACTTTAGTCCCTTTTTATCCCTTTGGAAACTAAATCTTGCTGATTTATGAATAGAAGCTTTTGGAAAGTAAATTTGGACATCTCAGGTTGTCCCCAATTTTTTAATCAAAAAAATACTAATGTTACTGAGCAGCCTGATCCAGTTGAAGATGTCCCTGCTCATTGCAGGGGGGTTGGACCAGATGACCTTTAAAAGTCCCTTCCAACCCAAACTATTCTATGATAATGTTGTCTAAACTACTCTACCCAAATAGAGCTTAAAATGCCTTTTATGTTGGATACCATGTACTTATATGCAGTCAATCAATAATAACAAAATTGCGCTACTTATTAAAAGGATGCCAGTCCCCATAAAATCAATCATTTAGGTTGGAAAAGCCCTTTAAGCTCACCAAGTCCAACCATTCCCCTAACCCTGCCATCCCACCGCTAAACCCTGTCCATAAGCACCACATCTGCCCAGCTTTTAAATCCCCCCAGGGATGGGGACTCGACCCCTTCCCTGGGCAGCCCCTTCCAGTGCCTGACAGCCCTTTCTGTGAAGAAATTTTTCCTAATGTCTAACCTAGATATATGTTTAGATAGATCTATATTATTATCTAGATATATATTTAAGGCTGCACATGGTCCAAGCATACAACTAAATAATTTCTAGCAGACTTTTTGAGGAATAATCTCACTAATATTTTTAGAAACCACAGAGTGGCTTGCTGTTAAACCCCAGCTCATGTTAAAGTAATGTTTTACTCAATATAATTAGATTGAGGCAAATGGGACTTACCAGCCGTCAGGGAAGAAGTCAAGAGAAATGGCCGGAGGAGCCCTGAATCCTTTGAGTTTTATTTGCTTTCCTGAACTTCCAGGAAGATGAGACAACCCTTGTGCATGAGGTCTTAATTACTTTCCAAACAATTTTTCCTGCATGTGTAACACTTATAATTACTATAATTATTTTAACATTGTTTACTGGCATTATTCAATTTTCCATGGTACGTACTGTTACATGCTGTGGGGTTCCCTTCGTATTATATTTTTAGGGTCTAACTTAATCACTGATGTGATTCTACCACTTCTGTCTGCATTAACGTGGGGATGCAACTCACTCCAGTTTGCTCAGTTTTGACTTCAACGTGGGTGGTGAAACATTGGAACAAGTTGCCCAGAGAGGTAGTGGAGGCCCCGTCCCTGGAAGCATTCAAGGCCAGGTTGGACGGGGCTGTGAGCAACCTGATCTAGTTAGCGGTGTCCCTGCTCACTGCAGGGGGGTTGGACTAGATGACCTCTAGAGGTCCCTTCCAACTCAAAACATCCTATGATTCTATGATTCTATGATTCTGTGATTCTATGATTCTATGATTCTATGATTCTATGACTACGTGAGCGGTGGTTTACAGACAGCAACCGACGTATTGCAGATGCATTGGTTCTATCTGCTTCCAGGTGTGGGATTTTAACTCATTCCCCTAAATCCACTGCAGCATTTAGTTGGAGGCACCATGGGGTTCATCCCTGTAAGCAGCTTGGAGGAGGGAGGAGCGGAGAAGAGAATTTTGCAGACTGCATGTGCCCCATTTTGGTTCACACTGAAACCACTTTGGTTATTTGCTTCTTGTCCTTTATTTCACTGCTGTTATCACAGCTTCAGCTGGAGGACATGATTCTATGATTCTATGACATGATTCTGCCTGGGGATTCCCGTTCCTCCTCAAGGTACTGACCGGTTGCTGAGTGTCTGGCTCCAGTCACCGTGCGCCATCAGAAGGCTGAGAAACGTAACCTCCAATGGATGCCCACTTACAAAAGAGACGGCTGGAAGAAGGGGAGGTAATTTCTGCAGGTAGATGCCATGGGGAAAGCATTCAGGAGCTAAAAGTGCATCAAGGGAGACTTAAGGTATGGGGAAAAATTATTAATCACGTGGCTACTGATGTATGGGAATGGCTGAATTTTGTGGAGCTGTGCTGATTTCCCAAGGATTCAGGTGGATTCTCAGAGCTGAGTCACGTGTTCCACTTTCCCAGCCGAAGCCACCTTTTAACCCATTTCAAAACGATTGCTTTTGAATGCAAACAGAAATCATTGGTTAATGGAAATGCAAAATGCTTTGGGTTGTCAAGGCTTGAAAACAACATCCTGCTTATGAGAACAATGAAGGCACTTCCATCAAAAAATGCATATTCCAGAGTTGCTATTAGCCCTGAGGCACTTGTCTTGGATAACATACTATTAATATTATAACGATAAAACACTTTGCATGCATAAACCAGTCATGAATATTCTTTTTTGGGTGTTTTGACATTCCCCGTTGTGTGGAAACCTCGCCTCACCAGTCTCTAATTGCTGGGGATTATTCTCCCCACCCTCTCCCAAAAGGCAATGAAAAGTTCACACAAAGTTATCCGAAAAGCCAGGCCCCAAATTCGCAGCTCACAACGGAGGCAAACCCCACTGAGCTCTGTTACTAGAGATTGCTGGCAATTTATGTTAAAAATCATATTTCATATTCTTTGACAATTTCAGGTAGCTTATGGATCCCTCAGTGACTTCTGAACCGATTTCTTATTATACCTGTCATCTTTAAAAATGAGGAAAGTGTCTGGAAAAATGGAAATTCCTGTTTCTATGCCACTTCACCTGCAGAATACCCCAAACTGGAAACTCTCTTACACCTCCCAGTCTTCCCTGTGGGAAGAAAAGGCAGTAAGGCTGCCATTGAATTTCTGGAAGTTATTAAGCCTTCTGCACAAAACCACCTTTGGAAATGGCAGTAGAAACATGACCCTAAACATCTTGTGCCTCTTCAAACTGTGGGCAATGTAGAGTTTGTCCAGCTGGGGGATCCTGCAACTGGAATCGCTTTGGACAGTGGTTGCTTGGAAAGGCTGGGCAAAGTAAGCCCCCCAAAAAAGAAAAAGCTGCTTTGTAGCCCATCCTGTCACTGTCCACCTTGGAGCGGAGCCCGTCTTTGCCCTAAACGCTCGTTTGGTGGGTGAAGGTAGTGATAAACCCTCCCTTCGGTGTTTTTTTCAGGGCAAACATACCCAGCTCTCCCAGCCTCTCTCTTCTTGCACCCTGACCGCCCTGCAGCCTCCATCAGACTCGCTCCTGGCTGTTGTCCATGGCTCTTGTGCCCAAACTGGACATGGAGACCTGGATGTGGCCTCTTGAACACCAGCTGGAGGGGATCAACGCTTTTCTCCTGCCCCTGGCTGTGCTCTGGCTCAGGCAGCCCAGCCTGCAGTTGGCTTTCACCGCCACAGGGAAGCAGCACTGCCTCACGTCACCTTTTGAGCTACCAGGTCCTTTTTTTTTTTTTCTGCAGGGCTGATGACTTCTCCCATCCTCATGCAGAGGGCCAGTAGAAGTTCAGGGACCATTTAGTGGTTGCTTTGAGGTATCAGGTTTTTATGTTATCGTGTCAGTGTAACCCCTTTGTCGGGAGCAAACCCACAGAAACAGAAGCTTGGATTTTTAAAAGAAAACACTTTTCTGCTGATCAGTGCCGTCTTCCCCGTGCTAGCTGATCTGGTTAGTCTGGATCCTTTCGGGACCAAGCGTGACCGATACCGGCAGAGCCTTTCAAACCATGCAAGTGGGATAAATGTGGGTGGGAGAGCTTCCCCTGGGCCTGGGCTGTGCCACCCTCCTGCCTTAATTGTGAACCTCCATCTCCCTCTCATGGCTGCAGACCTCCGGGCCGCACCAGCCGGCCTCAGCGTGCTGGTGCCTGGGCTCAGTGAGGGCAAGAGAGGAGCCAGGTTTTCAACAGACCCGGTGTAAGAAAGGGACCGATCCCATCTGAGGTGGTCGGGAGGGAGCTACTTGCTCAGGCCTTTCCTCTCTTTTTCATTTCATTCCCCAGGGTTAGTGATTTCCCAGGAGTTAAAATGAATTCACTCTCCCCATGCAAAGCAAGACTCCCCCTAATCCTGGAGGACCGCTGGTAGCATCAGTCTCTTTTTACAGGCAAACCTATCACTTTATTAGAAAAAGGAGCCTATAGAAAACCTGCTTTGTCCCTTTGGGGCACTGCAGAGGAAGCCAAGGGGATAGGAGGTGGTTTTCCTGCTGGGATTTCCCTGGGGAGCTGGCTGAGCAGAGCCAAGCAGCGACGGAAGGACCTGCCAGGTCTCCCACTGCACCTTTAGATGGTGGCAGAGAGCTTCTGCTTCCCCAGCAGCACCTCCTGGGAGAGACTGGGGTGCAGGGCAGGTGTGCAAATGTGCTTTGGGACTCTGCCCCTGGCATATATATAATAGGGAATCAAATTATTGACAAAGCACGATAACTGTTTCCTGCTGTTTCTGAAAATGTCAAGGACCAGCTGGACCTAAAAGTGAGTTATCCCCCTGGCTGTGATTTTACAACCACAGGCTGTTGGTGCTGATCACCCACCTGACGCAGACGGGGGTAGCGGGGGGTGACAGCAGCAGAAGAGACGCCTGCAGCATCCTCCTCCCCTCCCACTGTGCCAGGGTCTATCCCACACAACCCATTCCGTAAGCTGCTCAGCAGTGGTTTGTCCCAGGCCAAAGCTGCAGAACAGGGGACACCTGGGGAAAGCTTGCCCTGGTCCCAGGGCTCAAAGTTCTCCTGCGTGACCCACGTGCAAGCGGGGTGTGCTCCCCTGCGATGCCGGTGTGACCGAGCTGAGCCTGGGTAGACAATAAACTCATGTCTGAGGGCTGCTAATGAGTCTCATTACTTTACTCAAGCTGCCTTCTGAACACCACCCCATGCTGCTGCCTTTACTATGTCTCCAGATAACTTTTCAGCACGGAGATCTGTTCCCACAGATGGTAAGTCTAGCCCTAAAAGCATGATTCCTGCCGTGATTTTACACAAAGGACCGGTATAATAATAGGAAATAGATGTTAAAGCAGTTTTAAAAAATGGAAAATAAATCAGACAACAAGCAGGAATCCAGCTGCAACCTGAGTTTAATATGACTGGTACAACCGGTGAGTATAATTGATCCAGTAACAGTAAAAACCTCTCGGGGTGCAAACACTACAGCAGAGCTGTATCGGTTGGAAGTTCAAAGCCCGAGCACCCGCTCGGAGTTACTTAACTTCTCGCTAACATCTTTTCTGTGGCAGGAAAAACCGAAGTGTGGTCAAAAAAGAAAGGCAATGCACTCTATGAGTTTAACATGGATAGAATAAGGGGCAAAATAAGGCCAAAGCTTCTCAGGGGGCTAGGACTGGGGGACAAGGGGGAGGAACATAACCTCAGACCTCTGCTACATAGCTTGCTGTTTCCACAACGACTCCTTTATCTCCTTTACCACAGCCATTTGGAAGCACAGCGAGTCTTCTTGGAGTGGCTCGAGTGTTTCGCTCCCCCAGCATGATGCTGCGCCGAGTGCTGGGCGGCCCGCGGGTAGAGGCACTTGGACTTGCTCAGGTGTTGTGTCGATGAGCTCTTGTGCTTGGCTCCCTCCTGCAGCAGCGAGCATTTGGCTATGTGCTGCTGCGAGGAGTATGCCTTTATTCCCTGCCCGGGGGGGCACTTGGTTCCGCACTGCTGCGAGGAGCACTCCTTTATTGCCTGCCCAGGGGGGCACTTGGTTCCGCACTGCTGCGAGGAGTAGGTGGTGATGCACTCCTGCGTGGGGTAGCCCTTCATGTACTTCTGCTGGGGGAACCCCTTCACGTACTCCTGCAGGAAAGACTGGGAGATGCATTGCTGCGGGGGGCACTCGGTGACTCCCTGCAGCGGTGGGGAATAGCCGCTGGTCATCCCCTGCTGGGACCGGAGCTCCGCACCGTACCTCTGCGACGAGCATTTGGATATCTTCTGTGACCTGCATTCGTCCTTGCATGAAGACGAGTACTTGATCCCACACGGTGGGAACTTGAGTTTGCCCGGCTCTGGGCACCTGGGTGCGCATGGTGGGAGGCTCTTGGCCGTACGTTTTTTCTCGGAGCGGCCGGTCTCACAGGGCTGGAAACTCTGCATCGTGCTTAGCTTCAGGCTGGGCTTCCTGCAGGGCAGAAGGCAAGTGGTCTCACAAGGCTCGGGGTATGACAGGACACACTGCTGTACGTAGGGCTGGCAAGACAGCAGGGATGCCTGGGTCATGCTTGGCTGTGGGCAGATGTAAGTGAAAGGCTGGGCATAGCTTTGCCATCTCGGCATCGGGCTCTTGATCACGCTCACTGGGTGGCACGTGGTACTGCACGCATCAGACTGGGGCATGCACTGCTGGATGCTTTCGGTGATATAGCTTGATCCCGGCAGGTAGAGGTGCTTATACGTCTCCCCATAATAGTGCATGGTCACGCAAGGCACTTACGTCTGAAAGAAGCAGGAAAAAGACAGAGGGTTCACATCAGCTCTTTTGGGTGATGCAGGACCCGGAGTTTGCCTGCAGGCATCTCAATGTGGCAAGCCCACAGCCTAGCTCTCCTGAAGGTCAGGGGCTCTCCGTGACTCAAGACCCAGGGGAGGAGAGGAGAGTCTGTTCTCAGCTCGTGCCCCCACCCCCTTCTCTTAAGAGCCCAGAAACAGTCAGGGATTGGATCCAGGCAAACTGGGAGAGTTTTCATGCCGCCCTTCAAAGACCACCTAAGTGTCCACCAGAGCATTTCACCAAGTGACACTATGGCCCTCTGTCTTGCTCCCTGGAAACCTCCTGTGTCCCCACCGGGACGTCCTTTCACGTCTATGTCCTGCAACTCCCAGAGATGAAAGGCAAGCCAAAATTAAAGGTGTGTCTGTGCTGTAATACTCAGGCGTGGCTGCAGTTCACGCGGGCAAACCCAAGCTGAGGTTCAATTAGCCAGCTGAGGGTCAATTAGCCTGCTGAGAGTAAGGATAGGTTTGTGGCAGCGTAGAACTCGGCACGTACGACCTGCCTGACTGCCTGCCTGCCGGTTCACGGGCCCCTATGGGTCTGCTGGGCTGGCAGCGTGCAATTACCAGCTCTGACCTTGCTACCATAACACCAGCTTCGCTGCCTCTGCAAGGCTTGCAGTCCCAGCTTCAGACTATCGTGGAGGCATCTTCAAGAGGAGAACAGAGGAAATACAACAGGATTGTTTCTAAGTGTTTGGCGAAACCATGGCAGGAAAGGAGACGCTGCCAAGGCAAAATCTCAGCCGGTGTTAACTTGGTCAAGTTTCACCGGCTTGAGAGAATGGCCACCAGTCCTGCACTACAGTCATACCTGTGGCTTGGGTTTGTTATGGTAACTCGAAAACCCGCTGTCAAAAAGCCTGGCATAGCAGCTCTGAGAGTGAAACCTCCTCCTGGCAGCCCCGGGCATGAAGGGGACTCCAGCCAGGACCGCATCCCTGGGGAAGGGACCGGGTGGCACCATCGAGAGGCCCAGGCTTCCCTCCCAAAACCACTGCGAAATGTCTCACTTTGCCTTGGCCCTGGGAGTCGTGGGCAAAACCATCCCACTTCATTCCCCACTGGGGAAAACACCAGCTCCAGGGAGTTTTCTGAGTTTTCCACAGGATTATTTTGAGCTCAGCAGGTCCTGGAACCCCTGACATGTGAGACGTACTCTGATCAAAACTGGTTTTTTTCATTTCAACCTTGTTTGGAGATTAAGACATATAATTAAACGACTGTAAAGAAACCGCATTTTCTGAACACCCCTAGTTCTGTCTATAATTACAGTAAGGCGTTTTATCTCCCAAAACCCTATCACCGTGTGACTATTAGCGATAACAATGCTGTGCGTTGCTATCATTAGGAAACCTTATTATCACTACAATTATAATAATCATCCACCAATAAAACCAACCCGTTGAAAAACAATGACGGCAATTGCTGCTGCTCCATGTACAGTGCTGAAGTATCTGGTGATGCTCACCAAGATAAAAAGCTTCTGAAGGAGGGGGGATTATTTGCTTCCAGGGGGTTGTTTGCATATCAGACTTATTTTTGTCCTTGTCAGCCTAGACAGACATTTTACCGTGTTCAGACTTAGCTAGACAGTCTCTTTGCTGACTGTCACACGGGCACTGAAGTTGGTCAGCGTCTTACCAACCATCTGAGAAGTTGTTTTGATTAAATTCCATAAAACGGCAGCAAATCCCTCCATGCCACCGCCTTTACAGGAGTTGCGTTTTCACGTGCAAGCTGTCTCCTGCCAGCATCGAGCTCTTTCTGCCGTCAAGAGCCTCCTTTGGACTAGAACTAACAGAAAGTGTTGCAAAGCCCACAAATCCCTTTCCTGACTTCACAGTCCATCTGGAAGCGTTTTCCCAATATTCTTCAGTTTAGCACGGAGGAGATGCTCCAGCGCCGCGCACGCCGGTGCCGAAGGCAGCATCCCCAGAGGATGCTTCTCCGCGAGTATGCAGGCAGGACCTCTGCCTGCTCCAGCCACCCAGGAATAAAACAGCATTTCAGGAGCTCCATTAAAGGTCAGACTTACCCACTTCATCAGTGAGAACAACCGGAGAGAAGTGCCTAGGAGAGCCCCGCGATGCCAGAGCTTTTATACAGTGAATAAGTGCCCTAGGGGAGTGAGGCGGTTTGGCTGGGTGATGCTCTAATTGCCTGCCAGTCCTGGCTGAGCCACGTGCAGCTTCGCGCCGGCGGGAAGGGCTGTCCTCACTCTGCTGGGCTGCCATCGCCAGCCAGCACTGCAGAACCTCCTGGTCCAACGTGCCAAACCAGCGACGTCTTTGGCAGGCCAAGGGCACCCCGCGCAGGGGCTGCTCGTGGCCCCCGTGCTACGAATCCCCATGCCCGATGCCGAAGCACTCCTGCCTGCCCGTTACAAATCCAGGCCTTTCCACCCAGAAAAAGTTTGCAGATGAGCCCACCAAAGGGGCTGCCCAAGGGACTCCTCATTTCCATGGGAGCCACATGCATCCGTCCCTTCGGTGCCTTTGAAAACGCCGTCCAGGAAGGACTCCCGGCAACTTTTTGCAGACCGTAATTACTGTGGCATGCAGACTTCCTTCACTTACACAGCGAACCCAGGGAAGAGACGGATGATGGGGACTGAGAAAGCCTTGGGCTAAGGGCAAGACAGCTACTAAAAAGGACTTGCCACGAAGTGAATAACCTTCCGAAAGAGGTGATGCTTTTCCGGCACAACAAAGTGGAGAAGGGATGAGCAGGAACGCTGGGGCGGCCTGGGGAAAGGCAGCTGAATCAAACCGAGCTCATGTCCTGTACCAGTCATCCCGCCCTTTGTTCCCTGTTTATACCACAAATAAACCCAAGGAAAAATTAACAGCAGCGTGAGCCTAAGTGCCGACAGGGAATGCATTTTTACGTAGTCATATCTGCAGGAGCAAAGGCCGTGGTGTTTGGGGTTTTTTTTACCTTTATTGCAAATCTGACACCTGTGAATTGGGTTCCAGCATGCTGGGAATTCAGGTGACATCCCACACATGGAAATAAAAAAGAGGTGAAATAACTTTTAATGGAGTACATGGAACTTTTCTCAGCAATGCGAAGCACCAGGGCTGCTGCTGGGTTGCCATCCCTACAGGTATTTAAAAGACGCGTGGACGTGGCTCACAAGGACATGGTTTATTGGTGGACTCGGCAGTGTTCAATTTACGGTTGGACTCGATGAGCTTAAGGGTCTTTTCCAACAGAAATGATTCTATGATTCTATGGTTCAAAGCAGGATATTGATCTCTGGCTTATGAACCACCGAGCAAATTTTCTATTCCTGTTTTCACTCGAAAATCCAGAAGCCAGAAGGTGGGTTTGTTATTTACATTTCTGATTTTCCAACAAAATATCTCCCTCAGTATCATAGAAAAAAATACAGGCAAAGTGCACATTTTCCCAGTTGATGCCCATATTTCGAGGGCTACAAAAACGAAAGGGAAGAATGCTTTCTCTAGGCTTAGCTTATTTTCCTGAGCTGAAAACAAAATCACAGAACCCAGCCTGGATTTCTCGAACTGCCATTGCATTTCACTCCCCTGAACTGCAACGCCCTCCTTAATGTTAAATGATCTGCCCCAAGATTTTTGGAATCAGGCTGGCATCAGTGAGCAGGTAAGCAGATTAACACAATTTTTATAAGCTCCCTAGCTCCAGATCGAGTAGCCTTCAAGTAATGCTAATATTCAATTTAGTGCTTCCAGTGCAGGTAGCAAAATATTAACCCGATGATAACATCGTGCCCTGTCATCCAAATGTTCTTAATTAGCATCTGTAAAGCCCTTTCATCTGAGAGAGACGCACGCTGCCACCTGGGACATTGTGGTGGGGGCTATTATTATTCCCAATTAAGCACAGGGGAAACCGAGGCACATGGCACTGTGGTCACTTGGCGGTGCAGCCTGAGTCAGAGCCAGGGTCAGAACCAAATTCCATCACAACCACCTCCAAAATGATCCCCATGCTTTGGCGGGCGCTCCACCCCTGTGAGATGAGGTCCTGCGCCACCCGGCCATGCACCACCCCAGAGGATTTTCCTAATGAACCCCTGAGCTCTGGCTCCTTTGGGAAAGCCACAATGATGTGACGGCACCGCAGAAGGCCACACCGTTGCTCATTTTT
This sequence comes from Egretta garzetta, assembly GCF_000687185.1. NCBI lineage: Eukaryota > Metazoa > Chordata > Aves > Pelecaniformes > Ardeidae > Egretta > Egretta garzetta. Next base: position 46,408 of record NW_009260347.1, on the reverse strand, counting down.
TGGTTTTAAAGGGGCCACAAAACGTTGGGTTGTGAGAGCATCCCTGCCCCTGGAAGGTGGGAGGAAGTCCACAGCCACTTGCTCTTGCACAGTGCCTCGCCGGGCCAAAGCATTGTCACCATCCCTTCAGGAGAAGGTGTGAAAAGGGTCTGCTCCCCCATAAGCAGCCTGGGAAGCAGCCAGGTGCCACCTCGACGCTGCTGGATGCTCAGGTCTTAGTCACCTCTGTGCCTTCAGAGGGCAGCCGGTGGTGGCACCCCAAGGTCACCGAGAAAGGGTGGAGCAGGGCAGGATGCAGGGCAGCGTCCCAGCCCCGGTCACACCCTCCTCTTCATCTTGCGACACTTGTTTTTGCCCTCCAAATACGCATGATCTACTTAGCGAGAGCTACTACTCATGTTCCTAATGATAGGGTAGATTACCAGATTTTTGTATTTTTCAGACAGGACTTCACTATATTTAATGAAGAAGAACCACCAGAGGGCAAACAGACAAGATAGCTGAGGTCAGAAAACTATATTTATTCAAGCATATAGGTATGTATAATATAAGTAGACGTATAGATCAGTATGATTTGCTTTCAATGCAGTGTAGCGTACACATCTTCAGGCAGCATAAAGAACGTAGTTAATCACTTTTATAGCTCAAACATTTATAAAACAGCCGTGCTTCAGCTTTCAGCATTATTTCGAAGGCTTTCTTGTGTTTTGAGTTGCGTTTTCAGTATTAATTAAAGCAACCAAGTAAATAAAAACATTCACATATAATATTGCAGCAAGAAATCCTGCCCTGTCCGGGGACTCTGCTGCAGCCAGCGTAGAGCGGGTGGTTTAAAGCAGCAGGGATTTCTGCCCACCTTCCGAAATGAAGGCCACTGGTGTACGATTCGTATACCCTTTGCTTAGCAAATTTAGGCTTGGCTTCTAAATCAATGAGCGAAACCAGCCATTTCTGAGAACTCACAGCCTCGTGGACCCCAGGTTAACCTGAACTTTGTCTCCCAAGGCCAGGATTAAACCCGGAACCGGGCATGGGGTAGCCCCCTGCCCGCTGCACCGCCAGTCCTCTTGATGCTGTTGTGATATGGACTCCTTAGATTTCTTTCCTTTTTTTTTTTTTTTTTT
>NW_009260347.1:39867-44934 GCF_000687185.1 Egretta garzetta | reverse complement strand
TTTTTTTTTTTTTTTTTTTTAATTTTTTTTTATAGAATCACCCTACGTTTCAATTAGGTGAGAATTTAATAACATCCCACTGAACTATGCCTTGTAGCAGATGAAGGCACAAGCCACCGGCACCTGGAGTGCAGCCATTGAAATAGAATCACACCCTGGCCCAAAGTAGGGCCGAGCTACAGGGGAAGGACTGGAAAACAGAGCCAAAGCAGACTGAAGCCATAGGAACAAGTCGGTGGGTGGTACGAGGAGGTAGATAACCCCTGCCCCAAGCTGCACCTCACGCTTTTGCTGTGGACCTCCCGTTCCACCCCCACTCCTTTTTACCAGGGCCATTTGGACGCAGAGCAGTACTTCTTGGAGTGGCTGGAGATTTTTACTCCACCCGACTGACACTGCTGTGGGACACACGTGGTGGCACAAGGCTGCGGGACACATGTGGTGACACATTGCTGTGGCACGCACTTGGTAACACATGGCTGTGGGACACACTTGGTGGCACACTGCTGTGGGACACACTTGGTGGCACATGGCTGTGGCACACACTTGGTCACACACTGCTGTGGGACACACTTGGTGGCACACTGCTGCGGGACACACTTGGTCTCACACTGCTGCGGGACACACTTGGTGGCACACTGCTGCGGCACACACTTGGTGGCACACTGCTGCGGGACACACTTGGTCTCACATGGCTGTGGGACACACTTGGTGGCACATGGCTGTGGGACACACTTGGTCTCACACTGCTGTGGGACACACTTGGTGGCACACGGCTGTGGCACACACTTGGTCACACGCTGCTGTGGCGTCACACGCCGCTGTGGCACACACTTGGTGGCACACTGCTGTGGGACACACTTGGTGGCACACTGCTGTGGGACACACTTGGTCTCACACTGCTGCGGGACACACTTGGTCACACACCTGGTTGCACATTGCTGTGGGATGTATGTGGTAGCACACGGCTGCGGGGCACAAGAGGTCACAAACTGGTGCGAGACACACTTGGTGGCACACTGCTGCGGGACGCACGTGGTGACGCACCTGGTGGCACACTGCTGCTGCGGGGCATACGTGGTCACACACCGCTGCGGGACGCACTTGGTGGCACACTGCTGCTGTGGGACGCCCTTGGTCGGGTACGGCTGCTGTGGGACACACGTGGTGACACACCTGGTCGCACACTGCTGCTGGGGGACGCACTTGGTGGCACACTGCTGCTGGGGGGCGCAGGGGGTTGCACACTTGGTCACACACTGCTGCTGTGGCACGCACTTGGTCACACAGGGCTCCTGCGACACGGCCTTGGTGGCACACTGCTGCTGCGGCACGCAGGTTGTCACGCACCGAGTCACGCATGGCTGCTGTAGGATGTGCTGGGTCACACACTGCTGCTGCGGCACGCACTTGGTTGCACACTGCTGCTGCGGCACGCACTTGGTCACACACCGCTGTTGGGAGAAGCTGGAGGACATGATCTGCTGCCGGGGTGGGCAGGGGGTCACATACTGTGGGGTGCACAGCGTCGAGTGCCAGGTAGGCATTGGTGGGTGTCTGGCAGCGTACATCGGGGGCCACGGGATGTGGATGGGCTCCTGGCGGACTGGAGGGAGGCACTGCTGTAGGTAGCACGACATCTCGGTGAGGCTTTGGCAGGACTGGAACCAAGACGTGAGAAAGCAGAGCCTTTAGCCAGGTCCCCGGCCGAGCTTCTCGCGGTCCCGCTGCTGCCTGTGCCACTTCACAGGGTGCCAGGGACACCGCCCGCCTATGCCACGGCCTCAAAACCACGCCAGCACCACCCAAGCCATTGTTTTTAACTCTGAAACACAGCACTAAGTCAAACAGTGGGGGAATTCAGAGGCACCTACCACTAAATAACTCCCCAGGCTGCAACTCCCTCCCCATCACCTGGACCTCCATAGGGGAAAACGGAGGTCAGCAGCGGAATGGCTGATCTCAGAGCTGCCTTTCAACCATTCAATCCAGTTTTCCCCTCCCGCTTTTGGTTGGCGACTGACCTCTTGCTACTGCATCACGAAAAAAGCCCAAGCCAGGAAACAACCTTGAACCTCTGGCCACATCTGCCACAGCAGGAGAGGCAAAGGGCGCCCAAGGCGCCGCTGCTCGGCAATGCCGGCACACCGCGGGCGGGCAGAGGTTCACAGCTCTGTCCCAACATCACAAAGTTCGTGCTCATTAGGGAACCAAAGCCAATTAAAGGGTAGCGACACCACAGCCGAACACAAACCTGCTTGCAGCTCTTCTAGCATTATGCACCCTGACGCACCGAAGCTGCTCGGGCTGCTGTCAGGCACCCTCGAAAGCAAACAACAAGAGCAGCACCCCAACCGCCGCCAACAACCTGTCCTCATGTTTTTCAGGAGAGCCTCTTGGACTCAGACGCCCAGCTGGAGACTCCGTAAGCAATTCCAACGCAGCGGTTCCGACCGGCTCGTTTTACAAAGTTCCCATAGAGCATTTGTTATACGTAAAAAAAAACCCAGAAATAAATCTGCAGTCCAGCAGCTGCAGCGGCTCAGCGCAAACTGGACTTACCCAGCTCCCCGGTGAGAAGAGCTTCGTGATGTGACCAGTGAGCCTGAAGAGAAGGAGAGCTTTTATATAGCTACTAAACGTGCCTCGAAGGCATGAGGTGCCCACGACATATCCTATTAGCTCCTATGCAAAAGCTGGCCTGTGTGCAAGGCTCGCCGTGACTAGCAGCAGTGTACTCATCCCCGAGGATGAGTAGTTGAACGTCAGCTCCCCATCGTAAGAGTAATTACCTTTTGTATGTTCCTGCCTGGCATGGTAAGACTGAATGGTATTTGGAGAGGCCAGGCAGCAGTGGCATCCCCTGCTCCGGGGGGTTTGCAGGGCAGAAGTTCACCCGATAAGGCGTTTTTATGGCTTTTTAGTGGTCTCACAGTCCCTGGAAATGTCCTGGTGGTCCCCAGAAATGGGGCCAGCCCATCACTTGGCCTCTTTCTGCACACGCATGGCGTTGCCTTCGTGCCGTGAGACCCTTCCATGTCCTTCTCCCAGTCCCTGGTTAGAGCTGGCAGCGCTTCCCATCTGCCCTCTAACGCCCAGCAGCTGGGGCGGGCTGTGCATACAGGGGTGGGTTGTGCATATGGGGGGTGGATTGTGCATATGGGGGGCAATTTGTGCATACAGGGGGGCGGGTTGTGCATACAGGGGCGGGTTGTGCATATGGGGGGTGGATTGTGCATATGGGGGGCAATTTGTGCATACAGGGGGGCGGGTTGTGCATACAGGGGCGGGTTGTGCATATGGGGGGTGGATTGTGCATATGGGGGGCAATTTGTGCATACAGGGGGGCGGGTTGTGCATACAGGGGCGGGTTGTGCATATGGGGGGTGGATTGTGCATATGGGGGGCAATTTGTGCATACAGGGGGGCGGGTTGTGCATACAGGGGCGGGTTGTGCATATGGGGGGTGGATTGTGCATATGGGGGGCAATTTGTGCATACAGGGGGGCGGGTTGTGCATACAGGGGCGGGTTGTGCATATGGGGGGTGGATTGTGCATATGGGGGGCAATTTGTGCATACAGGGGGGCGGGTTGTGCATACAGGGGCGGGTTGTGCATATGGGGGGTGGATTGTGCATATGGGGGGCAATTTGTGCATACAGGGGGGCGGGTTGTGCATACAGGGGCGGGTTGTGCATATGGGGGGTGGATTGTGCATATGGGGGGCAATTTGTGCATACAGGGGGGCGGGTTGTGCATACAGGGGCGGGTTGTGCATATGGGGGGTGGATTGTGCATATGGGGGGCAATTTGTGCATACAGGGGGGCGGGTTGTGCATACAGGGGCGGGTTGTGCATATGGGGGGTGGATTGTGCATATGGGGGGCAATTTGTGCATACAGGGGGGCGGGTTGTGCATACAGGGGCGGGTTGTGCATATGGGGGGTGGATTGTGCATATGGGGGGCAATTTGTGCATACAGGGGGGCGGGTTGTGCATACAGGGGCGGGTTGTGCATATGGGGGGTGGATTGTGCATATGGGGGGCAATTTGTGCATACAGGGGGGCGGGTTGTGCATACAGGGGCGGGTTGTGCATATGGGGGGTGGATTGTGCATATGGGGGGCAATTTGTGCATACAGGGGGGCGGGTTGTGCATACAGGGGCGGGTTGTGCATATGGGGGGTGGATTGTGCATATGGGGGGCAATTTGTGCATACAGGGGGGCGGGTTGTGCATACAGGGGCGGGTTGTGCATATGGGGGGTGGATTGTGCATATGGGGGGCAATTTGTGCATACAGGGGGGCGGGTTGTGCATACAGGGGCGGGTTGTGCATATGGGGGGTGGATTGTGCATATGGGGGGCAATTTGTGCATACAGGGGGGCGGGTTGTGCATACAGGGGCGGGTTGTGCATATGGGGGGTGGATTGTGCATATGGGGGGCAATTTGTGCATACAGGGGGGCGGGTTGTGCATACAGGGGCGGGTTGTGCATATGGGGGGTGGATTGTGCATATGGGGGGCAATTTGTGCATACAGGGGGGCGGGTTGTGCATACAGGGGCGGGTTGTGCATATGGGGGGTGGGTTGTGCATGCCGGCTGGACAGGGGGCACCACCTCCTAGCAAAGTTCAAATCACCCCCTTGGGTGGGCTCAGTTCCTCATCCACAGAGCACTTCATTTTTTAGCTCACATAGCTCTGGGGAGCACCTGGTTGGTGTCCCGATGCTCCCGTGATCCCAACACAATCACCTGTTATCAGAGCAATGGGAATACGCCATCCAGTGACTCTCAGATGAGCGGAAAAGATGAGCTACAGTCACGTTTGATTGCAGCTCTTGCCCAACAAGCTCACCTGTCAGAGCTATGACCGGCAACACCACGGGCCACAAAAAGCACCAGGAGCAGATGAACTTCCTCCAGTCCCGCAGGTGACTTTCTCAGTGAGTCAACTTCTTATCGCATGCTGCGCCCGGATTAAAGAAATTAGGTAGAAAAACGGGGAAATTAATTTTTTGAAGCCACTGAAGATCTAATCAATGCTTTCATGTGTATGTCACCA
>NW_009260347.1:11548-39340 GCF_000687185.1 Egretta garzetta | reverse complement strand
CTACAAGGAGAGCAGAGGGGGACCAGCCCAGAGGAGGACTCTGCCCCACTGGCATCTAGCACTGGCTGAGATGAAAGCCAGCTCCCGAGTATGTTTATTAAAAACCGTGGTTTCTTGTGAGCTGGAGAAATGGCTCTCCCCAGGTGGTTTCTGAGGTGAAGAAAAAGGTCTGTAAATAATTTTGTAATGAAACCGAATAAAATTTAGGGACTCCTGCACAACTATGCCCCACACCGGGCAAGAATCGCAGAGGGTGAAATGCTCCCTTTACCGTAGGCTTCTCCAGCAAGAATAAATCCTGAGCCTTGCTGGTCAGCGCTGAGTGTGTTCATCTTTGCCTGAACCATAAGAAATGTGGCTTTGTTGTGGCATCTCTCCTGCAGAAATCGGTTCTTTGATCCCAAGCCATAACTCTTCATTACTTTTTAGCTCCAAAGGCCGTAGGCGTGATCCTCCCTGTTAACCCGCGTCAGCAGTTCACATTTATATTATTTTTATTCTAGTCTGGATTCAGGCCCTGCCTCAGCCTTCAAAGAAATCCGTATTTCATTCCATACTTGACTGAAAACCCGCATGAAGCTGCCAACTTACTGAAAGCCCAGGTGAACTTTAGTGATTTGATCACACCGATAACTTCTTTTTCATGTTAATAGCCCGTAATATCTGTAGGACTGTGTATCTAAACCCTCTTAATCAGTATGCTCCAGAACTACGGAACCAAAGAAAGAAAGAAGAACCCCAGGAACCCAATTAGGTTCATTCTAACTTTGGCAACGTAGCAACTTTGGAGACTTTCACTGTGTAATAATTTAATGGGTGTTTCGCTCTCCTGTGACAATGCCTGTCAAAAATGTGTGCTTCCGTTGCCATCATCTGTGCATATTCTGGTGGTATCCACCTTCTCCCTACGAGCCAGCCCTGCCCCGCAGTGGTTGTCAGCTGGGAAAATCTCCTGTGCTTTTTTTAATGTGCCTGACTCAACCTGGAAAAGAGCACGAGATGAAGATGGGAAAAGAAGTTAAACCAGGGCTGTGGCACTGAGAAGTACAAAGAGAGAGGCTGAAAAACATCCTGGAGGAGATGCCAGGGACATTAGGGAATCCACCATGTTCCTTTTAATAAGTCAGGAATGCAAAGAGCACCATCACAGTGCAGCAATTTTGGTGCATGAGCCAATGCACCAGGAATGCAAAGCTCCCTGCCAGCTCCAAATATAGAAATCTGGCAGCAGAACAAGCCAGTCAAAACAGAAGATAGACGAAACAAGGTAAATTGGCTAGGTGTGATCTGGGATATTGAGCTGAAACCTCAAGTGATGTAAAATTAGCCTCGCTCCATTAACGGTAACAAAAAAATACCGATAAAGTAGGCAAGGAGCCGTAAAGCAGGAGGGAGTTATAGTGGGGAGCATTAAACTTGCGCATAGTGAAGGACACTACATATGATAGCCTACAACAGCAGAGCCAAGGGAGAGAGTCCTCCCTTGAAGAAATAGATCCACCTTGAAGAAGTATCTGCATGGATCTGTGACGGCCAATTCCTCCAGTGTCTCCAAGACACAGCCGTTTCTTCTAGCCTTGCCAAGGCATGACCGTGTCCTCCAGCTTTAGCAAGGCATGGCCATTTCCTCCAGCCTCACCAAGGCGGTTGTGCATGCCGGCTGGACAGGGGGGCATGGACATTTCCTCTCGTCTCACCAAGGCATGGGCATTTCCTTCAACTTCACCAAGGCATGGCCATTTCCTCTTGTCTCACCAAGGCATGGCCATTTCCTTCACCCCATGGGCATTTCCTTCAGCCTCACCAAGGCATGGACATTTCCTCTCGTCTCACCAAGGCATGGGCATTTCCTTCAACTTCACCAAGGCATGGCCATTTCCTCTTGTCTCACCAAGGCGTGGCCATGTCCTCCAAGCTGTGCAAACCACTAGAGCGCAGCATTCACCCATGCAACCACCTCCTGCAACAGCCTTGCAGAACCAGATACCGGCAGCTGAGAAATTGCCTTCAGATGCACTCTTCTCCCCAGGAAAATGGTTTAAACTGGCAGCCTATGGACTAGACCCAGCTCAATGCCTTTGTGTCACAGAACCTGAGCGCTCCTTATTGTACCAAGGCACTGGCATGAAGTTAAATCTGAGTCGCTTGTGCTCCCTGCAGCCCAACCACAGCCTCCTCGCTGCAAAAGCTGGAGCACCTTATTCCAGCTTCTCACGTGTCCGTGTGCTTCTGGGCGCTGAGAACAGGCGCTGAAATGGTAGCTGGGCTGCACGTTGTGTTCTGCACAGGAGAACGAGCCAGTTGGGTCGATCGCCGCAGGGCAGGAAGGTGCGTGCAGGGAGGGGAGGGCAGAGAATAGAGGAAACATGAGAGAATAAGCAGGGATCACGCTTCTGTTGTATCAGACTTGTAATTAGAAAGCAGCATACAGGCTGCAGATAATAAAACAACATATTATTAGCCCAGCAAGCAGTAAATTCTCACGCTTGCTATTTCAATGATTTAACAGCACTGAAGGCAAAATACTAACCCCATCATGCGCTAGAATGAAATGCTCCTCACTTCGGCTCCTTCTTGCTTCATTTTAAGAGTGTTTTATTACTTAATGAACTCCTGCTGTTCTGCAATTAGTAGCCCCACACACCTCTTTGTTCTGGTTGCTACCAGGCTCAGAGGAGGTTAGTCTGTGCAGAAAATCTGGCTACACGATCATAAAGCTGAAGTGACTTTGAAAATGCTTAAGCTGGGCTGTGGAGTTGCAACACAACTTTCTCTCTCCCCATCACCCACATGCATTGGCCACACCATCCATTAGCTGGCCTTCCCATGGGAGAGAAATCTGGGTGGATGAACTCAAAGCTTGGTTGCAGCCACGGCTGTCCCCTCTGCAGCACCAACAGACGTTAATTCGAAGGCACGAAGCCCCCAGCAGCGCAGCTCCAGGGCTGCAGCACCTCTGCTCTGAACAGGGAAGCAGCACGTGGTTGGCAAGGCACCCGGCCACAGAAGATGAAGCTGAGAAATATATCTAGTGGACCCTCTATCACACCAGCAAGGAGAATGTGAAGTTACTGTGGCACGCTCCAGATTTTGTTCCTCTGCCATTGCTTTCCATGTGCAGGAGCTACTTTGGCTTGGGAGACCACTAGCTCAGCTTCTGGTTTTGCTGCTGTTCCAGGTGTGGCACAGAAATGAGAGCTTGTGGTGCCGTGGCCGGTGGTGGGCATTTCTTGGCTTCTGGGTTTGATGTAAAAAGCTCCTCAGGTTTCTTTTCTTTTTGGCTGTTGCTGTGTCTGGCTCTGCCACTGCTGGGTGACCAGTCCTGGCTCCAGCATGGCTTTGCTTCCTGCAGAGATGCTGCTTGCTTGCAATGCTGCTGCTTTAGCTAGGAGGAGGACATCCTTCCTGCAAAGCAGGGACTGAGGAAAACATCAGAAGAAAAAAGAAAATCCAGTGGTTTTGAGGAAATAAAAAATTGTACTTTTTTTTTTTTCTTCTTGTAAAACAGCAAACCGAGAGAGGCAAGAAAAGCCACAGCAAAAGCAGCACTTTTGCATTAGAAATCCTGGTAGCTTCACCTTCATCTGCATACAGGTGCTAGAATGAAGCAAACTGTGAGAGCGCAGGATTGTTATGATTTTAACGACTAAGCCAGAGCAATGGAAAGATCTAGGATAAGTCTGTCTGGGGCTTGAAGACTGATCATTGCACCTCCCAAGCTATCTTCTCCTGCTCAAGGTCCCTTTCATTGCCCAGACCTTGCCAGATGATCCCCTTTCCAGCACTCAGCTGGGTTAGTCCTGGTTTGCACCTCTGAGGACACCACGGTTGGGTCAGAGTCTGTTTTGTGAGACACAGGATTCGCGCAAGGCTGTGTGGCTCCTCAAAATTTTCCTTGCTGCTCTGGGACTTACCCCTTCCTTTTCATCCCCAGGGAGTTTGTTCTATCAGCCAGAAGATGCTACTAAATGAGATGCTCAGGACATCCTAAGCTTTTAAAATTTCCTCTTTCCATAGCAATCCAGCTAATAGAGCAAGTTTAGGATTATAATGCAAGGCATATTTTTATAATCTCCAAGTCCTCTGGGCCTGATTCTCTTCCTATAATCACCTTGTGCAATGGCATGATGCCATCGAAGTTACACGGATGGCACAGGTATAACTGAGATTATCTCCATTAATCTGTGGCATTACACAGATGCAGAAACAATTGGAGAAGAAACAGTTTAATTCCTAGAGCCTGCAGCTCTTGAAATTTAATCTCAGTTAATTCCGTTTGCAAATGGAAGAGTCTGAAATTGCCATCATCAAACCCTAATCCTGAAGTCAGTCGTATTATGGCAAGTCTAATTAACTGTATTTAATGGATTCATCAGAATCAAATTTACCCAACCCACCCGTGAAGCAAAGGCTGTGCAACAGGCTTGGGAGTCAGAGAGGTCCTTATATACCCCCCGAGCCCTACCTCCCAGAGAGAAGGGCCTGTGCTGTAGATGCTGAACATTTTTTCACAGCTCCAGAACTGCCCAATTTGCAGAAAGAGGTGGGTTGGTTTTCTTTCCTGACCTTCAGGAGAGAAAATTCCCCCATTCTTAGGCATTTTCTGTTTTCTCAGCAGAGGGCTGTTGTGTTGGCCACAGCTGAAGCATGAAAGCTTGTTCTTATTCAGATGTTTTCCAAATGCTCTGCTCGAAAGCCCCATAGCTTCAGTCAGAAACAACGAAGAAAATAACTCAGGGATATTCAAGGTCTTGTCTGACTTCTTTAGAAGATAAAGCAACCTTAAGCCAAATGCAAGCGGTGCCCCAAGAACCTGCCTGACCCTCCTGCAGCTGATACTCCAGCAGTCTGGTATTTCATCCCCTTCCAAGAGGGCCAGGAAGCCTGACGCGTGGCACCGTACCCCAGCTTGCTGCTCTCCAGCAGCACCGCAAAGATGAGAACAAAGCTCCAGCGACCCCCAGGCTGCTCTACTTTACAATTGCACGTTCTGGTGTATGGGCTAGGAAAAGCTGATGACAAGCTGAACTCCCAACAAGTTCATTCCTGAGCTTGAGTGCCTGAATGAAGCAACTGAGAATTAGGCTCTTTGATGTGATGGCCCACTGGAAAGTGTTCCTGTTGTGCCCAATGGGTTTTCAATGAGGCAATCTGTTGTACTCGAGAAGCAGGGTAATTCTGCAGAAGCGGTTAGGAATAAATTTAGGCAGGGATTTAGGAGAAGATTTTCAAGAAGCAGTGCAGGGAGAGTCTGGAATAGGCTGCCACTTCAAAAAATGGGAATCAAAATGTGGAGCAAGCTTTAAGATGGACGTTGGTGAATTCATGGAAGAGGTTTCGTAACTATGACTGCAGAGTCACAGACATAACTCCGTGATTCAGCCATGTGCGTCTCTTGAGAGTTGTTAGACTAATCCATTGATACAGGTTTAATAGGGAACCCTATAGTTCCTGGGAAGCTCAGGTGCTGTATTGTGGCAAAGACGAAGAGGAATAGCTCATGAAATAGCAGGCAGAAAAAAAAATATTGAATCATAGAATCATCGAATGTTTTGGGTTGGAAGGGACCCCCAGAGGTCACCCAGCCCAACCCCCCTGCAGGAGCAGGGACACCTTGAACCACATCAGGTTGCTCACAGCCCCGGCCAACCTGGCCTTGGATGTTCCCAGGGATGGGGCCTCCACCCCCTCTCTGGGCAACCCCTGCCAGGGTTTCACCACCCTCATTGTAAAGAATTTCTTCCTTAGATCCAGTCTAAACCCACCCTGCTTCAGTTTAAAGCCATCCCCCCTTGTCCTGTCACAGCTGGCCCTGCTAAAAAGATTGTCCCCATCTTTCCTGTGGGCTCCCTTTAAGTACTGAAAGGCCACAATGGAAGCATGGATACTTCATATGGAGTACGTGGGTACTACAGGATTTGGCCATCCCTGTGGGTGACCAGCTTCTCGTCTTCTGCCAATGTCTTGACACTCCAGCACTAGGAGAGAAGATGCTGTGGTGACTGGACTCACAGGCAGACAGACCGATACTAGGAAATGCAGTAACAGGTAATTAAATCTTTTGTCTCGTGAGATGAGTTAGTCAAGATGTCCACCCTCAAATAATGACAGGCACAATAATAAAGAACAAGATGGGGTGTTAATGAAACAGTGTCTAATTAATCCATCACAGTGAGCCATGTCTTGGGAGATCCAGTTCAGCAACTTCTGAATCACACGAAGACATGAAATCCAGGAGTGCAATAGTTTCCTAAGATGGTTTTCTCTGTGCACAAAGGTTCAAAGTCCCAGACGGGGAAAAATCAAAGAGCACCCATGCAGATGTGAGGCGAGGATCCCAGCGAGCATTTCACGGCCCGAGCTGAGGTTCTCTGCAGTGGTCTTCACTTCTAAAAAAACCTGATCCCTTTTTTCAGACTGAAGCGATGCAGCTTCAAGACCCCTTCGAGGTAATGAGACACTCATCTCAATGACAAACCCGAGAAAGTTGCCAGCTACAGACCTCCATGCAGAGCAGCTAAAGTACTGCTAGCATACTGCTAAGGTAGGGGCTGCATGCCTCCCAGGGCATCTTTTGGGGACTTAATTACCTGATCTGCATTTGCAAGGCCGCTGATGGGCTGATAGCAGCATAGCATCTACCCAAGCTGTGAGGGAGCCTGAGTAGCATTTTCTGTCTAGGAAGGATGGGCTCAGGCCAGCATTTTTCCCACTTGTCGCGTTACCTTCCCTGGAATTAGTGATTCAACTTCAGTATTGACGGGGAGCCGAGCCAGGCTCCACCAGGCGAGAGCTGAGGAGCTGCTGAGCTCCACGTTCCCTACAAAGCCACCTTTCTCAATGCACGTTTCTCCCGTCGTTTCCCAAATGTTTCAGTAAGGCCGGTTTCACTGCGTATGGCATTTGCCTCTAAAAATAGGCTTTGTGCAATTCACATGGAAGGGGAAAGCAATTACACCTCTACTATGGGAAAAACATTCACTCCCTTTCCACGGGCTGACTTCAGAGCCTCTTCGATGATAATTACCGTCATTTTTCTGCTGAGGTTGCTGACATGGAGGTGAAGCGACCTCCCCGAGCCTCTCCAGACCTGGATCCAAACCAATGTTTAAGGTCAGGACGGCCCCACCTTCTGATCTCCAGACAGGGCTCAGGTCGTCCCCCTTCCAGCTATGGAAAGTGCTTTTCTTTAATCACTCAGTGTTGCAAGTTGAGGCTGGAAGCTTCACACCTAAATATTCCTGAAACCGCTCTGCTTGCTGAAATAAAAGCAATGTCTCAACACAGAGCCATGGCTGTGCAGCCTGTAACAGTCTTTGCCTCAACACTGCTCCGCCAGTGCTACCTGCCCTCTTTCTCTCAGGTGCTCTAATTGATGGACGTGACGAAGGTCACTGAAGCTCTGACCTGAAAATGCGTATTCACTTGTGAATATTGCACAAATATTCAAAGGCCATTTTTTGATCTAATGAAATGCACTGTCTTCTTTCGAACTCAGCGTCTCTGTCCTCTCCAGGCCAAGTGCAACGATAAAAACCACTTTTATTATGAGTCTGAGCTTATTCCCTCTTTGAAGGGCTATATTGCAGGAGCCTATCTCAGCAGAAGGGCTATTTTGATAACCGCGAAGCATGATGCTACCTAGAAAGCAGACAGGCAGGTTCTCCACTGCTGGAAAGCGTCCTAGTTCCTGCCTTCAGCAGAGCTATGATTGCAATTTGTACCAGCAGAGCAGCAGGGGAGGCCTGAGTCAGGCTTAGATCTTGGGCTGGGATATTCCCCTCGCTAGCACAAAGGCTGGCGACTAAAACTAAGCAGCTTCCAGAGCCAGCCAGGCAGGCAGCAAGGTAGGGCCCCACCTGCCATGAAGTAAGAAAGGAAGTTGCACGCATGAAGTCACGCTATAAGAGAAGAAGATGAGGTCTAAACTTCAGGTGTTCTGTCCTTCAGTTGCCCAACGGTTATTAACAGAGGAAGTTACACCACAGCTAGAAACAGCTTCTTACATTTGCAGCCCAGGAATCCCAACTGGTGACAGGTACCAGCTCAGCCTGTTGCAACGATTGCATCTGGAGTGCGTGCTCTTGATAAGAGCTCTGGTAAAATGGTGGAGCCAGGACAAAGATAGTCCCAAGACAACCAAATATGATGAAATTCACCTCTCCGTGGGACGCGTCACCCCCGCTGCTGAAAATAATCCTACCATCAGAAATGAGGACTGTTTGACTCGCATCTTCATAGCTCCCTGAGACTCTGAGGATAATAAGCAGTGAGCTATTTTGGCTCAATAAACTTTTTTTTTTTTACATGGAATAATGTTTGGGAATAACCTGTATACACCATGAGCTCCCTTTATTTCACGTGTAGATTGAAACAGCTTTTCAAATGCTATTCTGGCACCTAAATGGGACCAGTGTCCAAATTCAATTTGGATGTGATAGATCTTGGATACTGTTTAAAAATCCCTTTACTTTTCACATTACATGCAGATAAACTCACTTCCCTCTGCTGTCACATTTAGATGGGTGGGAGCTGCATCTTCTGTACCATGGAAAATAACATGCATTCAAAATTATCTGTTCTGAAATGAAAGAAGAATGAACTCTATGAAGATCTTCAGGAGAAAAAAAATAAACCCATCCATCACGAGTTTATAGAATCACAAGAAAGTCACTTCAGAGAATTCATAGATGAAAAGCATGTGAGAGAAGTACAGATCAGCCCCTCCCCATCTTAAACTCCAAATACGTCCTAAAAACTGGGGGCATTAGCTGACATGAAATGACTCAGCTGGATGGGCTGAAGTGGAACCACGCTGGTTGACACCACACCAAGACCCCTGATAGCGATGGAGTCTGCAGCGAACGTATTAAGCTGCAAGTACGACCTTTATTCACACAGCAAGTTTTTTTGTTAAATCAGATTAGTCAGAAAGGAGATTAAAACGCATTCTGCACCAAAAGCCTCTCTTCACAATGCCTACGTGTAGAACAAGTCTGTGGAGGAAACGCACAACGGCAGTTGTGAAAGAATGAGCTCATTACCTAGGAGGACTCATTCCCAGAAGGCAGGGCTTTGAAACCATATAAAAGTTCTCAAATCTCCGTGCTCCACCATCCACTTGACTTCGTGCTTCTCCCTATTGACTGGTTGGGTAAGTGAGAGAATGCCGATACTTTTTTGTGATGCCTATAATTTTACTGCTTGGCTTAATTCAGGCAGACTCTTTAAAGAAGTGTTTTATTTGATACCTTTGAATATGCAAAAGGTTCCTGCAAAGAAGAGAAATTTGTGGGCATTGGGGTAGGAGATGCAGTCTTGAAATGACTCTGCAAGGCAAATTCAGATTGTGTGTAAATCTGAGGATAGTTAAGTACTAAATTAGCCCCTTTCTGAAGAAGAGATTAGATAAAATTATGTTGGTTTAAGTATAACTGATCCTGCCTTCAGGGAAACAGAAGTTCGAAATGGCCTCCTAAAGCTCCTTCCAAATATGTTTTCTGTCATTCTGCTTTTTATAACAAGAATATTTTATAAAACTTCGATTTCATTGAATAACTATTTTGTAAAAGATAGATTTGGGAGTACGGGGGGCTGTAGGGAGCAGAAGGGTGAAAGTATTCCTAGTATGCTGTCTCATTCTCGCTAACCATGTCAAGACCGATACCTTAATTTGGCTTAAGATCTTGTCAGGTCCTTATAAAGAAAATAGCAAGAGATAAGTGATATTGATCTGGAGGATCTAGGAGGATGCAGAAGAGAGGAAAGAATTTGCTACGAAGATGTGCTGAGAGGGGTAGGCAACGCGGAGAAGGGAGAACGAACTTGCACACTCTCGCCTGATCTGTGTCGATGCTGGTCCAGTGTTGAGGGGACTTAAAAATGCCCCTTCCAACCAACACTGCTCTGACTGTAACCTTTTCTTTGTGCCCTTAGATTTTCTTTAGAAAAACAGCACCACAGGCTTTACCAAGGACAGCCTGGTGCCTGCCTTCAGCAGCCTACAAAACAGCAGCAGTTTCATAAATTGTTAGGAAAAACTCATTTGGCCTGGTGCACACTCCTGGCCTTGGGAGAAGAAATCCCTCCTGATTATTCTGATTCATGCAAGCTGCAGGTATTATTAGTGGCCATGATAATCCATAAACATAGGGACGCATTACCACTGCTAATTCTTTCCATGACAGTTGGAAGGACTGTGCCACAGGTAACCTCAATCCTTTACATCGTCAGTGAAGTCAGAGCGAAACCAGAGCAAGAGGAGGAGTTGGCCTATTGTTACTGTAAGGACTTTTAATGCTACAGAAAGCTATCAGCTTACCGGTGAGGTCCACCTTGAGGCCTTAGCACTTCAGGTTTCTGGTTCCAAGTAAAATGTGAAAACCATTTTAAAATGGGCAAAATCAAACTAAGTATTTTGGGGTTTTCAATGTAAAATATCTTGTTGGGCCCAGATTAATATTTTTCTACTTTTAGATACACTGAACATTTTAAATGCCTATCTTCAGCATTCATTTTTTTATTATTACTATTATTTTGACTTCCTGAAAGTGCTATCAAACCAGCAGATCTGCTGCTTGCCAGCTCCTCTCATCAACTCCCAAGGACAGAAATGAAAGGGAGTTAACACGTTGGGAAGAGCTAAGCAACAGGAGGAAGAGCTCTGAAGTGTAAATCATCTCCAAGTTCAAAGGAGTGGCTCTACCTCAGTTGTGCCTGACAGGGCTGTCCCTCACTGCAGAACAGAAAGGAGGAACAAGATAAGACAGGGTCAGAGCAGGAGCTGAAAGGCAGGATGAAAAAGAAAGAGCAAATCATAATTTTTTCTGAGCCAACCTGCCTTGGGAAACCAAGGGCAAACTCAGAGAACTTTACTCTTGCAGTTGATTCAAGTTCCCTATAATTGCTTCACCCTTATCCCAGTGCAGTTCATTTAGCAGATACAATAACACTCTGATATTTCTTTCAGATAATCTTGTTTCCTGCAAAGATGTCTTTGAATCAAATGCAAATCAAGCAGGAGATCACCCTCCCACCTGGCCTGAGCAAAACGATTTCAAAGCAAAGCCAAGAGCCTGTGCCGTGCGCTGAGCCAGTCCCATGTCCACAGCAGCAACCTGAAGTCCAGGTCCCAACACCTTGCCCAGAACCAGTCCCAGTAGTAGTGGTACCCTGCCCAGAAAAAACAGTGCCATTGCCAACACCGGTGGTGGAACCAGGCAAGGGAGAAACACCAGCAGTCGTAATACCCCAGTGTCCACCCCAGGAGCAGCAGCAGCAGCAGCAATGCAAGCTACCACCAACTTTCCCTCCCGTATCATGCCCTGAGCCTGTTCCATGCCCCGAAGAGAAATCAGCATGCAAAGAGCTGCCTGTACCAGCCCCCGTTTCCTGCTCTGAACCAACTCCCTGCATGCTAGAGAAGCAGGAGTGCAAGGAGATCCCTGTGCCAGTTCCCGTTACCTGCTCGGAGGCTGCAGCGTGTCCCCAAGAGAAGCAGCAATGCAAGGAGATCCCCGTGCCAATCCCTGTTCCATGCCCTGAACCCGCACCATGCCCCCAGGAGAAGCAGGAGTGCAAGGAGATCCCTGTGCCCACCCCATGCCCTCCAGAGAAGCAGGAGTGCAAGGAGATCCCTGTGCCAATCCCTGTTCCGTGCCCTGAACCCACACCATGTGCCCAAGAAAAGCAGCAGTGCAAGGAGACCCCCGTGCCAATCCCTGTTCCGTGCCCTGAACCTGCACCGTGTCCCCAAGAGAAGCAGCAATGCAAGGAGATCCCTGTGCCAATCCCTGTTCCGTGCCCTGAACCTGCACCGTGTCCCCAAGAGAAGCAGCAATGCAAGGAGATCCCCGTGCCAATCCCTGTTCCATGCCCTGAACCCGCACCATGCCCCCAGGAGAAGCAGGAGTGCAAGGAGATCCCTGTGCCAATCCCTGTTCCATGCCCTGAGCCAGGGAAGTGCTCCCTTCCAGAGAAGTGTCCTCCCATCGAGCAGCAGCAGGTGAAGCAGCCTGTCCAGTGGCCACCCTGCAAGTAATTTGCAGCTGACCAGGGAAGCCCTGAAGAGAGAAGAAGATTGCAAACCCAGACCTCCTCTCCCCACGTCTCACGACCGGAGGTCATTTTCCGACACCCTTTTTCCTCACTGCAGAATTCCTGTTAAGAAGCACAGCTTCCAACTCCCTCCCCAGCTAACGCTAGCGTCATCCTCTACTAACAGCCATACGCTGACACGTCGGGACTGCCGATAGATAACAAGGCTTCAAGCGGTGTTGCAGGCATGTGCGTTCAGCTTCCCAGCAGCCTGAATTTCTGCCCTCTCCCAACCACCCCGCTGGCTTTTTAAAGGCCCAGAGTGAGACCAAAGAGCACGATGGCATGCACGAGTTCATTAAGCTCAATATTCAAACCTAACCCAAATGCAGTCAGGGACCCAGAGCTCATCATCCAGACCCGCATGCTGCCTCCTGGTTTTCATGCCTTCCCCCCTCCCCCCAGCTCCCTCTATACCAATGCATCTCCCACCTTGCATTTAGGGGTTTTGCCTAGTCATGATAGGATTTGAGGTTTGTGCAAAACCTGCTGCTAAGGGATTCTGGTCAAAGGCAACAAGACTTTCTGAATTATGAGTCCATAGTGCTGAATATTTTATGCAATTAAAAAAAATAATCCATTGGGCTAGAGGAAATGGAAAGATTTTTTACAAAAGGGCCATCATCTCTTAATTATCTGCCTAGCAGAATTGGTGGCAATCAGCGGTTTCCTCAGAGAACTCACCCTGGATATTCTAGGATGTGTAAAAGAACAGCTCGAGATGAGATTATTTATAGAAAATATATAGATAGTTAAATCCAATCCAGACATGTTTTGAAATGGATTAACCTCAGGCGTGGCTTCCATCTGTTAGACAGGATAAAGGAGGAAGCGTACCAGGTGCCGTCTCAGTTACACCCTGGAACATGTTTCACCACACGGTGTTGTTGCGTATGGATTTGGCACTTATCTCTAATTATTTGAGGCTGATGTATCCAGGATTTATTTCACTGTGAAAATCAACAATAAAAATTACTTTGAATACCGAGTTGTGGAGATTTTTGATAGCTTCTGCTTAAAAAAGATGAAAAGGGGCCTCGGCTTGCAACAGCCAGGCATTGTTTAGGCTCAAAGATGGGTGAATCAGGACTCATAAACTTGGGTGCTCACAGGGGACCCCGGGTCTGCTGCTCCTCTCCAGGTGCCCGGGTTAGAGAACCGGCAAGAGCCCCCGCATCGTGTCAGTCCCTGGGCTGGCCGATAGCACTGACTCCTTGCACTGAAATGCCTCTCAGCAAGACACACGGTCCCAGGGCACGGCACAGGGCATCGGCTCACACCAAGCTGTCCCCACAGTCAACCTGCCCAATTTAAACACAGCCACAGCCACTCTGTGACCTTCAGCAGACAGAAGGCACGGGCACGTCAACGAGGCAGGTTGCAAGCACAAGCAAATGGGGTTTTTTTTTCCCACACTTCAGATGAGCCAGGAGCGATGTAATCTCAGGAGCTTGGCCCTGTACCTGTTAGATGGGTGTTAGATACATCCAACCTCATCGTCTGATCACAGAATCGCACCGAGAGACGCAGGTTCTGGTTTGCAGAGCAAGCTGCTATCTGCCTGCCAGACACCAATATCCTAACACTCAACAGCTTCTGTAGTTATAATTTTCTTCCTCTACCCTGCCATACAGCCACCTGGAAATCAATTAGCCCAGCCAGTATATCCTGCTGAGGAACCAAAGCATTCCCAATTTTCTTTCTTTAAAACAGAAACTATTCATTCTGAGCAATCGAGAGCTTCCTTTCAGAGTTAAAAACTTCCACAGACTATTTTCCTCTCAGCAGTTACCATTTAGTTGTTGAGGCTCTAAAACCACGATGAATTCTTCCAGTAGACCCACCAGAATATCCTTCAGAACATTACAGAATCACAAGGGTTGGAAGGGACCTCGGGAGATCATCTAGTCCAACTGAGGCTCCCCAGTTTGCTCCAGTTCAGGATGAAAACTATTTGCAAGATTGCCCTGAGATGGGTAGCACACAATCCTGAGCGGTTTTGTCACCCAAGCAGCATCTCTTCCCCAAAGAACCCTGAATTTCAATGGTCTTTCTAGAAATTGTGATCATTTGCTGTCCCGGCTGCTCTAGGCATGCCACATTTCTGGCCTGCTTGGTCATCACAGCTGTAGGTTTCTGGATCTATCTGAAATAAGAAGTGTGGACAATAATTCCTTGGGAAACATGGAAGGAAGCCATGCATGGGCCACTGTGTATGTGTGCCTCGTATACAAGTGTGTGTTTAAACTTAAGTCTTTGCCTAATAAAAGAAAGCAAAAGAGAAAGAATTACACTAATAAAGTGAAAAAAAAAAATCAGGAAGCAAATAGTAAGGTTACTGATAATTTTATTGTAGCATATCCCAAATTAAAGATCAGAAGAAAATGGCCCCACTTTTTTATATATAGAGAGAGAGTAGAGGATGAATAAATCCAAGTTAATGAATTGCATCTCTTCGTCAAGTAATTTCTGCTTGCAAACAAAGGAGGTGTGCTGCAAATCTGTAGCTCTCCTGGCAGAGCCAGCAGACAGAAGGAGAGTTTGGAAATAAGGATTTGCACCTTCCGTGGCTGTCGCTGTTAGCGCTACTTCTGCTTTGGGCATTGCTGCTGCTGCTGCTGCTGCGGGATGGTCTTCACAGGACACTTGGCTTGGCCTTTGGGGGGCTGGCATTGCTCCACACACTTTGGAGGACACTTTTCCTGGCATTTGGAAGGTATTTGCTGCTGCTGTTTCTGCTGGTGGGAAGACATCCTTGCTAAGCCTGGAAGAAAACCAAGGTGCCGTTTCAGTTATTTTAAGCCCTACACACTTCTCGTTTCTGGATATCAGGGTTTCAGTCAGTTCTTCAGCTTTGACATCAAACCAACACTGAAGAGCCTTTAAAAGTTAATACTACCAACAAAAACACACACACACCCTTGGAAGTCCCTGAGGATGCTGCTGTTCAGGCCAAATTTGCGTTGGTGACTCCAGTTTGCTGTAGCTGCCCCCTATCGTGCTTCTGGGCTCCCGTCACAGTTAACCTCTACGGGGATCAGCCATTTTACCAAGGCCTCGGGGCATAACTGTACGTAAGCATAAATGAATACAAGAGGCAAGCACCATCCTAACAAAGCT
This sequence comes from Egretta garzetta, assembly GCF_000687185.1. Lineage (NCBI taxonomy): Eukaryota > Metazoa > Chordata > Aves > Pelecaniformes > Ardeidae > Egretta > Egretta garzetta. Next base: position 24,124 of record NW_009260347.1, on the reverse strand, counting down.
GTGATCTGGACAGGTAAATGGCTACAGAGGCAGAGGGAAGAAAAACGACGAGAGGGGTTTTCCTTCTCTCCCTCTGCTCACTGGTTCCAGAACACCTCAACAAGCAATAAGCAGCAATACAGCTTCTAATGAAAACACGCTTAGTTCGAGGGGAACCTCAGAGCAATATCCAAAACTTGTCCAAGAAGAGCAGAAAGGTAGTGACATTTCAGTATCGCAAAGGGGTTTGAAAGAGGAAAAACATCACTTGATAACAACCCCTTCCGGCAACAGCCACGTCTCTGCTTAGTTTGTTAACAGCCTCGGAGCAGGAGCCACATCTCCGGCCTTTAAATGCAAGTGAACTGTCCTCCTGCTTGGCAATGATATGATGTTATACAAAGAAGGGAAACCCAGAGCCCTGGAGATGCAGGAGCCTGCAGTGATCAGCCCACGACTGCTCGACAGACGCAGAAGGACCTGCCAGTGGATGCCCTCCTTCAGCAACTACTCCTCAATACCCCATGGTTATCCACAAGGATTCTTATCAGTTGGGGAAAAAATTATCAGGGTTGACAAGAGTTTGTTGATCTAAAGAGTCAGCAAGCCACTGTCTGGAGCCTCAGAAAGTCTCAAAACAACATACTATGGCTTTCACCTGTACAGAGGTGGAATTGTCAGGGAGATGAGCTAAAACTCTAACTAGAGAAACAAAATAAAGAAAAAAAAAAAAAAAATCACCCTGTCTCCCCAGAACAGAGCACCAGAACCCCACACCTGTATAGCTAAACATGTATAGAAGGACTCACCTGGTGTCTCCTGCTGTTAGGAGAAGAGGAGGAGAAGAAGGCACCCAGGTGAAGGAGCCTCCTGAATGGGAGGCTTTTATACGCTTTCAGAAGTGAGCCCTGGGAGCTGATGACAACAGATTAACTTGATGACCAGAATCTTTCACAACCAGAACCTGCTCCACTGACACCTGGACTTCAGTCAAGGTCTGTGAGAGATGCCTCCGTGTTCAGGTGCGGGGGATTTGTTGTTTTTAATGTAAGGCACACCCAATCTGGTAATAACTGGCTAATTTATTAATAATTCATCTTGTCCCAGCCCTGGGCAAAGATCCCACAACTGAACTCCGATTTGAGAGGCAGCTCAGCTCCGCTCTGGAGTTAGCAGAACGTGGCTCTATAAAGTTTAGGTCTTTCCTGGTAGTTTTGGCTGTGATCACCGGGCCAGGTCTCCAGCTGGCGTAAATCCGAGCGGGGTGGAGGAGGTCTGTGTGCTGCGTCGCAGCTCCCGGCAAGGGCAGCAGGTCTGTGTTTGGCAGCCTGTGCTTTGCGGTTTTGCTTCTGCCTGCCTCTATTTTCCTTCCCCAAAAGCAGAATGAAACGTTTTTTATTGCCAAGAAATTAGAAAGCTCTCCCCTTATTTTTTCTTTCATGTAGCTATTCACCGAAGCAACTGAAACTTCTTTTTTACAAACACTGGGCTTGGCTTTTGCTGAAGGTCTGGTAGAATTTCTTTTTTTTCTATGTTTCAGAAAAATGTCGTTCCCGTAGAAATTTTTCCAGGGAAGGAATGGAGAAACTGTTTGAACTGAAACGGGTTTTTCAGCTCTAATGGAAAAGGTCGCTCAAATCTCCCTTGGGTATTCCTCAACACTATGCCCTGTGGGGTCGTGATCAGCCCTATGAATTACAGTCCTGTCTCCGTTACAGATGTGTGATACACAGACGGATGACGGACATGGCTCCCACTGGGTGTAAGTGAGCAGAAGGTGCTAACGGGAAAAACCATCATCCCATATCTAAACATCCCTCACACATGCCTGATTGACCGGGGGTCTTAACAACCCTGAGGCTGACATGGACCAGAGGCCACTAATTTATTGTAAATATCCAGGAGAACCTTAGCGATGCTCAGAGCTCACCACAGGTGCTTAGGAGAGCCATGTGTCAGGGCTTTTGCAAAACATTTTCCTACAGGCACAGGAAGAAGCGTGATGAGCCCAAACCAACAGGTCCCTTCTGCCACTTCCGCTGGGGTTTCCAGAGCTCCATGCTCCCATCCATGATTCCTGCGCCTGGTGCAATGCTCGCAGCAGAGAGGGAGAGAAGAAAAACTTTTGAATGACTAACGCAGCTGATAGAGCTGGGTGAAGATGCTTGGAAATCAGTCATAGGTGACTAACCTATGGGATGGATGTCATTAGCAGCTGCATATGACCTCCTGACTAAGCCTTTTTCCATGCCTGAAGGTGGGCGCTGATGCTACCCACGTGGCAGCAGCAAGCAGTTATTAGCGAGGCCGAGTTCATCGCTGACTCCCAAAAGGTTTGCATTCAACAGTAGGAATTAGAGGCGCGCGTTCCTAGTCTCCCCCTCCATTTTCGTGCTCTTGGATATCTGGTCCACCTACCCCTGCTTTGTCTACCTGAACTGAAAGGCGTGTTCAGGTATCGAATTTGTTTGCCTGCCTGAGACGTGTTTTGCCTATCGTTATTCCTGTTGGATGGTGTCACCTTTTGGTGTTGACAGAAATAATACAAAAAAGAATCTACATTCAAACCCTCTACACCCGCACACAAGGTTTCATTAAAAGCTGATTTGGTAATAGTGTTTACACACACCTAAATATAACTCTTTTCTTTTCCAGATTAGACGTTCTCCACCCTTGCCATAATGATATGGTAGGTGGATAGCAATTCTCTACATCCCAGACATGGAAATTTGTGTGGCCATCATGGAGGCAGAGGTAAGCAAGTCACATGCAGAGCATGGGAGACAATGGGAGCATTATCTCCGAAACTCAGCATTTACATGGGTATAACGCCCCTCCAGACAATCGGCCTCCTTCCACTTCAAAATTATGACTCCAAATAAAGAAGATCAATTTAGAAGTGAATTAAAATATTATTATACCTGCCGGATGTTAATGAACCCCAAAAGCCAAGCACTCGATCAGTCAGGGATGTGACTTCTGCTCGTGGCAGACGGGGAACGGGTAGATAACAAGAGCGAGACCTGCCCAAAGCCACACAAAGGATCTGCAGCAAACCTGGGAACAAAACTGCAATCATGCAGGGCTCAGACCTGTTCCCGAACCACAAAAAGATTCAACTCCTGAAGCCAAGTCCCCTGCTTTCTATATTTAGTCAGTGAGGATCGTGGGAAGAGTTCATCAAAACCAGCATTTTCCTCGCCATCAGAATGTTTTTAAGAAATAATTAAAATCCCAGCAAGAACATTTCAATTCCTTCATTCTTGGATTTGGGGCTTTCTTCCACTTAAATTTACCTTTTGACAGTTTCTAAGATTTGCCTCCAAAATCCAGAGATATAAAGATGAAAATTAAATTTCTGTCATTATTTTCAAGCAGGACAAAGCTGATTTTTTTTTTATATCTTCCTGAAAAGTATTGACCGGGTGATGTTTTGTTTATGGCATTAGAAGACATTGCTCCACGTTGTAATGCATGTCCACTCCGGTTACAGCACTGCATCACAGGCACAAATCCTCCACAACCATAACAGCTTCCAGAAGGAAAACTAAAGGAAGCTTTTCTTGGGTCCGGAGACATGGAAAGGGGGAGATGAAAGAAAGAGAGAAGACACATTATGCCATTGATGGTCATTTTTTATTGCTGCATATAGACATTAAAAGACATATGTTAAAAGACGAGATGAGAATTAAAGAGTAGAAGAGGAGACATCTTCCAACATCAACTGCTTACAGCACAGCCATTGCTAAATAACTTCCCAAGATGCTCAGCAGTACAATATTGGCCAACTGCGGTGCTGAAAAAGGTGCTGAGATAGCAGTTGCAGAAGAATCATAAGAAGCAAAGATACAGATTCAGAAAAATATTTTCCAAGACAAAGGAGGGTCGGGAGAGGTCTCGGTACGTCGCAGGTGGGTCTGTAACCTGATATTCATTCCGTGGATGCTCATGAGCCTATGGATATTGCAATGCATTGAAGCATCGGCAAGGCTCATGCGTTACGGCGCTCAGCACCGGCGAGAGCAGCCCGTGTTGCAGGGCTCCAGGCACACCGTCTCGCAGGTATCAACGCACTTGGTGGCGCACACCTCCACGCATGGGGGCTCCACGCACTTGGTGCGGCACTGGGCGATGCAGGGCTCCGCGCACTGGGTGGTGCACTGGGTTTGGCACTGAGTGGCACATGGCTTTACGCAGACATCAACGCACGTAGGGGGGCAGGCCTCCACGCACTGGGTGGTGCACTGGGTGGCACAAGGCTCCACGCACTGGGTGGTGCAGGAGGTGGTGCACTGGGTGGCACAAGGCTCCACGCACTGGGTGGTGCACTGGGTGGCACAGGGAGTCGCGCAGACCTCCACGCACGGTGTGGAGCATGGCTTCACGCAGACGTTGCCGCAGGGCTCCACGCACACCGTCTTGCAGGGCTCCACGCACTTGGTGCATTTCTGCACGCAAACGGGAGGGGGCACGCAGGGCTGCTTGCACTGCTCGTAGCAAGACATCCTTCTGAGCTGGTGGTGAAGCTGAAGACAAAGATAAAAAGAGAGACACAAAATCAGGACACTCGTTCTTCCTTCTTAAGCCACAATTCGCAACCCAAGCTCTTGGAATATATATAGCAGTTAGCCGTTGGGCTGAGGAACAGGCTGTTAGAAAAAATTGCATGTGGGAGTGATTTCTGGATTCAGTCACAGGCAACTACCACTGCCAGATTATTCCTTCCTTTCTTGGGAACCTGCCAGCAGCACTGTTAGGAAGACTAGAGCCATAAGCCCAGAATTTTATAGAACTGCCCACAGTTAAGCTTTGTAGAAGCCATAACATGAAAATAGTTCATGTACCTATTTTCTTAATTAAATCAGGGCCCATCTTTTGCTTATCGCTTCAGTTCCTACTGTGCACCACAGAGCACATCCCCCTTTATGCAGATGTTGAGCTGCTAATGCCCGAGGATAAAGCCCAAAGACCACAATTCAGGTGCTATCCCAAGTCCTCCAGCTGTATATCACAGTACGTCACCGGAGTTGTATCAAAATTAATGGGCTCATCCTTTCATAAGAGAAGGGTTGGCCCAGAGGTTGCAGCTCCCATTTCCAATTCATTTCCTCATCTTGACTTCTCCCAGATGTCTCCTGCAGCTTTGCCCTCGGCTATTCTGCAGCTTCCTTCTTCCAGGTAATGCTTCTTCCCACCCATCTCTTTTGAAGTCCCAAGACTTACTCTGCAGCATCCACAAATATAGTTAATTTCCAGACTTAATGAGGTATGAAAAAATTAATGAAGATAGATAGAATACGAATGAGGATTAGAGACAGTCACAGTTTCCAAAGAGGTGACAGGACAGGACTTAAGGAAGAGCAAACTCAAAAGAAGGGTCCAGCATCCTCTCCCCCATTCCAGGACAAATCCTGGAGCAGAAACACCAGAAGCAAAGCTCTCCTGTAATCAGTAATACATTCTCTTGACAAGAACAACCAAGTAACACAGCCAGCACATTATTCCCTGATAAATCCAAGAAAGACTTACCAGTTCACCAATGCAGTGAGGGAGAAGTCAAATGAACTGGTGTGAGCATCAAAATGCAAACCTTTTTATACGGCTTGCATGGCGTCATCTCCGGAAACACGGGAGCCCAGGGGTATGGACACCTGACCACTAACTACCTGCACAGGCTCCACCTATACATACTTTACATATTTCTTTACATCCTAGTTTTTTCCAGGGAAAACATGTGATCCTGAGCAAATTCTGTTTCCACCCGATACCTGAGTCATGTGGTTCCCAATGGGAATGACACAGTAATTAAAAAAAAATCAAGTACCGGATTAATTGCTGTTCAAGAAAGATTTAATACTCTTGGATATGTTCATCTCCTTATTTCCATAAATGTCGGAATGATACCTTGGGTTTTTTTCAGAGCAGAAAGAACGGGTGGCTATTATTAGGGAAGATGAACAATTGTTATGATTTACTATGAGAAATACCATGCCCTAATTCTCATGGTAAGAAACAGCTAATCCTACAGTGGGCCCGTGGTGCTTCCACTAACTGTTGAGATATCTGTTTCTGGAGTACCTTTTTAATCATTAAATACACCCAACCTGTTCCTCTCCACCTTCTGCTAACAACATTGATGCTTGGCAATGCCAGTGGGGACCCAACTCCAGTTACCTTGAGGACCTCTTCAAGCCACTCAGGGCAAAGCGAAGGGGCACTCGTTTTAAAGGCATTTTTTCACTGCCACAGCAGCGTAAAGGGCTTCAGTTGAAGTGGAATTTAGGCCCAGGGCTCCATATTAGCATATTGAGGCCTTTTGCTGATCGTGGTATCTCCCTCAGCTCCGCAGCACAGAAAATCTTTTTCTGAGATAGCCCAATCACAGAGGTGGAATGAGATCATCAGACTACATTTAGGTGACCAAATTCCCCAATGAAATCACACAAATACTAAATGGGGGGGGAAAAAACCCCAAACAATCCATTTGGTGTGAGCAGCGCATCCTGTTTACACTTCCAGGAAGGTCCCGCTGGAGAATTGCAGACATTGGCATGGGTTCCTTTCTAGAATTTACATGAGGGAACTGGAATTCCTGACCTAAGCCCATGTGAGCTGATGGCAGTGCTCTTGATATCCTCCCAGCAACACTTTGTGGTTCATTTGGTCTTTCCACTCCTCTTCCTTTGCTGGACAGGCTCGGCCCATCACGTGCAGTTTCTCCCTCTGAGCCTGGTGGCTTTTCTAGATGGTTGGAAGAAATAAGGACTTGTACAGTGGTGTTTGCTTGCACTAGATATCTGCTTCAGGGTGAGGAGAAACACCCACCACTGTATCAAATAGACCCTGCAGACTGGAAAACGAACAGAGAGCAACCAGTTCAGGTTTAGGTGTCTAATATTTTGACAGTTTAATCTCTCCCCGACATCTCCTCCTAGATGTAACCCTGACGGGTGATGCTGAGCCAGCAATTGTCCTCCAGGACTTTTAGATTCCCTCACAGCAGCAGCCTCCAACATTCATCTTGCTGAGGAGCTTCTCATAGCCCAGCTTGGACAGTTCTTATTCGTTCCAACAGCTCCAGGCTCACCTCTAAAACCAGTGTTGAGGACCAGTCCTACGTCTCCCTTTCTACAGCAGGTTATTGTACACCCTATTGTTATATTTTATTAGCAAGAAATTGCAACAACTTCTAAGAGAAACAGACGTTTTAGGAGCTAGAAATTGATCTGCACTTGTAATATGTGGGAACATTAGAGGGCTAGATTATTATTCTTAATTGAGACTTATTTGTGGACCTCTATTATAATCATGAGCAATTTGGTCATTTGGCTTGTCACGTTAACCTCAGTGAGTCAGGACCCCACAGCAACATCCTTTCGTGGCCATCCTCCTTTGGCCAAAGAGCTGAAAAGGAGAGGGGTTTTTTTCCAAATCTGACACTTCTGAGTTCTATTTAATTAAACAGCATGCGCTGAGGTCTCTTGCAGAACCAGGGGCTGGTTTGATGGGTCGCGCTTTTATGAAAGGAGCATGACAGAGCGCAAATCTGAACCAGAAGAGGTTCCTGGAGCCCAGACAGACTCCCCTACCCAAGGGTTTGTCTTCTGCTGCAGAAAAGGAGTGCTCTGAGCACTGCATTCTGAAAAATTCAGTGAAAAAGAACATGGCCAACGCGTTGGGTTCCCACTAATCCGAGAGAGACTCCGTATTTCACCGCCGAGAGCTACCAAAGGTGGAGGCACATCAAGAGTGGCGCCATTTTCCTACAGCTAAAAAAATTTGCCTGCAGACATGAAACACTGCCTAGTCACAGAGATGTGATTGTTACACAAATACAAAACATTGGGATGTGCAGGTGTCATGATTTTTGATGGAAACATCTCAAACTGGCTTTTTTTTTCCCTGTGCAACTGTTTGGATAGGCACCAGTGTGGGCTGTTCAACTGGATTTCTGCTAGGGAAAAAAACCCAGTTCAGAAACTGCTGAACTGCTTTAAAAATACGGCATGTCTGGATTTCTTTGCATCCCTGGCTTTACCTAAAAGCCTCCTAAGCAGGCTCTCTTCCTCTGTGGCATCCAGCACTGGTCGGCATCAGGGATTTCATTTTGTGCAGCATCCCATAGAGTAGAATCATAGAATCACAGAATGGTTTGGGTGGGAAGGGACCCCCAGAGGTCACCCAGCCCAACCCCCCCGCAGGAGCAGGGACACCTTGAACCACATCAGGTTGCTCACAGCCCCGGCCAACCTGGCCTGGAATGGTCCCAGGGATGGGGCCTCCACCCCCTCTCGGGGCAACCCCTGCCAGGGTTTCACCACCCTCACTGGAAAGAATTTCTTCCTTAGATCCAGTCTAAGCCTGCCCTGGTTTAGTTTAAAGCCGTCCCCCCTTGTCCTGTCCCACCTGGCCCTGCTGAAAAGATTGTCCCCATCTTTCCTGTGGGCCCCCTTTAAGCACTGGATTTCTGCAATCAGGTCTCCCCGGGGATAAGTACCTTACCCACATTTTGGTGAGCAAAACATTTGCATAGAAATCAAGGATCCTCCCCAAACTCTCAGCACGGCAAGGCCTCCCCCGCCCAGTCCCCTGCACTTTGTTGCAATTAAATCTAAACATCTGAGGCTTCATTACATCCCACTTTCCCCTCCCATCATTCCCTACCACAACTACCCGGGGAAGGTGTGAGGGTGTGATCCAGCACCGAGAGCAGCTTCCCGGTGGGCTGCTGGTCTGCGGCTCGGGCTTCGGCAAAGGTCGCATAGCTGAGATGCCAGGAGGCTGAGTACTGAATGCAATTAAGCCTCGCCTGAAAACAAGTGGCTCCTCTAGTCCATGCCCTAGGGACTATTTGATCAAGCAATTAGATCATTACTTCTGGGACTGCGAGAAACCCCAATCCTGCGCTATCCACCTCTTTTCCTGTTTACTCAGGAAGGTGAGTGCTCTGTGAAGAATGATAAGTGAGCATCCCAATGCAATTAAATCCGAAAAAGAGGAACTAGCTGTGGTTATGGAAAAAAAAAGGCCTCATCTGTTTTATCTTTTACCTTCTGACTATTGCAGATATTTGCTGTGATTTCCCAATATCTTAGAATGGGAATATAGCTTTACTCAGGTGGGGGTTTTGTTCACATTACTGAATAAAATTCTGTCCTGATCTCACAGTATCACAGAATCAGAGAATGGCAAGGGTTGGAAGGGACCTCGGGAGCTCACCCAGTCCCACCCCCCTGCCCAAGCAGGGTCACCCAGAGCAGGGGGCACAGGACAGCGGCCAGGCGGGGGTTGAAGATCTCCAGAGAAGGAGACTCCACAGCCCCCTGGGCAGCCTGGGCCAGGGCTCAGGCACCCTCCAAGTCAACAAGTTCTTCCTCCCGTTCAACTGGAACCTCTTCTGCTTCAGGTTGTGCCCATGGCCCCTTGGCCTGGCGCTGGGCACCACTGGGAAGAGTCTGGCTCCATCCTCGTGACCCCCACCCTTGAGATATTTGTAGGTGGTGATGAGATCCCCTCTCAGCCTTCTCTTCTCCAGGCTGAACAAGCCCAGCTCCCTCAGCCTTTCCTCATGGGGGAGATGCTCCAGTCCCCCCATCAGCCTTGTTGCTTTCCTCTGGACTCTTTCTAGGAGTTCCTCATCTCTCTTGAACTGAGGAGCCCAGAACTGGACCCAGTGCTCCAGGTGGGGTCTCTCTGCAATACTTTTTAGAGCTCTGAGCCCATCGCCTGGCAGAGCAAGAACTGTGGACCTGCTATGTTTGCTCATGCTGCACAGCAATTTTCTCCCAAACTGTGACAACGGTTCCATAGATGGAGCATGGTGCAGGTGTTCAGGGAGGAAGGACATCTCTCTGTCCTGCCTACAGCACAATCTTGTGCTGCTCACCCGGGAATGAAGCGTCTGCTCTCTGCTAATGCTCTCAGCCTTTTAAAATCTAAGATCTCTGTTCATATGAAGGATTAAATGCAATGCAAGAGTCATGCCTTCAGAAGGATGCTACAAATAAAGTTTCAATCTTATGCGAATGCTGGTTTTTTCCACCTGCAGTTTCTTATTCCCTGGAAGATTGTTCCATTTGATCTGGGTGTTCCATTTGATCTGGGTGTTCCATTTGATCTGGGAGCAGGAGCAAAGGAAATTGTTGCTTAGACACCACCTTTTAATGAGTTTTAAAAGAGTTTCGGAGTCAAATCAGCCCTCCACAGAGAGGCGATTAGGAAGTCTCAATCGCTTCGGTATTTCTGTTGTGCAACGTTTGTGTAAACATTTGCCAAAGTCCCGACGCCCGCTGTGGCGAGTGCTCTACAACCAGTGGCGAGAGGCAGGGTCTGCCACAACCATCTGAGAGAGGAAGAGGGGGACAGAAGAGCTGTGAGGGTGGGACGATTTGCACGGGGCCAGCACGCAATGCCACATCCAGGGGTTACGATTTATCATCTCCCACTGTCAGGTGGGCTCCTCTACTAGAAAAAGCCAGACGGTGATAATTGCAGGTTAGTCACCAGCCACGGGCCCTGGGGCATCTTTAAAGACGGAGCCATTGGGTGCTCGCAGACAGAGCTGTGCCCACTGTGAGGGTGGGACGATTTGCACGGGGCCAGCACGCAATGCCACATCCAGGGGTTACGATTTATCATCTCCCACTGTCAGGTGGGCTCCTCTACTAGAAAAAGCCAGACGGTGATAATTGCAGGTTAGTCACCAGCCACGGGCCCTGGGGCATCTTTAAAGACGGAGCCATTGGGTGCTCGCAGACAGAGCTGCGCCCACGTCTGCTGCTTCAGCAGCTGGGCGGGCTTCCCCCGCAGTCTGCCTCCCCACCTCCCATCCCTTTAGCAACTGCTGCTAAGCCCGATCCCATTCCGTGCCATCTCTGCTCGGGAAACCTGCAGAGCCCTCCCCTCGGCTTGTGTAACAGGGCGGCATTGAGTCCCTGAGGATGCCTCACTCCTGGGTGAGCAATCTGCAAACAAATTTGGTGCTAAAAAGAAAGCCCTGGGATCCTGTTAGCACATATTCATAGAGGGTTACCAACATTGGCTGAGACACCTTGCTAACGCTATAACATTTCTGCAGAGCTCAGTGGTGGGTCAAGCTGTGTCAATCTCCCTAACGGATGAGGCTTCCCCAGTTGCCACCAGAGACAAGGGAAGAGAAGTCAATTGCAAAAGGCTGAGGTAGGACTTCTTACATGGGTGACAAAGTCATGAGGCACAAGTCTCCCAGACCCGCTCACCTTCCCCTCGTTAGGAGCTTATTTCCCCATTGCTCAGAATGGAACATTTCATTTCCCACCTGCGGGATGCAGGCCCAGCTGGCCCTGAGCTCCACCAGCTTCGGAGGAGCACCTCAGTGAATGGTTGGGTTTTCAAAGCCTTTTCAAAACCGTGGGAGAGCGGTGCTTCCTCATGATGTACAGCATCCCCTCTCCCAGCAATGATCTGAGATATCCCAGATGAGTCGCAGGTCTCCGGCTATTGCCTTAGACCTTCCCATGCATTCAAGCAGGAGCTGCCACCCCACAGAGATCAGGCTTTGGGAAAGAAATTAAAAGGAGAAAGTGTGAGTCTGGGGGAATGCAAAAGTCACAGAAACACTTCCAGACAGCTGTTGCCAAGATAAATTTTTTTATTGCTTCATACAAGAAAAGGAGAAGACACCAAGAAAGAACAAACAAGGAAATTCCTCCATCCACATCAGTGCAAAGAAGAATTACAGAATCTCTCTCCCAGGCAATGTTCCTGGGGGCACAAAATCTCTTCGTTACATGTTACAAGGCAAAACACTGTGCTTGAGGTAAATACAGCAGAAATGATGCAGAACGTAGGGCAAACCCTCTGAGGATTTACTCTTCCTAGGACAGGAAGGGCACTTAGGAAAGCAAAGATGCGAGGAAGACGTTGGCAAGTTCAGGGATCTGCAAACCATTTTCATTCTTCAGGCTGTGGAGACTCAAGCCCCTCAAGGAGCCACTCATTTACGACAGCAGACATCTGCACATGAGATGGAGTAGCGCTGGCCACAGGCACTTGTAACGCAGGCGGTGGGACAGGAATCCACGCACTTTGTGACAGCCTGAACCTCCCCACAGCAGGGATCCACGCAGGTGGTGGTGCACTTGGTCACTTCCTTGCAGCAGGGATCCACGCAGGTGGTGGTGCACTTGGTCACTTCCTTGCAGCAGGGATCCACACACGTGGTGGTGCACTTGGTCACTTCCTTGCAGCAGGGATCCACGCAGGTGGTGGTGCACTTGGTCACTTCCTTGCAGCAGGGATCCACGCAGGTGGTGGTGCACTGGGTCACTTGCTCACAGCATGGATCCACGCAGGTGGTGGTGCACTTGGTCACTTCCTTGCAGCACGGATCCACGCAGGTGGTGGTGCACTTGGTCACTTCCTTGCAGCAGGGATCCACACATGTGGTGGTGCACTTGGTCACTTCCTTGCAGCAGGGATCCACGCAGGTGGTGGTGCACTGGGTCACTTGCTCACAGCATGGATCCACGCAGGTGGTGGTGCACTTGGTCACTTCCTTGCAGCAGGGATCCACACACTGAGTGGTGCACTTGGTCACTCTGTCACAGCAGGGATCCA
>NW_009260347.1:3431-11125 GCF_000687185.1 Egretta garzetta | reverse complement strand
GTGGTGCACTTGGTCACTCTGTCACAGCAGGGATCCATGCATCTGGTGGTGCACTTGGTCACTCTGTCACAGCAGGGATCCACACACTGAGTGGTGCACTTGGTCACTCTGTCACAGCAGGGATCCACGCATCTGGTGGTGCACTTGGTCACTTTGCTGCAGCATGGTTCCATGCGTGTGGTGGTGCATCTGGTCACTTTGCTGCAGCATGGTTCCATGCGTGTGGTGGTGCATCTGGTCACTTTGCTGCAGCATGGTTCCATGCGTGTGGTGGTGCATCTGGTCACTTTGCTGCAGCATGGTTCCATGCGTGTGGTGGTGCATCTGGTCACTTTGCTGCAGCATGGTTCCATGCGTGTGGTGGTGCATCTGGTCACTTTGCTGCAGCATGGTTCCATGCGTGTGGTGGTGCATCTGGTCACTTTGCTGCAGCATGGTTCCATGCGTGTGGTGGTGCATCTGGTCACTTTGCTGCAGCATGGTTCCATGCGTGTGGTGGTGCATCTGGTCACTTTGCTGCAGCATGGTTCCATGCGTGTGGTGGTACATCTGGTCACAGGTCTACAGCATGGATCCACACATGTGGTGGTGCACTTGGTCACTTCCTTGCAGCAGGGATCCACACACGTGGTGGTGCACTTGGTCACTTCCTCACAGCACAAATCTTCACATCTAGTGGTGCACTCGGTCACTTTGTAGCAGCATGGGTCCACACACGTGGTGGTGCACTTGGTCACTTCCTCACAGCACAAATCTTCACATCTAGTGGTGCACTCGGTCACTTTGTAGCAGCATGGGTCCACACACGTGGTGGTGCACTTGGTCACTTCCTTGCAGCAGGGATCCACGCAGGTGGTGGTGCACTTGGTCACTTCCTCACAGCACAAATCTTCACATCTAGTGGTGCACTCGGTCACTTTGTAGCAGCATGGGTCCACACACGTGGTGGTGCACTGGGTCACTTGCTCACAGCATGGCGGTGCACACCTGGTGACTCCGAGGCAGCATGGATCCACGGACCTGGCGCCCTGTGTCACACCAAGATTCCCCAGGTTCACATAAGTGGTGGTGCCCTGAGGAATCCCAGCATAGCAGCAGGGATCCACACGTGGAGGCAAGCACTGGATGTTACAGACAGCACCACAGGGATCCACATATTCTTTCACAGGAAAACTCTTCACCAGGATGGTGGGAGGTGGAAGGCAGAGCTGTCTCAGTTGGCAATCATTTTGGCCATTCATCTTTGAGGGAGGGGTAGTGTCTGAAAGCAGGAAAGGAATATACTTTGTGGAAAACAGAGACATTCAGCTTTCACAAGGTGGTTTGACTGAGTTAAACTATCCTTTTTCCAGTGGAATACTGAACAGTATCCTGGGAAAAGAGCCTGAAATCTATCGCAGGGCACTAACTCCTCATGAAAGCATTTCAGACAATTTTGTAGCTACTGGCTGCACCTACATTTCAAACAACTTCTTCCCAAAACACAAAAGTGGTGTTATTAGGACTCGACTAGATTATATTGCAGGGTCTGGAGTCATGACATCCACCACCTGCCCACAGCTTCTCTTGGTTTGGGCTTAACTCTTTGACATTACTTCCCTTTTTCTACCTGAAAAGGAGACTGCGAGGCTTCTGACAGCCCCCTGTCCACCTGCAGGTCCTCAGCCAGAGGACAAGTGGAGGCTTCATGCCGGAAAACTTCCACAAGGAAGATCTGACGCTCTCAGCTGCTTTCCTACCTCTCCCACAGAAGTCCTCCTAGCTCTTCTCATCTCAGCTTCCTTCCAGGCATGGCTTACCCTTGCAGCCTGCAAGTCTCCACTTCTTATCTTCCCTCCCACTTTTTCCCTTTGAAGTCCTAGCCTTGCCTTTTGATCCACCTCAAACCCAGTAATTTCCTGGTTAAAACAGGGTAGCAATGTCATTGGGGAAAGAGAGAGGTTAGTCTGCTCTCAACTACCCTGAGACGCATCTTGATGGAGAAAGCACAGCAATTGCAAAACATACAGCAAATAAAGACTGGTGGAAGATGGAATGAATATTTACCCTTAGCTCAGCTGCTTGATAAGTACCATACACAGATCTCGCTAAGCAGAAGCACTCATAAGTCTTCTAACTTGCTTCTGCAGATAATATTTAAAAATTAAATAACCCCAGCCAGTACATTACTTCCCAGTAAGCTGAGAGAGACTTACCCAATTCGCCAGGAGCAACTAGCAAACGAAACCAAAATGGCTTGAGAAACGCTACAATATGAATCCTTTTATATGATTTCAGTGTCCGTGTCTCCGGAAGTGAGACACCTCAGGGGTATGGAAATAAAATTTTTAATAATCCAGCCCAGCTCCACCTCCAATCCTCAAATTACTTGCTTACATTATAATTTTTAATGAAACCTAGCCACCAAGGTGGTACATGCGACACTATGACTGCTGCCTGCAAGCTTGAATTCCTGATCCACCTATTTCCTATGGGGGATGGGGAACAAAGACCTGGTGATACAGCCTGGAAACAATCCCCCTCAGGATTAAACTTTGTTTTGATAGAAATTAATTTGGTGCATTTTCTTGCGCCTTCCCCCGAGACAGCTATACAGGGTTACAGGTGGGGTAGGACTCTCTAAGAGGCTTCGTTCTGCTCTGCTGTGCAGCATTGCTCACTCTTACTAGCACACGATGTCCCTCCTACTGAGAATTTTATTCCTCAGAATCTGGTCAGAATTTCCCTTGTTGCAACTTGCAGTCATCACCTCTCACCCTGGGCTCCTCTGAGAACAACCTCTCCATTAATACCTTTTAGATACCTGAAAGGGGCCCCAGGATCTCCCCTAAGTCTTCTCCTTCCCAGGGTGAGCAGGCCTTTCAGCCTCTCCCCATCCATTGTCTCCTCAAGACCCCTGGACCATCTTGGTGGTCTCCACTGGCCTCACCCCAGTTTGTTGGAGGCTGTCATGCACTGTGGGCCCCAAACTGGACACAGCATCCAGATGTGGCCTCACATGTGCCGGGTGGAGGGGAAGCACTCACCCCCCTGTCACTGCTGGTGTAGGCTGGAGAGTGCAGCCCAGTACATGGGAGCACCCAAGTTTTCTGGGTAGTTTCATACCATCTCTGCTCCTCAACCAAGTGCAATATGCCAGCATAACCGAAACTTGCTATGATTTTGGCAGTTAGGCAGCCAGGGAAGGCTTCACCCTGTGTTAAGGTCTTCAGTGTCACCTAGGGTCCTTCCAGGACAACTGCTATGGTGGCCCGTCTCTATGCAGTGATGCTCCAGGGTGATAAAACATCTGCGTTTGGTGCTCTGACCACAGTGTCCATGCTAGTGGCCCCTTTTGAGTTTGCTGTGCACATTTCTATCGTGTAGCAGGCTAAACCGAGACTGAGATCCACCGCTCATGGAAGACAGCGAACGGTGCATTACTGCCGCAGCATGGAGCCGACGCTTTCTGCCTGCCATGATTACGGTCAAGTAAAGATGTTCATGTCTGAAAATCCCTTGTTGTAAGGGAGAAGGCAGAGCCAACAAGTGCCTTGCCTGCGAGAGATCAAAGACTCTGAAGCTTCCTTCTCTGCTCACTCAAAACTAGCCTTAAGTCACTTGGTGACACAAGCATCGAACAAGTATTACCTGCATGCAGAGACGAGGGCAGATATCACCCAGAGACAGAGGTGTGTTCTTGTGTCTACACGCTCTGCTCCCTTGAACTGCCCGTGCCCATGCTGCTGAGCACGGCGATGTCCAATGTAGTGGCTTTTGGTTATTTAAGTTGAAATAAATAAATCTGAGATGCAGGGCCACTTGGGTTGCCAGTTCGCAATCAGACCACAGTGATTTGAATTAACCCTTAGTACAATTCAGCTGACTTTGGCTGAAGGGAAGAAGGTGATGGTCGCTCCTATCACCCGCCTGCTCTTCAGGGGTGTACCTGCATAAGGATCAAGGCAACATCATGGCGACAGAGTAGTGTTATGTTTTTTGAGTCAGAGCTTTAGGAGAAAATGCAAAACATCACGAGACTAGCGATGATATAAGAGTTTCCAGAAGGACGTCAAGGCGCTACCACCACTTCTAAACCGGGCAGCGGCAGTGACGGAAAGAGGTCAGATATGGCTAAAAATAAAAGAATCCCCCAGATCCCACATCCCATCCTGTCTGTAATGGCCCGCAGGATGTGTGGGGCTGGAGGATGTTTTATCGTCACAGAAAAACCGACCCATGACTGGCCGACTATTTGAGAGCGAGCCGAGAGTCCACTCATTTCCCAAATTCTTCTCTGACGTCAACCCCGCTGAAGGGACATGCGAATTCGCAAGCCAGCTTTGCTCACTCGAGGTTATGCTACAGCCACGGAAATAGCCGGTTTCCATTAAAAATAATTAGTCAAATAATTCACCACAGGGCAGAGGCGGAGCAGGTCTGGGTTAGCAAAAGGTAGCTTGCCTGTGTGCCTGGGGCACCTCATCTCCAGAGGCCAGGCTCTTGAATATACAAGGCAGATCCCGGGTTAAAGTTGCCGCGTCTGCTCGCTGCCTGTATTTGCTGATACTGAGCTGGGTAAGTACCTCTGGGATTGTACAGATCGAAGCCTATTGCTGGTGTTAATTTTCTACTATGGGCTGGAATTACTCCTACCAGCTGTGTAAGGGAAATTGTTCATTGGCTCGCACACCTCCTTGGAGGTAAGGGTTTGAAAGACTACTGCTCTTCTTCCGTCGCACTTGCTTTGCTTCAATTCCCCCGGATGCTCTGCAAAATGCTCGCTGTTGTCTCAGCCTTGGATTTAGAGGGCTAAAACACCGTCTTGCTCACGGCAGGAGCCGAAACTGCTGTGCATGTAGTCATCGTCTAAGCAGCAAAGCGACTGCAGCCTCGCGTACGGCGGCGGCCAAGGTCCCAGGTAAGAGTGCCCAGCCTCACGGCAAACCTGAACAGCCACATCTTTCTTTTACCCGCCTCGCCTGTTGCTGCTTTTAGCCGTGGCGGATGTAGGACAGTGATAGTTGCACCTCTTGCAGCTGCTGGCGAGATGGGTATTCTCCTGCAAGGGAGCGACAGGACAAGGAAAAAATGCTGGGAAAAAAAGAGGGGATTAACTCAGAGTTGATAAATCTGCTGAAAACATCAATCAGAACCACTGCTATCTGTGCAAAAAAAAATGCTGTTGGGGTGAAATTGTTTGGCTGAAAACAGATTTTAATAAGGAAAGCTGAGTTTGGAAGTTTATACAGAAAACCAGAATGACCAAACTTCTTTTCGTACAGAGCGGTTGCAGAATTAATCTCATAAGGAGCAGTTGCACAATTTAGAAAAAAAAAAAGAAAATCCATGGCAAATTTTCTCTCTGTTCCTTATTTCATGACCAAATTGTGGCCCAAACAGCAACCATCTCGCTGAAGAATTCACCAGCCAAGAAAACAAAATGCCTGATGTTTTGGGTTAGTAGATCTAAAAATTGCTCTTTTGCTTTCAGGCTTGCCCGCAGTGCTGAAGGATGTCCTTCCAGTGCCAGCTGCCCTGCCTGCCCCCTCCTGCCTGCACGGGGGAGGCCACAGACACCAGCGCTTGCCCGCCGTGTTGTGCCGTGCTGAACCCGGCTGCCTGCCCTGTGCAGGACATGCACCCCTGTCCTGAGCAGACTTTCCAGGTGGACCCCTGCCCATGTCAGGGTGCAGCCACTTGCCTGGATTCTTGCTCTCAGGTTGGGCTCACCTGCCCACTGCCTGCTGTCCCCATGCCTGGGGACGCCTGCTGCCCTGAGCGCATCGCTGCCTGCGACTCCTGCGCGCCTCCGTGCGTGGGCGCTTGCCCGTGCCCAGCAGTGATCCTCTGTGGGCCCCCTCAAAGCAAGGGAGGGACCAGCTTCCCGTTCCAGCCCACAGCCTTGCCAGTGGAGCCCTGCACCCCCGAGACAGTCGGGACATGCGTGGAAACCTTTCCCCTCCAGCATGCAATCTCGCCAGTGGACCCCTGCATCCCTGAGAAAGCTGGGACCTGCATGGAAACCTTCCCCGTGCAGCACCCAGCCTCAGCAATGAAACCCTGCACCCTCGAGACAGCTGGGACCTGCATGGAAAACATCCCCTTGCAGTACCCAATCTCAGCTGTGGATCCCTGCACTCTCAAGGTGCTCAAGACCTGCACGGAGGAGCCCTGCTGTGCTCAAGGTGTGATCAGGGCTGATCCCTGCCCCAAACAGTGCCCGGTTACATGCCTGGATCCCTGCACATCCCAAAGTGTCATTTGCACGGAGCCATGCGTGTCCCAGAGCGCTGCAGAGCCCATGGGGACATGCACACCCCAGAGCACCGTGGAGCTGGGCGCAGCCCAGGGCACCGCAGGAGCCGCAGACACCAGCTCCACCAAGGGCACGGCCAAGGGTGCCGGTGCTCGCCCGTCCCGGCGAGCAACTTTCCACCTGAACACCCGCACCGCCGCCATCGTGGAGCGGTGCCTTTCCAGGTGCCAAAACTGGCTGCGAGGCAAGAAATAAGAGCGGCATCAGTGGGCACGCAGCAAAGAAGAGGTTTCCCTGCATAAATGAGACCTCCTCTGGTGAGTCTTTTGGTTTCTCAGGTGTAACAAGGGAAAATTGCTTCATGTTCAATAAAAAGTAGTTTTCAATCATCTGTTAATTACGGCTCTTATTTTTATTGCCTAACGTTAACTGCAATAATAATGGCAAAAGTGCAAGGCAAGTATTAATTGCATTCACAGAGACCCATTTCATCATCTTCAGCCTTTTTACTCCCCACATACAAATAACTGCGCTCATAGTCTGTCTTAAATCCAGTTATGATTTTGCCTTTGGGTTTTCTATCCTCTTTTTTAATGGCCTTTTAGATTGCAGTTATTATGAGAATATTGAGAAAAGTAGCTCAGAGGCATGGCTTTAACATCGCTTGAGAAAGGTCTGTTAAGGAGATAGAAAATGGCAGATGGCGTTGAGGGTGAAGAAAGAGCAAACGCTGATGAGAAATAAGTTGCAGAAAACACCAGGAGAAGAGTAATGCTGAGAAATGGGATTTTTGTTGCATAATGTCCAGCTGAAGACTGGACAAAACTCTGTGTAATTAAAAGTTTTCGTCACATAACAGCTTTCCCCAGAACGGGTGTTGTATCTCCAAATATTACCAGCCACCTGATGCAGTAGATGGATAAAGCTTTTAAAAAGTTATAGAAAGACCAGGGGGAGAGGGATATGCCAAATATTTCTGCAGCTGCCTGCTGTGCTATTCCTACATCACCTGATATTTCTTGCCCGGCAGCCCTATGAGACCCGGTGCAAGCATCCAGGGCTCCTGGTGGCACTTGGTCGTGAGCCACCATTTGCTGATACAGCAGTTTGCTGCCACTGCAAGAAGAGCCCAATCCAGCTCAGGGCAGCCTGGAAAAATGACGGGAACCAGCCTAGGCGACCATAAAAAGCTCCTCAATTAAAGCCATTTCTATTGGATTTGTTTGCCAGGTCTTTAAAGTCCTCGGTTAGAAAGGATTTTTCTGCCTCCATACGCTCGTCAAATAATATCTCTGTGTGTTGGCGCTCTCTGTGTGTTTGCAAAGAGATGAAAGAAGTCCTCACAGCGCAGCAATAATCACAGCTTGTTCCATTGAGGGAATAAATCTTGATGAATCCGAAATGTTTGTCAGCTGTTTCCATTTCCCACCCCCATCCCCCCCCACCCCCCATAAAA
>NW_009260347.1:0-3065 GCF_000687185.1 Egretta garzetta | reverse complement strand
TTGACCTGCTGGCCATGCTTCTCCTGATGCAGCCCAGAGTACAGTTGGCCTTCTGGGCTGCCAGCGCCCATGGCCAGCTCATGGCCAGCTTTTCATCCCCCAGCACCCCCAAGTCCCTCTGGGCAGGGCTGCTCTCCATCCCTTCATCCCCCAGCCTGTATGGATCCCAGGGGTTACCCCGACCCAGGGTCAGGACCTTGCATTTGGCCTTGTTGAACCTCAAGAGATTCACACAAGCCCACCTCTCCAGCTTGGCCAGGTCTCTCTGGATGACAGTAAATCAACAGAGATCATTCTCAAGACACTATGCTGGGTTATCATGCCTGAAACTACAGACATCACACATGATGTTGTAATAAGACTCTTCTGCGAGTTAGATTAGATCTGCAGCATTAGGCTTTGGAAACACCTATAAATCAAACATTACTGAAGATAGCCTATAGTAACATAAAAAGGACAACTCAAGATGAACCAGCAGGGGTGACCAGCAGAGGAACTGTTTCCTGGAGCACATAATACGCCTTTGCAAAGGCAGATAAGCTCCACGCATGGTTACAAGATGCTCTTTTGACACCCTTTTATGAGGCTGCCCTTCACAAGTTGTGGCGCTCCCCCACATAATCTCAGTTACAAAAATAACTTCTCATTACATACTTGCATTGCCCTGGCTGGCACTTCCCCTCACAACTGTGAGATTTGTGGTTCTGCCACCGCAATGTGCTCCACCCAAGCACGTTTGGCAGTCCAGCCTCCCATCTACTGATGCTCAGAATTTGTTGGCATCATCCTGGGTACTCCTAAGTGCTTACCGACAACCGTAAGACAAAACCTGGAGACCAACCCACTTCCTCCAGCACAGCAGCCGTGGAAGTGAGGTTTCCTTTCCTCAAGTGCCATTAAGATGGAGGCGTTCACCAAGACCAAGGTGAAGGTTTTTTTAGCTCTTTGAAGGACTCCACAGTCCATCCAGGACCCTAAGTGTGTCACAAGTTATCTGAAAACTAAACCTAGAAGAACGTGTCCTTTTCGTTGGGTGCATCAATTGTAATTTTAGCAAGCTTTTCTTCATTCAAGCAATCTGGGCCATAGATGGCCTTTGAGGCTGGGCTGCAGTGCCTTGATCCCAGTCCCAGGCCTGCAGTGCTGGTGGTTAAGCAGTGAAGCAAGAAGAGGACCAGATCCTTTCACTGCTCCACATTATTTGGGGATGTACTGTGTTTGCATCTTGAAGCTCATGAACAGCCTCGTTCATTGCCTTCGCCCAGCTCTTCGTTCCTTTGAGGGTTCTCACGTTCCCCTTGCCATGATCTCCTCACTCATCTGTCATTATTCCTGCCTTGTGACACCTCAATCATCATCAGGGTGGAGTGTAATTGGTACAGCTGGGGAAGAGGCTCCTGACATATCAGCCAGCAATTTATCCCTTTCCTACAGAGGGAACCAACCTGAGTTTGGCCAAACTGTGTTCACAAACAAAAACTGAGAACCTCATTTCTCAGGCATGGCTGACCCGGCTGAGAGCCTGCGTACATCTCAGCTGGTACTGGGATGAAGGACCATGAGCAGTACCCCAGGGCTGGTACAGATTACTTCATGGAGCCGGATGAGTCATTTTAGGAAGCCAATCCCTCATAGCAGGTCAACTGTTGTACGTCTGCAACTGTAAGTGGTGCCAGTCTGGAGTCCACATTCTCCTGACTTGAGTCACCAGCTCCAGATCTTCCAGGCACACAGAAGAGACTGAGAAGTCCAGTTAAACCCAGCATCTCCCAACCTTTACTAAAAGCAGAGAGGCCAGCACCCCTTGGCACATCCAAGTAACTCTTCAAAACACACACGAGCTGCACTAAGCGAAGCATTTAACAAAAATAACAAGTTCAGCCATTGCCACATCGGCGCTGAATTCTCTGTGTCTTCATCCCAGTTTTCCCCTCTGGTTTTCAGGCTCCCATCCAGCATCTTGCTGGGTTCAGGACTTTTGCCCGTGGGCTGCGACTGGCTCCATTTCAAGCAGGGCACAGCTCTAAACTTCAGCACAAACGTCCACCTGTGCAAGAAGTTCCTGAGAAAGGCTGGGAGCCTGCCAGAGCCCGGCACCTTCCCCTGTGCTCCCCTTTCCAGTGTAAACCAATAGAGATGTTGCTCTTAAATGAGGCAGGCCACAGGCAGAACTGGTAGAGCCTGGTTTCCACCATCTGCCCTGTGTCCAACAGCCCAATGACGGGAGAGCTGACTGGTGATTTCTGCTACAGCAGCATTAGCCAAGTCTCTACTGATTTTTCATTAAACCAATAGAGATTTAGCATTTGTTTGAACAATGTCACTGCATCAAATTTGCTTGCAAATAAGAGGTGAGGATATTAGAACTGGGAGCGTAGAAGCATTACTTAGAATCATAGAATCATAGAATGTTTAGGGTTGGAAGGGACCACTAGTGGTCATCTAGTCCAACCCCCCTGCAGTGAGCAGGGACTTCTTGGGAAAGCCAGGCTAAAGAAAGATGAACCCCTCTGAAAAAAAAGCAAGCAGGTTATTTCCCTGCCTGTACATCTCTGGAAAAAAAAGGAGAGGAGCGGGCAGGGCAGGCAAGAGCTGCAATCCTGCGAGCGGCACAGGTAGCCCAGCGCAGGACAAGGTGCATCAGCCTGCTCGCTGCCTGGCTCCCCCCCTGCTGCCACCCCACAAGCCTTGTGCCAGCAGCTTCCAGACCTGCACCGTTCGCCTCGTCAAGTGCTGCCGTTCCACCACCAGATATGCGTCCCTGCCAGGCAAGCTCCATCTTGCCCCAGAGCACCCACTCCGGTCCTCGTCTGCCAGCCTGACACAACGTCTTATTCTTCCCCAGCAACACCTTGCCCAGCCAGATCCACCACACCACCAGCCTGGGTTTGGTGGGGTAGCTACCAGGTTGTGTTTCCCAACTTGTCCTCTCTGCCCCCATCCACCCTCTGCTCTAGACGACGCTCCCGTTGTTGCAGCACCGCCACCCCTGAGCACTTTTTCGTTGCTTCATCTCCACCTGCCCTCCATGCTCCTGTCACCGAAATCGGGAAGAATGAACCTCA
>NW_009260346.1:1684-2232 GCF_000687185.1 Egretta garzetta | reverse complement strand
GTCCCCTTGTCCCCACCAGCACCTGCTGACGTCCCCTTGTCCCCACCAGCACCTGCTGCTGCCAGCACGGCACTCGCCTCCCCTGCCATCCGGTCCCCAAGGGGAGATGGCCTGGCAGGGGACACCTCACTCGCAGCATCCTTCTGGCCAGCCCCTGGGTAGAGACTCCCGCTTTCCTCGCCTCCAGGCAGAGGCTCACAGAGGTGGGGAAGGGGTGGCCGTGCTTTCTTGTAGCACAGGGACACCGCCAGAGCTGCCAGGGACTTTCTGCAGCTCCCCAGGGATGTTGGTGCCACTCGTCCCGTCAGGCAGAGCCCTGGGGGCAGGATGAGGACGGGGACCCTGCCTTTCCATGCATCCTCCTGCTGGCCCCCAAGCAGCACAAGCGAGCGGGCCAGGGGGTGCAAGAACCTGTGGAGCCGTCCCGTGGCGTGGGCATGTCCTGGCTTTCCCAGGGGTGTGCAGTGTCAGGGTCTGGGCACATCCCGCGGGATGCTGAGCCACGCTGCCGCCGGCGCCCGGGGGCTCCCACACCCCCACTCCCCGCC
>NW_009260346.1:0-410 GCF_000687185.1 Egretta garzetta | reverse complement strand
GGAGGGACAGGGAAAAGGAGGGCCTGAGTCATCCACGGGGGGGGCAGGAGGCTCAGCGGGGACAGGGTGGGCAGCCCGCAGCGGGGAGAGCTGCGTCCCACCTCTGCCGGGCCAGGCCACCACTCTCCCGCCTCTCCTGCGGGAGGGGAGCAGCTTCCTCTGCTGGAGCCTCCTCCTCATCCTCCCTCAGTGGGGCACAGTCCTCACGGGGAGCAAGGAGGAGCTCCGCATCAAAACCTTGGTCAGGTCGAGGGGCTCAGGCACTTCACGGCCCAGAAGCGAGATGCTGGGGTGTCCCGTGGACATGGGGACCCCCGGGCACAGTAGATGCCAGCCAGCCTGCCTCTGTAGGAAGCACATTGCAGAGGAGGAACCCTGCAGCTCTCCTGCCCCTGGGGCTGGCGGGGGGG
>NW_009260345.1:1082432-1105001 GCF_000687185.1 Egretta garzetta | reverse complement strand
GTTGGCTGTAGACTTCTCTTCACCACAGACACCATTTCAAGTGGTCTCAGCCTCAGTGAGAACCTGGCCCCAGGTCTCTGCTGAAGCCAAAACACAGTACTGGGAGAGCTGGAAACAGACTGGGAACTGTGCTTGTCACAGGTGGGACTTCTTCGAAAGAGTTGTGGGAATCGAGTATTTTGGGGTGTGCAAAGGGGTGTGGTGCAGGTGGCTTTTATTGCTCACCACTGCGACGTGACCAGCCTGATGATACTGGGGGAAAATGCCGATGTTATGAGGTTTAAAATCCTCAGTACCCAAGGGCTCTGCAAGGAGGCATCACTGCAAGCACATGCTGCCAAACAGCTGACCCATCAGGAGAAAGGAGCTCACGACTTGCTCGTGCGGTTATGTCCTTTTCTCCTCTCATAGGTTTTGTGAGACGGTATGCCCCCATGCCCAGCAGCTGCCTCAGCGGGGCCTTGCACACACCAAGTATGTGATGGCTGGGAGCTCTCATTAGACCGGGTAAATCAAAGGTGTGCCTCAGCTGGGAAAACAAGCTGGCCGGGCTGCTGGGGTGCTAAAGCAACCCCTGGTGCACACCCCTGGGGAGGGGGCTGCAGGATTTTGGAGGCGCTGGACTTTTTGCTTGTCAGGGTGTTCAGTGAGAGGTGGAACCAGTGGTTTCAGCCATGGGCAGGCAGCCTCCACCATGTGGGCCCCACCCGGTCTGCCCGGGCTCCTGCTGCCGCCAGCAGTGCCGGTACGGGTCCTACACGCAGCGTCCCTTTCCCAGATGGCAGACACGGCGTCTTGCGGGAGTACCCTGCTCAAACCGGGGGGCTGAGGTTTTAATTGCCTGTGCTCAGTCATGGCCCCTTTGCTCATCGGGCGCTGGTGAGAGCTCAGTCACCCAATAGTATTCGGCTCTCCATACTGCACCTACACGGCCTGCCAGCTCTGCTCTCCAGCCACAGAAAATGAGCATAAACCTCTTCCTCCTCCTTCTCCTCACTCATGCACACAGGCAGGAGCCAGTGCTCCTCCCTGCTGCATCAGGAGCGGCATGTTTAATTGCTTTCCATCTTGGTGACGAGTTCGTGGACAGAGAAATAAGAGAAAATGTTTTCACTCAGGCAAACCTAATGGCTGGGCTTGTAACTGGCTAACAAATCGTACCCTCGTGGGGCTCTGACCACCTGGTGGTGGTTTGAAGCCAACGAGGCAAATCAGCTGGCAGATGGGGCTGGAAGCTGCAGAAAGCTGAGCTTGGCTGTTCGTAGCTCTTCCTGGCTGACCAGGTTTAGAAAAGTACGCGCAAGCACATCCCGGAAAGGCTGTGTGCCGAACCCTGAAGAAGAGAAATGGGGAAACAGAGGCAGAACATCATGCAGGTACAGGCAGCTCTTGTGGGGCTTGGGTCAGCATGCCTCAGCAAAGCATTTAATCTGTCTCAGTAAGCTCCTGCCTGTGAAGAACAGCCGCTTGGTGTGCTTAGACTGAGGGAAGTTTGGGGGCAGCACTGGATGCGGGGCCCCTTTCTGAGGAGGGGCAGCCAGACAGAGCTCTGGGGATGCAAGGCGTGAGGGCAGGAGGCCAAGGCAGCCTTGGAGCCTCTTTGGCCACAGGGCGTTTCAGAGCACTTGTGTAACCCAGAGCCCAGCCTGGCTCCAAAGGGCTCCACTGTGGCCGTAGGTAGCACTGTCACCATTACAGGTAGACCTGTGAGGGCTATTAAGAAGCTCTGTCAGCAGCTTCAGGGCTATGGGAGATGCTTCTTGGTGGCCTCAGAGATTTTACCTGGCGTCAGCAGAGTAAAGCGACTGTTTGGGTTCTAGTTTAACTGTATTCTGTTTTAATGATGGTCAGTTGTTCCTTGTGTGGGTTTTACCATCAGCATCACTGTGGTTCCAAGGCTCTTGGGAAGAGGTGAAAATGGGAGCAGAAAGCGTGACGAGCCCAGGTCATGCCCAGCAGAGATCAAGGGCTGATCCCAGTTAGCCAGCGTGATTTTGGACGCCACAGGATGCCGCTGGGTGTTGGGTCGGGCCAAGGGATTGTACCCTCTGATGCACCAAGGCGCGGGTGTTTGGAGTAGGGGCACGCAGGTCGGAGAGCCCCCAGGCCTCTGCAGGCACGCCAGCCTGATCTCGCCTCCATCCTGCCTCCCTCCCCTGCATCTTAACAACAAGAACACAGTGAGGGCGTAAGGAAAGGAGCAGCGCTCCCAGTTTGTTGAAAAGATTGCAAAAAGCTCGTGTGGGAGGGAGGGAAGTGGCTGGGTATTTTCTCTGGGTGACTCCGGCTGGCCTGCGTGGTGGATATGGAGCAGCAATGATCCGAGGGCTGGAGTTCCTCTCCTGTGAGGACAGGCTGAGAGAGCTGGGGCTGTTCAGCCTGGAGAAGAGAAGGCTGTGAGGAGACCTGATTGCGGCCTTTCAGTACCTAAAGGGGGCCTATAGGAAAGATGGGGAAAATCTTTTTAGTAGGGCCAGCTGTGACAGGACAAGGGGTAATGGTTTTAAACTAAAACAGGGTAGGTTTAGACTGGATAGAAGGAAGAAATTCTTTACAGCGAGGGTGGTGAAACACTGGAACGGGTTGCCCAGAGAGGTGGTGGAGGCCCCATCCCTGGAAACATTCAAGGCCAGGTTGGACGGGGCTCTGAGCAACCTGATCAAGTTAGTGGTGTCCCTGCTCACTGCAGGGGGGTTGGAGTAGATGACCTCTAGGGGTCCCTTCCAACCCAAAACATTCTATGATGCTATGATTCTAGAGGGCAGCTTAAGGCAAAATGAGACAGGCTTAAAAACACCTTAACGTGAGGGGGTTAGTGTTTTGTACGGAAATGGAGATGCCTATCATTAAATGCCCTCCTGAAGGAAGGGGTGTTAAATGATATGTTGTTTCTCCATCATGGAGAAGGGAAAGTAAAATCCCAGATTTGACACCTTTGCAGACCCTTTGCTGGGGCATCGCTTGCTGTCCTTTAAATGAACGCTTAGGAACTGAGAAAAGCAAACCAGCTGAAGCTCCCCAAGCACCATTCCCTGTGTCCTCCCCGCCCTGCTAGGCACAAAGGCTCCCTCTCCTTTGGGTTTAAATTTTCCTTCCATTTTTGTTCCCCCAGTCATCTTCGTGACTGCTCTTGGATTAGCAAGATAAAAGATAAACACACAGATTTTTATTTTTTTTTAAATTGGAGGGACCAGAGGCACTATTATAAAGTAATAAAATATCCATTATTTTTGAGAGTCATCATCCAAAATTTGTGTACTGTGGCAAACCTTCTCCCCTGGCACCTTTACATCTAACTAGGAGGGAGGTTCAAAAGTAAGAACACAGAAGCACTGGTAATATTATAGCAGTGCCTGGTAACACCACTTTCATTGAGGACCTCTCACATGTTCTCAGTATTTTCAGATTGTAAAACTCAGCCATAAAGTTTACCTCCTTGCTGACACCAGCCGCTTAAGGTTTAAAACTATCAGCACTTCAGTCAATCAAATTTCTGGTTAAAGCAGAATCCTAAAAATCCTCCTACATATTCTAATTCAAATTTGCTTTTTTTTTACAGTCTCTGCACTTTAAAGTGCAGAGTGGTTGAGTGAAATTATTTATAATGTGCACAGTCTATAGGTTTCCAAATTAAATGCAAATGAGCAACTAGTATATTTTATTTGGTGTCTTAATCTTTTTGGGCTTAAAGCAGGTCTAACCCCAATGGGTGCTGAGGACCCACCAGAAGCCCAGCTTCTTGTTTTGAAGATGATAGGAAAGCTTTTTTAGTGGGGGAAGGGAATGGAGATGGGACAGATAGCTGTACAGGGCTAGCACAAAAAAAGTCATTGAGCAGCCATGAAACAAAAAGGTCACTAACAAAAAATGGGATAGTGTTTGCAGCTAAGTGAAAATCCATTGTCAAGCCGGGGTTTGCACACATGTTCATAGCCAGAGATAAACCCTTCCTGGCAACTTTTTTCTATTTGCCTCCCTCAAAAGCTCATATAGTGAAGTATATGCAGTATCCCAAGAGAATGAGGATTATGATGAGCATGTTTAGTTGTGCTGCAAAGGAACCAAGGATGAAATTAATTTGCCTAAAGGCAGAGCTCTGCAACATGCATGTTTCCTTGTAACACTACACTTCATCTATAGCCATCTCAGTTTAGACACTGTTATCTGAAGGTGGCAATTCTAGGAAATACTCCAAAAATCCCATCTTGGGAACATTTTGAGGATGCCCAGAAATTCTCCCTACCTGAAGACTAGTAAGGGAATGCCCAGGCCATGAGGAGTCCAGTTTGAAAATTAGAAAAGGATCATTGCCTCAGGAAGCTCTAGCAAGTCCCTGTGGAAATCCTGAATATAATTTTTAAATTACTAGCACCAGACTGGGATTCTTTTGGATGTGCACAAGGTCCACCAAGAGGCCACTCTGATATCCCTCTACAGGGTGAGACCTCTTTCAAAATCATTGCAGTGGTCTGATGAACAGACATTTATATGCATCACTTCTAATTCTTTCTGTGGTAGTTTGAAAATGTTTCAATGTCCAAAAGGGAGGCTTTATTGAAAACAGTCAAGAAATAACTCTTCACTTTATAACTTCTCCTTGGACCCAACCACAAAACTGGCTTGAAAGACAAAATACAAAAACCCCGCAACCTTCCTTCCTGACTCTCAGTCACTTGTGAGAAACTGAAAACCTCCCAATGACGTTCATTTCTGAAACAGCCTCTTCAAACAGAAGGGAATAATTTTTGAATGGAAATGCCACTCTTACTGAGCTGGAGAGCATTTACCATTTTTTTAATGACAAATGAAGTAAAACTGTTGGATGTAGAATAATTTGAAAAGCCTATACATTGGAAGAGGACATAAAAAACCGTAACTGCAGTTTTCACTGTTCCGGAGTGTATTCCTCAGGCACCACAAGGGTTTGAGAAATAGCACAGGGGACAGGTTTAAAAGAGATGATGCTAGGCTGGGGGGAGGTTGGAAAGATGGGATGTTGTCTAAACAAAAAAGGATCCCTCTAAAAATTACCATCAACACTGATCACACGTCCCAGTCCCTTCTTCGCCACCTCTTTCTTTCATGGTCTGGTCCTCTGATTCCTGAGGAACAGACCTCCGAGTTGGTTTCCTTTGGGCTGGGCTGGTGCCCGCCTCTGCACACCCCGAGACTGGCAGCTACAAGCAGGTAGGACAGGGAAGGGCAGGTATCGTCCTGCCCAAGGGCAGCACACAGGACCTCTACCTATGGTCGCAAGGGTCTCTGTATGGGTGCTTCAATACCGTGTTCAGTTTTGAACCCTCCAACGTAAGAAAAACCTGAATAAACCAGAGCAAATTCAGCAGATGGTCAAGGGGCTCGAGCACTTTCCTTGTGAGCAAAGACTGAGGAAACTAGACTTGTTTAGCCTGGAGAAGACCAGGGTTAGGCGAGACGTAACAGCAGCCTTCCCAAGGTTAGCAAGAAGATGGAGCCAGGCTCTTCCCAGTTAGTGCATATTGGGAGGATCAAAAAAAGAGAGGCATAGACTGAAACAAACTGGGAATAAGACGAAACCCTTTTACCACAAGGACAGGTAGGCAGTCTCCACCTTTGGAGATTTTCAAGACAAGACTGGACAAGGCTTTGAATAACCTGTTCTGACCTCATAACCGACCCTGGACTAGAGATCACCTGAAATCTCTTCCAGCTTGAATTATCCTGTGATCTAAAAGCAGTCAGAAGAATCGCATCTCAAATGTGCTTCTGCTGAATTGAAAGGTAGTATGGGTAATCATTAAGGTGAAGAGGCTTATATTGCTAGTATTTAAAATTCTGGGTTTATTTCAGCTTGATGGAAAAAAATCAGCCAGGTTTTAGTCCTAGGAGTTTACCAGCATATGATGAAAAGGAAGAGAGAGAAAAAAGAAAGACTCTGGTTAACTAATGCTATGGAGGTACCTGAACTTCAGCTCTTCTAGGCTAGTTTACAGAATTTAGGGTGTATGTCGCCTGTGCATTGATCTTGAGGAACCTTACATTGCCAAAGTGATACAAAGCACCCTGACTATTCCCAGGGGTAGATTCTTTATTGCTAGAAAGTAACCATTACAGAAAAACTCAAAACAGTAATTCACCCTGAAGCAGAGCATGGTTTAACACACTCTCCTCCAATGCTTCCAGAGTGCAGAGGTGGAAGCATCACAAGGGCTGCACTACTCCTGAACGGTACCCATGCTAGTGAATGTGCTCCCCCAGCAGGCAGCTAGCAAACCATCAAGACCCAGGATATGATACAGATTCAAAATACAGAAGAGTTGGGCTTGGTGGTCAGCCAGTGTAAATCAGTGGCATTTTCTCATCCAAGCCAGGTGGCAACCAGTTGAAGGTTTGGCCCACTAAATGTAGTTGGAGACTCTAAGAGGTGCAGAGGAATTACTGCTAGTAGGATCATTTAGCAGGGAACGAAGCTCAGTGAGTGATGCTCACATCTGTCCTCTCCCACCGCTGCCGGAGTGCTGTGATGCGAGAGCCGTAGCCATGCTCACGGTAGTACTGGCCCCCAGTGCTTTTGTTCTCAGTATGTGGAGGCCCTGCAAGGTTGTGAGAGCAGCGCTCCACTCAGCCACCCTCCGCAGCAAAACAGGCCATGGTCCCAGCGCTACAGCAAGCTGGTACACGCAGCGGGCAATTTTCTTAGAAGTTGGGCTAGAGATGCTAGACACTCTTCCTACCAGGTCTGTTCCCAAGTATTTAACCTGTGAAACAGCATGATGCCATAGTGATCAGCAGTGCTGCAAATTGTGAGGGTTTCACCTCCTGACATCTGGGAAGTAATTGCTTCCTGATGACTCTGCCTGATCTGGTATGGTTTGATCCTTGGTATTTGTCTCTGAGAGATGCTCTTTGGGCTCCCCTTCTGCCTGAAAGGGAGCTGACCAGGGACCATGGCCCCTTCCCCGCCTTCTGTAACAGCAAGAGAAACAGATCTTATACCCACCTACAGTCTTTTTTCAACTCTGCTTTATGGAGGCTACACATTGGGTCATAAATGAGTAGGTGGGCTTTGCTGCTAGATCAGGAGGCTCTGGCATTCTTCATTGCCCCTAACCCACTGGCGCACCTTCTGCGATTTTCATCTTCAAGAAGTGAAAGTGCAGGACATGCAGGAGGCACGCATGGCATCTATCTCTTGCAGAGTCCGCTAAGTATCAAGGGCCGAATCCTGCTCAAGGATGCTGGCCATTTCAGTTGAGCGAAAAGACCCTGTTCTTTCATCTGAGAACAGATGCAAATCAACTGGCTGTGAATTTTACAGCTGATTCTCAGACATGACAACGAGGATCAACAACTTTTGTTCCACTCCAGTGAGGCTTCACAGCCCTGCACTACTGCTACTTGTTAACGTTGCCTTAATCAGGCCATGGCATTCCCCAGCAGTTTGGTACTGAAGCAGTTTTGATCTAGTATGGAGAGGTCTTCCATGTGCTTGAGAAACCTTACTAGGTAATCGGGAAAATGCAGTGTATCAAATCCAGGCGAAGCATCACAGATCATTGCTGTCTGCCGCAATGATTGCTTTCATGGCAAGGACACCTCGTGAGGAATCTGGCAAATCACAGCCAGAATCCTTTACAGAAAGGCTATCACCTTGTAACACTGGCACGGGGTGAGTTCACGAGGAGGTAATTAGATCTATGTAAATAATTAACGGTGAATGCAGCTTCCTTTTTATGTCCGATTTATCAAAATCCCTGCAGTTTGATCCCTTCGCACCCCTGGGGGTCAGGGAACTAGGTGCCAAAGAACCACGCTGGGGGACTTGGCAGAGGTTGCAGTGCAGTGCTGGAAAGAAAAGTCAGAAAGGTCTAGAAATTTCTAGAAAAAAAGCTGAGTAAAATCTAATCCTGTTACATGCTAGCTCCCCTAAGTAATTTCAGCTTCTTAGTCTGCCCCCCCCTTTTCTCTCAACTTCGTTTCTTTTTATGTTTCTGTCATTTCGGTCTAGCCTGCTGGACACACTTTTGAAGTCTGAGTGGTAACTAATCCTAATGGTTTTGTTGCTGACTCTGTGCCTTTGGGAGTAGACAGGAGTCCTGATATGAGCTGAGTATTTATGACAAAGATCAAACGGAAATGGGAACAGACAGTATCCAAGTGGATTTCAATACAGGAGGACTGAGCAAACGTGGCTCTTAAGGAAGCAATGGAAAAGAGTAAGCTTACTAAGTGAAGGAAAAGATTATTTTTCTAAATGTAAGCAATGACACTAGTATAATGCGAGTTCCTGTTGCAGGTGAGGAAAAACGTGCCTTTTAGGAAAGGTCTGAGAGAATATGGAGATATGTGGGAGCATGGAATAAAAGGACAGCTGAGAAATACCGGGACCCAAACAGATTTTCGGTGGTGTTAGCATGCAATAACCATCTGTTGTCTCTTTTGCTTCTGGAAGGCCTCTGTCAGCAGACAGGAAGCAGGAGCTTCGCCTCAGCTGGATCCCCAGCTTTCCATGGGAGACAGGCTGTTTGCTAGGCAGGCACTTTCTCCTCTTTTGAAGGCGGGCGAGCGAAGAGCCCATCCCCTCTGCATCACCCCTCATCGTTTATACAAGCTAACCCTCAGCTATTGTTTGTGCTTATGTGAATAGTGCAACGTACAACACGATGTACGGCTCGGAGGCTTAGATGGGAAGCTTGTGAGCTGCAGACGGCTGCATGGTGACAGTGTGGGGCTGCGGAGAAGGCACGCAGCCGAGCAGAGAGCCGCTGGAGTAACAGCGTGGAGATAGCTGGCATCCCACATGTCCTCCCTTGAGCAAAATCTCCACCCACAGTGACTTAGGTAGATTCCTCAGACCACTCATTACTTGCAGGGAAAACAGAAAAGAAACTAAATCAGAATGATTTAATATGCCGGAACATGTCCAGAGGAGAGCAACGAAACTGGTGAGGGGTTCAGAGCACAAGTCTTATGAGGAGCAGCTGAGGGAACTGGGGTTGTTTAGCCTGGACAAAAGGAGGCTGAGGGGAGACCTTATCGCTCCCTACAGTTGCTTGAAAGGAGGCTGTAGTGAGGTGGGGGTCGGTCTCTTCTCCCAAATAACAAGAGATAGGATGAGAGGAAATGGCCTTAAGTTGCGTCAGGGCAGGTTTAGATCAGACGTCAGGAAAAATTTCTTCACAGAAAGGGCTGTCAAGCATTGGAATGGGCTGCCCAGGGAAGTGGTCAAGTCCCCATCCCTGTAGGTATTTAAAAGATGGGCAGACGAGGTGCTTAGGGACATGGTTTAGTGGTGGGACGGCAGTGATAACAGTCAGGCTTGATGATCTTAAGGGTCTTTTCCAACCTAAACGAATTCAGACTTTTGTAGGCTTTGAGGGGCAAGGCAGAAGCTACAGAGGTGAAATTTCTGCCATGGAGTTTGGAAGATGATTCTGGCAGTCTGATATGTAGTTAGATTAGATTTGGTTTTCTAATACAAAAATCTCAGGAAAGTCAAGTCTCCCCCTTTCACATTAGTTCTTTATCGTTGCCCACATGGCTTCAATTAGGTTAAAAGAAGCAATGTCTGCAAGTTGGGAACCATGAGGTAGATTTCTCTTCATTTCCTAACTTGGAGATTTTGTACCTATGAGTTGGCCAAAATAAAAGGGCAGTGTTTATATAACAGATTATGCTTCTGGCTGCCTGTGGCTGCAGGAGAACCCGCTCCATGACCCAGGACGTCCCTCCCAGCTCTGTGCTCTGTAATGAAAATGGAGTTGGGATTTTTGAGCTGGGTAAATTATCACCTGCTTCCTTGTTTAGAGCGGTTTGGCCAGTTACTGCCAAGTTATTGGCCAAACTTAGTGAGAAGAGAGTTAAAAAATTATGCTGTCATCTCTGCTCTTGTCTAAACTGCAACAGAGTGAAAATTGCTTCTTTCTATTTCACATTTTTTTTTCTCCTTTTATAGTCTTTGAAGATGAGTAGCTATTTGAAAAGTTAAGAAAGACCAAGAATCTGATTTCTGTTTACACACAGGTCACAATACCCTGTACTGACAAGACAAATGGCCTTTAAAGTGGCTGTAAATGTACATGTAAAATTTACAGACAGTAAATCAGTATTTGTGTGCGCAGGGCCCGCTATTGCAATGCAGCAATAGTGTAAGTTATACGCATATGTGCACAGGATGGGGAGTTTAACGAGGCCCTTGCTAATTTTAAAGCTTCCCCCCTGACTTCCAAGTGTCTTTCTCTTCTCTTTCCTCATCAGTCCCTTTGCCCTCGATTGCTTCTATGTCCAAGAGCGTGAGTTATTCAAGGGCTGGGATAATATACCTAAAAATACAATATAGTTACAAAATAGCACATTTCCAACTGAAAGGGCATTCTTGCTGTGTTACAAGAATAGGTTATTGCAGTTTGTCTTAACCAATTCCATAACATATAGACAAACAAAGCCCACCGAAACACAGAAAGCAGGTACCCGGTGCATTGTACACTCTTATTTTACTTTTACAACTTTAGTAGGGCTTAGATGCACGTGCGTTGGCGAACAGATGAATTGTTTGAGATGTTACTCTCTTAGGAAGTCACTACAAGCTTTTAGAAGCCCTTTTCCATGGTTCACCTGCCAGAGGTGAGGCTACTGAGGGAGAGGGCTGTGGGAGGGGAAACCCAGCGATGACAGCGCACGCAAAAGGTCCCATCCCAGTCCTGGCTGGGGAATCACAGGACTGGTGCTGTACTGTCATTTCTGCTCCTTCTTTTCCAGTATTTTGCTTTTTACAACAAGGAACTTTAAAGCTGCCAAATTTAGGACTTGAATCTGGAAACACATCATAGTCCCTGTGTGTAACCATTTGGGGCATGGATCAGGCCATGTACCCTGCTGAATTAGAGCTGTCTAGCATACAGCTTTAAAATATTTATGGAAATGTCTTAAAATCGGCATAAGTAAAATGGCTTGTCAGTAAGGGCTATTGGCAGTAGTGTGAAATTAAATAGCAAAGGATTATCCAGTACTTGAGATCCTCTGGAACCCTGGGAACTTCTACCTAATTTCAAAAATTGGTTTTTTATTTTGGGTTTTCTAAAAACTTGGGCTTTCTTAAATTAAAAAAACCCAAACAACAAAACAAACATACAAATGAATTGTGGATATTAGCTGACCACTACTGCATACTTTCAGCCATAGCTCTTTTAAATACATTGGTTGTTATGAGCAACACAACACAAAGGAAAATGAGATTTCTGGTTTTAAGACTGTCTTTCTGTCATCTGTTGTAAGCTTTAAATTCGTTTAAATTTTCAAATTAGTTGAAAACTTACGCCCAACAGAATAAATAAAATGTTTGGCTTGAACCACACACACACCCCCCCCATTCATCATCACTTTTACCTGCCTTAGTATCTAGATAGCAACAAAAATAAAAAATGATTCAGTCTGTCTTCAGTACATTCATTTAATAATTATAATCATGCACTGGGCTAAAAATATTCAAAGGAAATTGAATGTGCAAGTAACAGGCCTCATGACTATGCAACAAAGTGGGAAATTTTCAAATCATGGTTTTAAAGCATGTGTGTCAGTTCACTCTTCTCTATTATCTATTTAGAAATCACTGTCATAACTCTCTTATTAATGTATGAGGTAGAAAATAAATGTATAATAATTTCAATCAACTTCATAATTTTTTAGGACATTGCTTTTAAACTCTCCATTATCCTATGCAAAATGGCAAAGTCAGTTCCACTTAATTAATTTCATATGTTATTCCAACAGCATCACAAATAGTTCATTGTTACATATCTCTCCAAATAATGAGTTCAAGACATCCTTTCCTTCACAGCACTTCATCTGCATCCTACACACTTCATATTGTGTAATTGTCTGATGAAGAAGGGAAGCAGGTAGCCCAAGGCTATTAAAAAGAAGGAGCGTCAATGAAAAAATGCTGGACACAGGTGCTACTCCCTAAGGACAATGGAATATCTGGAGGATGAATAGAAAAGGAAAAAAGATTAAACTAATCAATAGACAATTAAAAAAAACAGTTTAATTTCCCTCCCTCGTCAGGATGCTATCTGTCTCCACAAGAGTTCTCCCCCAGGGTGGGAAACTTCCTGACAGCCATGAGATTCCCATAAAAGGTGCTGGGTAAAATTAACTGAGCTCCGTGTGTGGAACACTGCACTTAGAGGATTTGCTGGAACAATGGTTAACAAATGAGCCTAACAAACCACTTATTATACTTTTAAAAAGTCTAGAGCAACTAAAAATTCACAAAAAAAGGTGTTTAAATTGGAGTCAATTGAATTTCTTGCGCACTTAAGTACGTGTTTTGCTGGACTGGCAACATAGTAATCATATGAAACGCATCTACTGAGAAACACCCCCCTTTCTTTTCAGCCTGCCAAATGTGAATAGTCCCCCCTCCCCACACACACAGTGAAGCATGTGTTCTTCTGCTGATCATCGCAGTGTAAAAGAACAGCAACTTCTTCTTCCTCTGTATATTCGGAGGGGCAGGTTGTTTGGAAGGCTGAGAAGGCAGCAGAGGTCAATCTGCTAAAATTCAATCTGCTACTTTACGTGATTTTTTTTATCCTTGACACTGATTTTCAAGGGAAGTTCCCAGGTGAAGTTCTGCCAGCTGCACCTGCAGGCTTGAGCGGTGTTCCTAATTGCAAGAGTAACATCAGCTAAACATGAAAAAAAAAGGTTAGAAATGTTTTGTAGCCCATTAAATTGCTATAATTTTTCTACTTGAAGATGAAGCCTGTATTTCAGAGTAAATAACTGTATCTCGATTAGCTGTGAGAAAGGTCATTTGCTGCAAAGCTGGGGGCGGGGGGAAGCTTCATAAAAATCTTTTTTAAATTGCATTGGAAATGTAGGCAACTAATTTAGGGTCCACCTTGAGGGTCATCCACAATTGTCGGGGTTTGGCATATTGTGTTTTCTCTGCTACATCCCATCCTGTAAAGCAAAGAGCAGAAGAGGAGCTGAGCAGTACTCTATTGCCCTGTGTGGAGCCCTTTTAGACTTGGGAACCTGCCAGGTCTGTGAATCCCCTGTGTCATTCAGAAAAAAAACCCAAACAAACCCACATCTATTAAGTAAGAGAGACTGAGACTTAACCTGTGAGCCACTGAAGTAAGACAAAGAATAAATATAAAAGAACAGTTATAAATTATATTGGCATTTCATATGGCCATCATATCTGTAT
This sequence comes from Egretta garzetta, assembly GCF_000687185.1. Lineage (NCBI taxonomy): Eukaryota > Metazoa > Chordata > Aves > Pelecaniformes > Ardeidae > Egretta > Egretta garzetta. The sequence continues at coordinate 1,091,806 of NW_009260345.1, read as the reverse complement.
ATCTTCTTTATAAAATCAAGGTGAGTAATGCAGCTTCTAATGGATTTTTTAAGATCCTCTGAGTTTTTACTGTACGTTTCTTTATTCCGTTTCTCTGCAGAGAGCAGAAATATCCACCTAACTGCAGTCAGCCACCATTTAGGGACCTTTCTGTAATGGTATAATATACCTGAACTACACAGAAAAAGAAACTTTTGATAGGAGCAAACTAAAATGCAAAGCTGAAACTAGTAAACCTTTGGCAGCGTGAAACTAACAGCAGCATCATGGGTAGGCGTTATGGCAAGGCAAGGGGGAATGTGGAGGTTTTTAATTTAAAATCTCTCTCATAAAATATAGCCAAATATATATATATAAAAATATATATTTTTATATATGGGAGGGTTTTTTGTGAGCACATAAGTCAAATTTAGGCCTGCTGTCAATACACAAGAAGACCAGTGGGAGTGAGGGGCAAAATACTGACCTCTGAGAAGCCCACAGCAATATTTCCAATGGCTTCAGTGAAGGCTGGATGCTGTCTTGCAGGATTACTCATGTACTTAAAAGGTAAACCTGTGAACAAATATATACAGACTCAGAGGCTTTTGTTTTTATTTTCAGAGTGGCTGAACATTTCTGGGTACCACAGACATCAGAGGGAGCTGTAGGTGGCTCAGGGTTTCTGGAAGCAGAGTCTTTTAGCTGTGGAGTTGTCTGCTTGATCTAGGGCTACCAGGAGTCCTACCTACCCTGGGGGAGTTGAAGGGCGTTAAGCCGGGCTGGCTCCTGGTTCTGCATGTGAGATGCGATCCACTCACCAGTCCCGCAGCCTGCGCGGGGGCGCGCCCAGCCGCTGCCCTGGCACATGCTGCTGGCTACCTAGGGAAGGAAACGCAAGTGCAAAGCTGGCACTTTGGTGGTCATCAGCTCACCTCCTTACATGTAACGCCGAATAATTCAAGTGGTTCCAAAGGACTCTGAGGCCTGGGAAGTGTGGCCACGATCCAGGCATCCAGCATGGAATTTGTGCCCTTGTTGATGTGCTGGTGGCAAAGACAATGTGGCCATAACCTAGGCGTGTAAGACAGGGCAGCATTCAAAAGGGAGGGCTTTTTTTTTTAATTTGTGTATCGTGCTGTTGACTCTTGAGTCAATCATCTAGGTCATTTTAGTCTGTAAATGAATGCAGATTTATTTATCACTGAAACATGAAGATAACCACATCCGTTCATGCTGCCTTTCAGATGTGCTCTAAGAGAAGATTTCAAGGTTGTGCTTTGTTGTGGGTTTTATAGTTTCCAAGCTGTAGGATGGTCACTAAATCTCTGTCTCTCTCCCAGGCTCACCCCTGGCTCTTTGTTTTCTTATCAGCAGCGGGAGCACTGCAGGAGTATACTGCTGGTCTGCTTTTCTGAGGATCCGAAAAACCTCTGCTGCCATGAACTTGTCTGGAGGCTGAAGGCTCTGGTTATTTCACAGGTTTTTGTCTTCAGTTGTGCTAGCGTACAGCAGGTTGAAAAACAGGAAAACTGTAAAAAATTTAGAGAAACACTTCTATATTCTAGCAAGCTGGTTCTGGTTTTTCTTACCAGAAAACATTCCTTGTATTCCATCGGCTATAGGAGGTATAACAGTCGTATGCTTTTGACAACATTATCCATTGCTTTTTTTGTAACCATGTTTCTCTGTGTTCAAAGTGCTGCAGAAACACTAGGTTTTTGTTTTCCTTTTTTTTACCCAGGATCTCTGAACTGAGCAGTATTCATAACTTTTAAAACCTAGTCATACACATGTATCTGAATTAAATCAATAATACAGAGAGTAAACAATTATTCATAAACACTTTAAGTAAAGTTCTATGTCACTTTTCCCATTAGCATACAAATACCGTGCTGGAAAGCTGTCAAGATTTTTATCTCAGTGAAGCACTTACTGCTCCTCTTTAAGAAGATGAGCAATCCCATTAAGATAAAAATTCTTGTGAGCAGGAAAACAGCAAATGCAAAAAAAAAAAAAAAACAACCATGCTTTTCAATACGAATTTTTAATAAAAATGAAATTTCTAGAGTATATTGTCGTAATGAAATCAGTGGGATTAGTCAAATGGTCAAAGTTAAGCATGGGCTTATGCACATGGTTAATTAGGGTCCTGAACAAAAAAATAATTTGCAGGCTCAACTGCAGTTTATATGCCCTGTGGCTCCGGGCTGCCATGTTCTGACAGTTGTGTAAATGGCTGCACTGGTATTGACATGGCCAACATAAAAATGCAAGCTACTTCATCAAATTGTTCCAAGTGAAAGCTTGCTTCTTGTGGCAAAACTTACTAAGGTAAGAGAAAAACTGATTAGTTTCTATGCAGACATTTTGAGAGGGAGCATTTGAACTACTGTTTGTAACAAATATTGAGAGTAGAAGAAAACGGGAGTTAGGTGAGGCAGGTGATTAAAACCATGGCCAATATTTAATTAATTTGAATAGCATAAAAAATATCAAGACATGGGTTGTCAGGATTCCTGGATAAATGCATCCTGCTAGCTGTCCAAGAGTTTTATGACATTGTTGGGGTGGTTTCAGCCCTGTTAGAAACCGTCGGCAGTCTTCCTATTTCTGATAAAATCAATTTCTGTTTTTTAAAGATATTGATACATTTATGAGCAATTGATTTACTAGTGAGTCTACGAAAATCATGGTTGCAATAGAAATACAAGGTCTTTTTAGAATACAAATTAATAAAGAGCCTGGATTTTATTAAAAGGTAGGAAAATGAAGGACTGATCAAAACTGTTTTTCGTACTCTGAATTCTACAAGAAATCATTGGATGCCTTCAAGAAACAGATGCCCTATCCTCTAATTATTTATACTTGTATTTATTTGCATTTATGCGATCAGTATTGGTTTGATTTGTGGGGAAATGGGCAACAAAATTAGGCACACACACGTAAATTTTTAGAAAACACCTCTCCGCTTTATTAAAGGTATCAAAAGGATGCTTTGGGTCTCTGTTTTATTATTTTTTTTCTATAATTTCTTACTTACCATATATTTTAAACTTCTGTTAACATGTTCCCCAAATAAATATTGTATTATTTCACGTAAATTGTAAGTTTTTACAGGAACATAGAGTCACGAAATAAGCTAATTGATAATAAAAATCTCTACAGTCTTCAAGCTCTCTTCACTAATCATTTTGGGTGTTTTTTCCCTCCTGACTGAATCTCATAATAGCAGTTTGTGAAGTTGCCAAATTCTGCCCCCCTTTTAATCAATTACATACGGGTGCGTAACATTTTGCATATGAAATAACTCAGAACTTGCAGAAGAAAAAAAAAAATTAAGCCACAGGAATGGAATTCTGAGCTCAGGTCAGAGATTTCAGGAATGTCTGCCACTCATCCTTTCTTTGTAATGGGAAGAAGTCAGAAGTGAGGCCTATTTTTTTCTTTCCTCACAACATATTGGGTAACGATGCAGAGAAAGGTTCCAGATTGCAGAGATAGTCTGCGATGGTCTGAAACGAGACTTTAAGTTTAACTGAGTCCCAGAATGCAGCTGTGACACAGTAAGACTCAAACGGAAACACAAGTGAAAATATTTTCTACAGGACCACCTAAAAAGCCTGAGATCAAAGGTGTTTAGATGGCAATAAGTAGGAAATAAATCTATCATTAGTATTTCCCTGGGAATAATAAAAATCCATTAGCTTCTCTGGAGGAGTTAGGGTTAAAAGGCACGAAAGCTTCTAAGCCGGCCAAATCATTACTATGTAAACCTAAGATGACCAACTGGATAAAGAAAGCGACCAAGTCAGGTGGTTGTATTTCTAAGACCTATTTAACTTAAACATTTTTTGAGCCATGCACCCACAGTCATAAGGGTGCAGCCTGCCAGAGATTGATCCTTGTGAGATGCCAGGACCTCCTCTGCTACCCAGAGACTGGAGCCGTTAGTGATTAAGGAACCTGGAGCTGAGTTGCTGGGCAAGCAAGCAAGTAAAATTCTGTGAGAGGAAAATGTGTTGGCGTAAGAACTCAGAAATCTGAAATAGAAGGACCCCAGATGTTTGAGGAAGTTTTTAAAAAACAGTTGGGAAGCTACTTTAATGGAGATGAAAACCATAGCAAAAAAGTGCTCTAACAGAGAAATACAACGTAACAGAATAATATTTTAATGGAGACCTGCGCCATCGGTGGGCTCTTTAGGGCTGGGATGGAAGGAGAGGGTCACTGAGCTATATCCTGGGGAGCAAAGAAGCTTCTGGACTATCTGGGCTCTGCCAGAGGAGCAGATGAAGGCAGTGCACCTCGCTCACATCATCATGTAGCTAATCCCTGTGAAGAATGGTGAGCACATGCAGTTCTGCGGTTCCTATTCATAATAAACTCTTCCCATCGCAGAACTCTCCTTTACGTTTAGGACAAAGAAAACATTTTTCCACAGACTAGTGCAACTAAATAATAAAGGCCTGTTTTGGAAACAGAGTTGGTTTTGAATGGGGAAATACACTGGGCAGCTTTTTATCAGCATTCCTCTGAATGGCGGAGGTGGGATTATCCCCCTTTTCTACAGGCAAGAGTTAAGACACCAAGAAATTGTCACAGATGCTACTAATTTTGAGAGCGTAATTTGAGACACTTAACGCCACATTGTCCAGGATACTTTGTACGCAAAGGACCACATGACACTCAGAGCATCCCCCCGTTCATCTTAGCTGTGGCTCTGAATGCTCTGTATCTACAACCCGATCCTAAGCCTTCTAGAAAATGAAGATCACATCCATGTAAAGTTCTTCAGAAGCTTGTAGCAGGGATAAGGATAAATTTAGCTTAAAGGCCGGTGTTCACTTGCATTATCCATAAAAACATCTTTTCCTGCAGTTATTTTGCTCGTTCGCTGTAAGTCCCCTTAGTCTTGCAAAAACCAGGTATGAGTCCTGAATCCTTGGCTGTTTTAATGCACAATCCTGTTTTGTTCTAAGGCCACATCCATGCCAGGTGCAGAACAAAAGAGGGGGAAGGGAGGGGTTTCATGGAGAAAATAACACTCTAAATATGTTCATTTATCAATTTAGCAAAATGCCAACAGACAGGCACAAAATGAAAAGAATTAATATTGGCTTCAAAGGAAAATTTACTTCTACTATTTTCCAACTGCCTAACTTTACAAGCTTACTGATATTATAACATCAAAATTTCCAAGGTTTCCCCAAAAGTCTATCACTCAGACTACTCTTCTGCCCCGTGCATTTTCTTCCTCCCTTTTATCTCCTTTGCATCTGAGTTCAGCATCTTCTTGCTCACATGCCCAGTAGCAGAAACACAGAAAGTGTAGGAGTACGATTCCCGTCATGAAAATGAGGGCAGCCCTCACAGCAGAGCGTGGCAGCCACTCCAAGCCTTACAGCCTGTGCGTTCTCTGCATGAAAACTCTGGAGAGAGTTTAGCTGCCAAAAACCCGAACCACCACGGGTGTGAGCTGCAAGTTCCAAGACTTAGGAGCAGGCAAACTTTTTTTTTCACAAGGTCAATGAAAGAAATGCTTCTGACACAAGTAACAAATCCACTTTCACATGCCAGTCCCTATTGCAAAGCATTTATGGGCAAATGTTCCCTTTAATCCCACCTTTGGAAATCAGTGGATTTCTTTTGAAATCTTCACCCACGCACACTAAAAAAAAAAAAAAGAAACCCCATATGAATGCCTGCTCTGCAATGTTTCCCCTTTTGCAGCTGAGGTTTGATGGGGTCCTAAGCAAGGACAGAGAAACCAACAGAAGCAGGTGTTTCTACTTGCACTTCTTGGACCACAACATCTTTCTCCTCAGCTGGTCCCTCTTATCAGTAAGGTCGCCCAGCACTTCCCAATTTATTTTTTTTTTTTAATTTGTTTTTGCGTTAACAGCTTTTTCAGTTCCAGATGAAATCTTCCGTTCTAGGTGTCTGCCTCAAACTGAGTTGAGACCCGCTGGGTTAGCCATTTTCAAGAATGGGACTGAAAAAACAAGCAGTTCACAGGGTCCCTTCTGCGCTTTCGCTGAAATTCCAGAAACCTGCAGCCTGGGAACAGGAATTTCAACTTTGCTGTCAAGGAGTGGCTTTTGTGCAATATGCTCATATGCAGGCAGTCGGCACATGCTCCACAGAGAGCTCTTTCAGCTGAACTTGTAAAATCTCCAAAGATGCTTCTGCCAGGGAGCATAACTCAGTTCCCTCGCAGATCTTAGAGGTGTTAACATGGGCTTCAATTAAATATACTCTGGCCTGGAGCTGCTTGCAGGCACAGTAACTACTTCTGCCTGCTTTCATGGCTCCCCTTTCTCTTTCCCCATATGGAAGAATAGAATGTCTGATGAAAATGCAGAAAGTGGAGAGAAAAAAAAAGCAAAATGAGGGGAATGGAAATGATTCGATAGAATCAAGAATTCTGGTGAGGTGAGGACATTAAAACTGGCTGGGAATTGGAAGGGGTGCCTGGCACTGGTTGCACAAGAGGAATGTGAACCAGTTTGCTAGGCAGGATTGAAGATGGAGGTAAAAAGGAAGGAGAAAAAGTTTCTGTACCAGGAAACTGAAACTAGGATCCCGTGAAGAAAACACAAAAGATGAGGAGCTGGAGTGTAAAGGGAGAACTGTATCTTTAAGGAGCATTTGCAAAAGTTAGTTAGAAATCATTGTTGTGTGCCGCAGCTTGTGTGAGGCAATGCTGGACACTGAGTGAAGCACCCTTTCTCCAGTCTCCTTGGCTTTGACTTCTGACAGCAGACTGGCAGCCACAGGGTGGACAAGAAAAAAACTCCTTGCAGCGTAGCATAGCCTTGCAGCAACATATTTTCTAAGATCCTGCAGGTTCTTCCAATAAATTGGGTGCAGTTCTGACTGATTTATTCTTCTTTATGAAATCTAATTTATTCATCCATTGCTGGTTCCAGAACTCTTCAGCCTTCCTTTCCAAGAGATGTTCCGTGGCTGAAGCAGGCTTCTCTAGTCCGCCACAGTATAATCTTTGCAGCACGTTTACTGTACGTCTTTCTTTCCTAAAGTTAACAAGCAGCAGATCTTATTCTACGCATCCATTTACTTCCCAGTGTTTCACAATACAGGAATAAAAGGGGTGGCAGGGAATGAAAGTGGGAACCTGGTCTCGGTCTTCACCACAGCCAGCTGGGGTTTGGCCCACTGTGGCTGGAGGGCGGCAGCCTGACACCGGATGCCACTGGGAGTGGGAAGGGGGTTGCTAGGCTGGATGAAGAGTCAGGTGTGGAAAAATGGAAGTGTCTGAGGAAAGGGTTGGAACTGCATACAGCAGAGATACTGCCGCTCAGAGGAGCCCGTGACTCGGACAGCATGTGGACCTGGATGGAAAGACCAAGCCAGGAGTCCAGGAGTGGAAATAGGAATGCAAGAAAAATAAGAGTGGGATAAACTGCTGGGACTGGGAAAAATGAGGGCAATCCCAGTTGGAAGGGATAAGCAGAATCAGTCAAACATGAAAAAATGAGCAGCATGTTTTTCTTCAGCCATTAGAGTGCAATCCCCTTCTGATCCTGGAGTAAAGCGCACTGACCCCTGGGCTGGGAATACTGAGAGTCTAGGACTCTGGCTGCGATCCATGTGCAGCTGGACTGTGGTAAGCTATGACCATCTACTTAAAGATGATCTCACAATGGATCTGCAAAATGGCATTAAACTAATTAATTTAGGCTGCTCTTAATCCTGGCATTTCCTAACTTTGGTGTGCTTGACTTTGCCACATTAATAATGCTCTTTAAAGCACTCCAGAGACTACATGCCTATACTATAAGCGTATATAGCATCAGTCTCAGACAGTTATTCTGTATTTGTTTTAAAACAAAGTTAAAATATCCTCTGATTTTAAGCATGAATTTGGCTTGCATGGATCTTCCTTTCAACTCTTTCCTCTTTTATACAATTTCCTAATTGTAAAAGTGCACTATAAAGTAGATCGCTAGCTGCAATTATGATTTATAGAATAGTCCCAGGTGCCTGCACATTAATTATGACTTATTATTAATATATGCATTAAATGATCACTCATTTTATAATTACTTTGACAGGATCTAGCCCACCAGTGCTAGCTTTGAACAAAACCACACAAAGAACAGAAACCTGCTAGAAGGACTTTCAGCGTGCGTTGCTGATCCTGGACACAGTAAGCTCTGCCTTGCTCGTTAGCTTTTCTTCTCAGTCAGGAAAACGAGCCCCACAAAGCGACCTTATTCTAGGAGCTAGGGCTTTAAGGAAAATAAAATATTTTGTGACTTGTGATTAAACAGGAGAAGTGGCAAGATTGCGGATACTACAGGCGATTCCTCACGGCTGAACCTGGTTCAGCGATGCTCTGTGAATGCTCCTTCTTGTCAGAATCGCTTATCATTTGCTGGGGTTTACTTTTAAATGCAATCTTTCTTTTGCACGAGCCGTCCCCCCTAGCGCTCTCATCCATCCTGCGTGCTACACGAGCACCTCTTGTGTTCTGTCGAACCTCTCTTCACAGTCCTTCCTTCCTGACTCATTTTTGTCTCTTTCGAAATGTCTCTATTTTGGTAACTTTCACAACTTTCAGAATCTCTCCCAACTTGCTATATTAGTTATTGCTTTTTGAGGTAACGGCCACAAAAAAGGGAACACAGAAAACATGATTCCAGCTCAGTCCCCTGGTCTTTGGAAGGTCTCTTTTCTCTGGTCTTCCAACCTTTGATACCTTGTGCGGCACTGATGGCATTGTTAGGGGTTAACAAAAGTTTGTTTGCTATTATTTTATTGTCTGTGTTCAATGGACTTAAGTGCTTTTACCTGCTGTCAAGCGTTTACCTGATTGGGTTGCATTTACAGAGGACATACCCAACTTTTGCTACACTGAGACCACCCACAGACCTGTCAGTCTCCTCAGGGGGCTCTGTGCTGGCCCGGAGGAACCCTTCTGCTGATTTTAGCAGGCGCTGACCAACATTCCTTACTGTACCACAGCCACCCAACTCACACTAGCGAAAGGGTGCGACTGGGCCCTGCGTTGCGAACAGGTGGAGGTGGGGATCCCCTTTCACAGGGGGTGACAAGACCCTTTTCTCAGGGCTGCCTGGAGAGAGAGAAGCCAGCCTGTCCTAGGCCAACTGTTTTAAGAGACCATTGGGATATCCATGAAGCTGTGATCCGCTCCCTCATCATGGGGGAGCTGTGTGAACCTCTCCCCTACAGAGCAAGGCACAGGTGCTGGCGGCAGGCCACAGTCTCCCAGGAATCATAGCATCATAGAATGTTTTGGGTTGGAAGGGACCCCTAGAGGTCATCTAGTCCCACCCCCCTGCAGGAGCAGGGACACCACTAACTAGATCAGGTTGCTCAGAGCCCCGTCCAACCTGGCCTTGAATGCT
>NW_009260345.1:1068012-1081542 GCF_000687185.1 Egretta garzetta | reverse complement strand
GGCCCCGCACCTCCCTCGCCGTGGGCGGCTGGTGCCTGCCGGGGTCGTGTGCTGCAGGCCGGCCTGGCGGGCCGGGAGGCAGAAATGTGGTGTCATTGCTTTCCAGGAGCAGGTGTAAGTAGTTGAAGATGAGGGTGGTGGAGCATCTCTTACAGACATTCTCTGCTCAAGGTTAAAGCCCAGCCCCTCCCATCAAAGCTGGTGTCTTGCCATGGCACAAGCGCATCTTTTGGATGGGTGTAGGCAGAGACCAACTCCTCATGAAGAATGATGCTGTTGGAACTGAGTGTGCTGCTTGCTTTAATTAAGCAATTTTTTTTTTGTCTTTGCTTTTTCAGTTGAAATCTTTTTAGCTTAAATTCTCAGGTGGATTGCTGCAAAGGTCATGAAGGGGTAAAACTGATTTAATGGGAACGAAAAGAAGAGGGGGATATACCTTCAGGCACGCCACTTCTAAATCTTTATTCAGGCTGCAGCCTGGATGTGAGGCTGGCGGCGTGATTTGCAATTGCTTGCTTGCAGTTTTTTCCCTTGTGGGTGATGTGTGCAGGAAACCCGCCTAGTTTTATATGGACACTATATTGGGTTTCTGGAATCATCCCCTGTGCTGTCTGATTCTGCCTATGTAAAGGATTTCTGGTGTCTGGATGGGTGGGGAGACTTGAACAATACAAAGTTTGCCTTGCTTTGAAATTCCTGCTACAGATATTTTGAAAGGGGGAGGGAGGAGAGTGAAAGATCATGATGAATGCTTACTGAGGCTCAATTCTGTGGCTACATTTTCAGAATGTGTGGTAAGAGAAGATGTAACTTAAAAAAGGGGAGGGGGGGCGTGAGAGAGCTAAATAAAAGGATTTTCTTTGCAGCTCCATCCATTTCAATGGTGCAGCTTTCCCAAGCCCCTCTCCGTCGCCCATCATCACTGTCAGGCCGGTCAGAGGAGGGGGAGGATAAGAGCATGAAGGCGGCCAAGCAGCAGGTGAACCCGTCTGGGGAGAGCCAACCTCCCTCCAGCCCCCTGCAGTCTGCGCTGAACTCGGCAGCCTCTCCTTCCCAGGCATATGAGACTTACATTGATAATGGGCTTATCTGCCTCAAACACAAGATCAGGAACATAGAGAAAAAGAAGGTAACTTATTTTTCTTTGGTATGGCACATATTTAAATTGCTAATTGTAAAACTCTGCCTGTTTTGTATTAGCTGGAATAAGGTTGTGTGTGTATATAGAGAGTAATCATGGATTTTTTTTTTAAATAACCCATGAAAGGACATAAATGAAGATTTGCTAGTGGTTTTTTAATTATCATTTATAACCCCTGTATAGTAAAGAATGGTGTTACTTGCATTTGACATTGTGTGAGCATGATGTTATTGTTTCAGGAATCAGGAATTCAGCTAACTATAAACCTCTTCTCAGCTGCTGGCTTTACAGTGTGTGTCCAATAGTTAGCAAAAGTAATTGAATGTTGATCAAAACGGGCTGCTTCTCTAATTGACTGAATCAGTTCAGAATGAACTTGGAACTGAGTTGGAGATGGCTTATAGTCTTGCAGAAGTCTTCATATTTCTTCTATTGATTACATGCATCTAATACTGGGATGTAGAGATGTATGTAAAATTGGAAATGAGGAACAGCGTTTCCTCTGACTCAAGGAAATGTCAAATTGTATTAAATATGTATTGCGCTTCACTTTGCATAAATCTGTCTTATATATTTTAAATATAGGCAAATGTTATTCACTAGAAAGCTTTTAAACAGAGAGCATCCAAAGCTTGCTCTTTTGCTTTGAACTGTGCTTTTCTGGGGTGGGGGGAGCAGAATAGTGTCAATAAGAATAAGAACAGAGATAATCATACACCTAAAACATTGTGGTCAGGCTTTTGCATTCTAAGACACTTCAGTTGATTGGCAAATGACTGAGGCCTATGTGCATAATTTTTAATTGGGAAAATGCTGTTTTCTGTAAGATGAAAGAAATAATAGTGTGGTTGCTTTTGGTACTGGGTCAGGATTACAAGTAAAGCAAATGTACAAATACATTGTGCTTCTCTAAATGTCTGAAAAGCTTTGTGTTATGTCTTAGGGTGAGAAGAGGGAGTTGATCAGACTTCTGGCCATGTGGCTAGGGGACTTGATCCACCTGCAGGAGATGCAGTATTACTGCTGTCTCATGTCATGCATCATGCTGTAATTTTGAATTAAGTCAGAGATAAGCATATTTTCCTTGTGTGATGAAGCAACTTTGTGTTATATTCTAATTCTGTCCAAGGAAGTTTATTGCTGTGAATTTCTCAAGTATTGTTGATTATTTCACATGAATGATTATATGGCCTCACCAGCAAAAGAAAGTGTGACTTACTAGAATGAGTAGGAAGTATTTGTAGTCCTAGGCTCCTATAGGTACTGTGTCAGTAAACCCTGTGTGAGTAGATATACAAACAAATTAGCATTCAAACATCATGGTGGTAAACTCCCCTTTCTTTTCCCTGTGTGTATAAAGAGGCTTGTAATACCTAATGGTTTAGTTTTGTATAGTTTATATCGCCTTTTAAAGACTGTTTCAGTATATTAGAAATAAATCTTATTTCTTTCCTAACTATATTAGTCTACTTTCTTAGGAAATAGTACTATAAAATCTTGATGACATAACTGAAGCCAGATTGAAAGACATGCTCTAGAAAATTAAGTAGGATTATTCAAGGATAAGATAACTAAATTCCAGCATTGGCTTTGAAAAGCTAAAGAAGCTGAATTTAAAATAAGGACACTGGATTGTTTGGAGCCCCTTAAAGACCTAGGGTCAATGCGTTAATATTTCTTAAATGAAACAAAGGTAGCAAGTAAGAAGTGAAAGACATAAGAAAGGGAAGCAGGCAATCCTGGAGACTGAGATTGCTAGATCAAAGGCATAGCAAAACTTTGTGTTCCTTTCTCCTGGAAATGAGAGGAAGTAGTAAATTTCCTTTTCTATGGTGGTATGTAGATAGCTTAAAATATGGGAAGAATATCTAACTTTACTCATACCCCATACTCCACACTAGACAGAAATCAATATAAAAAATTTACTTTGAATTTTCCTGCAGCTCAAACTAGAAGACTACAAAGATCGCCTGAAGAAGGGAGAAGCCCTTAATCCAGACCAGTTGGTAAGTTTGCTTTATGCAGGAGTGGGTGGCCTCAAAATCTTCAAATGTGTCAGAAGGGATAGGTTGCTGAAGGAGGTGGTGGTGTAGTTTTACAGAAGTAATGCCTGCAGACTTGCATTAGTATTTTTTTCACAAAATCAAATGGACAAATTATTGGTAATTAAGCTGAATGGTGAGCCCACAAGCTTTGTCTTCTACTACTCCAGTATACAACATGAAGGTTGAAGTAGAAGGCCCCTGGTTATTTTTGCTCCGCAGACTTTCAGCTTCAGTGCTCCTGCACCATTGTTTCTTGATGAGGTGTCTGTATGCAGCTTATCTATAAGGCATTGCAGTGTATGAACACAAACCTCAAGATTCTGGGGTAGCTAATTAATCCTCATGGCTTCTTCATTAACAGGTGTTACTTGAAATTGCCTGTTACAACTGGATAGTGCTGTTGGTTACAAGTAGCTGTTAAAGTATAACTGGCAAACAGTCTCTGGTACCAAGGAAGACACTGGTTTAAATTGCATGGGATCTAAAGGCTTCCCTAATACATGAATCCAGCTATGAGTTACTTAGTTGTGAATATTCTCCTGTCCTTCTGGTGCTTCTGTTAGATGGCTGGCACTTGTCAGCACTCAAATGCTGTTAGGACAATAGGTCTGTTTTGTACCTAAGGTTGCTAGAGTTTGGAATGCTGGGATGCAAGATCAGTAATCAACAAACTTGATCCACTTTGTCGAGCTAACTTTAACTTGCCTGATGTTAAAACAGTGGTTCTGGCTTTTTTCTGTTTTGGACTGGAATGGATTCTAGAACTGAAACCAGGTTTCTCTAGCATGAAAGCTGTTGCTTCTTAAGCATGTCTGAGTAGCAGTGTCACATAATTCAAAGGGTTGCTCTAGTCATCTAGGAGTTGCATTTTAAAAATGTACTTCACGGATATGCTAAAGAACAACTCTGTGATAAAGGGCATTACCACTTCAGTGGCAGCACTGATCCTGCTAATGAACCAGTTGGAAAAATACTTCATTGACTGTTAGCTTTATCACAGAGCAGCAGTATGAGAAAACAAATACTATTTCATTACTCTGAATCATTTGTAAATGAGAACTAGACATAAATGGAATAAGAGGGGAAATGATAACTTGCTAGTTAAAAGTAGAGTGGACTGTTTGGAATGAATGGTCATTTATCGCTTACCTGCAAAATCTGATGTAGTCTTGCCACCTCAAAGTGCAAAAGTAAAAGAATTAAATCTGATAGCTTGAAGTAAGATGATGACCTTTTAGTTCCTCTAAATTCAATGTGGAATCAGGTGGGCAAGAGCCTTTTGCATTTAGATCATAGGTTTTTAAAAGCAATCTGTTTTCTTCTGTCACTAACAGACTATTGAACAGTACTCTGTGTAAGTTTGATTAATTTTGAATATGTTTTAAAGCTATTTCTAAATTTGACTATTTATCTTTGGTATATACCCTGGACTCTGAAATACTGTTAGGTGAAAGTGAGGACCTAAAGAGGTGATGGATTCTGTAGATGATTTTCTTGCAAATGCATCCAGCAAGGACTAACTTTGGAAAATGTGTAGGCAGTTAACTTGGTTACTTGGTATTCTCAGCTGAGCTTAACTTTTTAAGTATTGGTATTTTTATTGCAGTTTCTGGGATCTCAGGCTTCTAAAATGATTAATTAGATTCAGTCTTGCTAGTGTCAAACTGCTCAGATGACTAGTGTAGAAGAGTGTATCAGCTCAGTATTTACCTAATAGTCTAGTCAAGACCCCCATTTCAGTGGTTAAGATGCAGAACTACTGCATTTGTACCTTTCAGATGCAAATTCCCAGTGTATATACAAATACTGGGACCTGGTGATTGAAGCTAGAGTGGAGCTTAATAGCTTGGACACTTGCCTAAAGAAACCTAACTGCCTATAATACAGTGGAGCTCTAATGTAACTTGATGTCATCTATATTTTTCATTGTTTCTCACACAGAGGAAGGAGTGCACATCTGGTGATGAACTTATTTTGCAAGCAATTTGGATTAAACTGTAATTATTTATGGTGCATGCCTGCCAGAGCTACTGTGTGTGCTAGCCTTACTTTAGGAAACATTTGTTTCAAAAATGAGGAGCTTCCAGCAAGTTAAATGCTCTCACTGGCAATATTGTGCTGTTTTGCAAGCTGAGCAGATTTTCCTTGGTACTGTTGCTCCAACATGCAGTTAATGAATGTTAATAACAGGTGTGACAAAAGAAAGCTATTGTTTTCCTGCAGGCTGAGTTATAGCTGGTCATCAGAGCAGTGGTAAAGGTTCTTGATGTTTTCAGGTAAGGAGTTTTACTCTGGTATTTGCATTGTTAAAAGCACAGTTACCTCAGTCTGTCTAGTAAGTTGCTGGTGTTAAATTGTGAGTCTTCCTCAAATGTCTGATGTGGGCATTAGGGTCTTAGAATTAATTCTCCTAAGTGCTAAATGAATTTGCTCATTAGTTCTTAAAAATTGCTCAATAGATTGTGAGGACAACTTAAACTACCAGATGAGTGCTTTACAGTAACTCATGCACTTTGTTATGATGAGTAGCATTTAGGCCTAGTAATGTCTAGTATGCTACAAATAACTGAATACTAGTAACTGAACAATTGAAGTGATTGAACAAATGAATGTGTAACTTGTTTTCCAGTTGTTTAGGAACGCATATGGACTTTGCATGTCCTGAATCTTATTGGGAAAGTAGATTAGGCTTTTGTCACTGCACAGATGAAACACTTAATGCTAACACTACTTTGAAATAGCTGTATATTAGACCAATGAGACCATTCTAGAAAAAAATTTGATACCATGTCATGAGCATAAACCAAACTGACTGTAAAGCACATGTGAACAACTGAAATTAAACTTAACTTGTGACTTCCCAGGCCTGCCTTATGGCATGAGGATATGGGCAGCATGTCTGAACTACAGCATTTTGCTATCTGCAGAGCTGTCAAGGACACTTCTAAAAATGAACTGACTCCATAGTGGGGAAGAATTCCTAAAAAATAGGATATATCAAAATGCAATTAATAATCTACTTTAAGTAGCCTTTTTGAAGACTGGCTAATAAAATATTGGTTAAAGCCATTATTTGAGACAGAAACACTGCTTTTATTTGTGGAAACTAAATTTGAAAGACTTTTCTGAAAGTATGACTTGCCTTCTATATTGTTTTCTTTCTGGAGTTTGTACAAATTATCTGTGAAGGCATTCAGCTAAGCACCCAGGTAAAAGATCTGTGATGAACTTTTCTGTCTCTCATATTCTTCCAGGCTTTCATATCAGTATCTGATTTTAAGTAGCTATGTACATCTGATTGAGATCTATGGGAACAAAGGGAAAAATTAAATAACTGGTATTCAGGCTTTCTGTTTCAACATTAGTATACCAAATATTGCACAAGATGTTGCCTGGAAAGTGTAATACAGACAAACTTGTAGGCTGTGTGTGGTGTGACTGGCTTTGTACTGTATCTTGGGCAGTCATGGGTGAATGGTATTCATGACTAAATTTAAAGTACCAGTTACAGACATAGTAGCTTTACAAAAGTTGCAGTTTTGGAGAATTACACACTAAATGACTAGTTCTCAATGAGAATTCAAGTACAAGAGGATTGAGATGCAACCAGTAGTCTTCAGCATGAAAAATACATTTTTATGTATTCTTTTGTAGGAGGCAGTAGAGAAATATGATGAAGTAGTACACAACTTGGAATTTGCCAAGGAGCTTCAGAAGACTTTTTCAGGACTTAGCCAAGATGTAAGTATAAAGTACTCTTCTCTATATTGTCAGGAGGTAACAGCAAAGTTTGTGCTACTCTTCTAATGGCTACACTTATATGCCAGTGTGCAGAATACTAGGAAGTTTCTGTCTTGGAACTTGGGGGAACAATGTGCTTAAACTGTCTGGAGTAGTGGGTGGAGCGGAGTAAATGTTGACAACTTTGTATACCACTGATTTCCACAATATAGTTACTCACCATGTGCCCCCCCCCCCGTAAGAACTTGTGCTTAAGTTAATTAAGTCACTGGAGTTCAGCTGTGTTGAGATGATTCCAGTTTACTTAGGTTTGAAACTGTTAACCATCTTGCTGGTAGCTTGTGCTGTAGGTGGACTCATCCCCTGCATAGATGCAGACTGGCAGGGAGCAGCTCTACTGGAAAGGACATGCAGGTCCTTGTGAGCAGCAGAAAAAGTAAACTAAGCGTACCCCTGGAAGTGAAGGCTAGACTTAGACTAAGGACCAGAAAATTAAGAATCATAAGATTGTTTAGGTTGGAAAAGACCTTTAAGATCATCAGGTCCAACTGTTAACCTAACACTGCTAGGTCTACCATTAAGCCATGTCCCTAAGCACCACATCTTCATGTCTTTTAAATACTTCCAGGGATGGTGACTTGGCCATTCCAGTAGTCTGTTCCAGTGCCTGATAACCCTTTCAGTGAAGAAATTTTTCCTAATACCTAACCTAAACCTCCATTGGTGCAACTTGAGGCCGTTTCCTCTTGTCCTATTGCTTCTTACTTGGGAGAAGACTGACACCTACCTTGTTACAGCCTCCTTTTGGGTAGTTGTAGTGATAAGGTCTCCCCTCTGCCTCCTTTTCTCCAAGCTAAATAAGCCCAGTTCTCTCAGCTGTTCCTTACAGGACTTGCTCTCTAGACCCTTTGCCAGCTTCCTCCATGCTTTGTTGTTGCTGCTATCTGCCCAATCCCATTGCTGCCTAGAGAAGTAGTAAAATCTGTCCTTGGATCTTTTCAAGACCTGCACAAAGCTCTAAGCAATCTGGTCTTGATTCAGTGTAGCCTTTGTTCTGGAGGCTGGGCTAGATGATGTCCTAAGATCCCTTCCAAACTGTTTGTTTTGATGTTTTCAGTGAGGGAAAGTGCTGGGGTTAAATCACTTTGGGTTCAGTCAGAAATACAGCTCTCAGTAAAATTTTGCTGAAGCTTGTGGAATTTGCTGCTTGTTCTGCTGTAGTTCTCTAATTACGGCAAGTCACAGATTTAGTGCTTTGCTTAGGTCTTTATTTGGGGTTTAAAGCACTACATTATTTTTTGGTAAGCAAGTGTTTTATTTTTGGAGGAACTAGTCTCTTGGCTCAAGCAAATACTGTCCTTATGAGAAGATCTGATCCAAAGTAGTGCTGGGGATGCTAAACATGATTAGTCACTGCTCTGGCATTATTTCTCTGCCTCTGACAGAATGCTGAAGGACTGGTAAAATGGCTTGTCTCAGTGTTGACAGAGACCCAAACAATTCTGCTAGGGAGGCTTTTCTTGTATATGCAGTAGTTCCAGTTAGTGCAGTAAATCTCTCAAAGCACTATGTGAGCAGAGATTTAAGAGCCTTTTCAGCAGTCTTGCTGCTTTGGGTTCCCTTGGTCATTGTATGTTGAACATACAAACTACTGTGAATGTCAAAACTTGGATTCCTTCCTATTGCTTTCCTATGTGTAGCTGCCCATAGAATATCAGAAATGAAGGATTTTGATGCAGTGTAACTTTCTGTAGGTGTTTTTAGTGATCCAGAATTAAATTCTGCGAGTTCATGTTTGTTCTTGAACTTGTGCAATATTTAAAGGCTAACCCACTTTGTTTTCCTTGGCTCTACTTCTACCAGTAAGGATGCTACAGCCAATACCTGTTACTGGAACACTAGGGGCTATTCTAGCAACCACATCCTTATCCTTTACAGTGGGGAAAAAAACTTCCTAGGAAACAAGATTTTCATAAATCTTGTGAAGAAACTTAAGATGTATTGAGGCATTTTGGATTCTGTAGTTACTTGAGTAGCTTTTGCTGCGTAATTCTATTAATACATGATGAGAAGTTTCTCCTCAAATGCATGAGGGCTGTGTATGTTCTGTAACTTGTGTTGTTGCTTATTTAAAGAGTGCTTCAGTCTTCTGCCAACAGAAGTAAGAGTAAGTGTAGGATTCTGCTGTATCATTTAAATTGGACTATTCAAAAGTGAAGAGGTGGTTGTATCACTAGGAGAAATTTGAGGCAATTTTTGCATTACTGACTTCATGTGATAAATGTTAAAGGTCAGCTAGGCTTGGATGTGTGTATTGGTTAAATTCTATCAATTCCTTATATTCAGTTGTGAAAGTTGTTATAAAGCAACCAGCAGGCATAATCAGGATCTAAATATTGTAAAGGCGTATCACAAGTGAAGTTACCAGTATCCAGTTTGACTAAGAGCTAGTTGTGCAGAGAATTAGTAGGTAAATGGGGAGCTCTTCCAGAGGAGGAGCTTGAAAGATCTTGGGTATCTTAAGGGAGAACTAGCAACTTCTGTTACCTAACCAAAATTAATAGTTATTTTGATCAACGTAGGGTGATCAATACTAGAACTGAACATGTTTTATCCTAGAATCCTGTTAATAAACCACTGTGTTTAACTGTTTAATTCATGTTGAAATAGCTGCTGAAAGCACAGAGGAAGGCTCAGAGAAGAGAGAGTCTATTGAAGCTTGAAGCAGAGAAGAAGAAACTGCGTACAATACTTCAAGTCCAGTATGTGCTGCAGAACTTCACTCAAGAGCATGTTCAGAAAGATTTCAAAGGTGGTGTGAATGGTGCGATATACTTGCCTTCTAAAGAACTAGACTACCTCATAAGATTTGCAAAACTGTCGTGTCCAGAAAGAAATGAGAACTTGAGGTAAGTTCAAGATTTTTGTTTAATTGGTATGCTTCATTCATTACAGTAAATGTCCTTTGTTTGACACTGCTGAGTCTTGAAATATTATGTTTTGGGACACTAATTAAAATTCAGTACACTTTCTTTAGTCTGAGACTAGAATGTAGCAGATTCACTTCACTCTGAGCATTAAAGGAAGCTGCAGTAATTACAGCCTTAGTTGTGCAAGTTACAAGCCCTGCCATCTTATGTCTCCCGATGGAGTTGAGGGGAGATAGTCCAATACCATCATAAGCAGGGAGGCTGGTGGTGTGCTGTTTCCCTGAGGTCTCACTGTTCATGAAATGAAAAAGCGCAGTAAACACAGGAGAACTGTTCTATATTCATTCACATAATGATCCAGATGTGCTGCTTTATTCTAAAGGAATGTAAGGTGGTAGTCCTGAGGTGCTCTTGCTGTTAGCTTCGAAGTAGTTTTAAAAATTGGACTGAAGGTTTTGATACCTCTGCACTAAATGCCATACATCTTAAGGTAGCAGGTTGTCAACAGATGTAGCTTATGTCAGTACTAACATGGCATCATGCTTGTACTATGATGGCTTATGTTTAACATGACAGCCTGTTTTAGGATAGCATAGTAAGAATTGTATTTAAATATGGAAAAAGTAGTTATTAGGTGGTAAGTTGAAACACTTTATGGAAAAGATTACTTCCATATTCAAACATGACTTAAGTTTCTAAACTTCTAATCACTTGTCATATGCTAAACTTGCCTAATCCTTGCTCTTAAGCTAACTTCTAAAGAATAGCTGCTTACAAAAATCAACACAATAGGAGTCTTTCATCCCAGTGTAATAACTTAATTTCCAAATTGTAATTCTCATTGTATTACACTTTCACAAGAAGGATAATCCTTTCCTTTAGGATACTAAATTTCATCATGATGGACTTTAAAATCCATTGTCTGGAGGGAATGGGGTAGATCATGGACTTATGTCAAAGTTTCTCAATAACTAGCAGAGTGGCAGAAGCTGTTGATGGTTTCACCTGGACATGTGCATCCAATAAACAGGGTGATCAGCTGATTAAACAACAGTTGTTTTCCTGTCTGGGAATCCCGGCTTGGAATGAAGTCCAGCCATATGGTCCTGTGGGATATGCTAGGCTCTCTAATCTGTCTTAATTACCAACAAAAGAACTTATATTTGCTTGACTAAATCATGTACGAATACATGCAGATGAATTGCTTTCAGTAGTGGATAATGGGCTTATGATTTGCTCTATGCATACAGCCTTAATTTGGAAGGCTAAACACTGGTCAGTATCTAAAAAAAATGAGGGATATTGGGAGACTACAAGGCTTTACCTTGGCTATAATTCTACATGGCAAACCTGTCATTTGTTTTAGTGTGGAAGACCAGATGGAACAGTCATCTCTCTACTTCTGGGACCTTCTAGAAGGAAGCGAGAAACCTGTGGTTGGAACAACATGTGAGTCTCATCTAGAGAGATAACTTGGAGATCTGAAATTTGTGTGCTGTTTAAATATCTCAAGACAAATGAGTATGCATGGAAGGCTACTAAATTAAGCACTTAAGTGCTGTGTGATAACACAGTTATCCAAGGATGAACTGCTGCTTGTTCGAAGTTCTGTTTTTTTAAGTACAGATGAAAACAATACAGTAGATCTTTCCCTGAAAAAGAAAACATGTTATTTTACCAATGTACTAGCACCTTTCTGAGAGAATAGTGATGGTAGAAATTCAAAAGGTGGTGCCTGAATACCTTACAGAACTAGCAGTGGGAAGGTTTTTGGATAGTTATGTGCAAATGGGTTAAGATTGGAACACTGTTCCCAGCCATGGAATGCTTAGCTGAGTATACTGATGAGTATTAGAAAGCTTCAGTGGCCTCAGGCTGAAGGGACCATAGCACTGAAGATTCTCTCTTGTAGGAATTCCAGTCTCATGCCCATTGTCTGACTACAGTGCAGGATACCACACTGAGGAAGAAGAGTTATTAATGGAACTTGCTGTGATCTATAATCATCTACAGTGCGGTCTTGCTTTGACCGATTGCAAATATCCTCATTTTTCAAGCACACCAAAATCTGTGGGACTCTACATTAATTTTCTTCTATCTGTGGCTTCTAGTTTCAGAAAACCTGGTTGTAAGCTAACATATGCATTCTGTGTTCCTATTTAGAACTTGCTTGTGAGGAAATTGTCCTTACTTGAGTTGTAGTCTTTCGTATTGCAAACAGACCTTGCTTGTCCCATTTACTCTGGTCTTGCAATGGCTCTGTGGCAGTAATCTTTCATTTGTCATTGACAACAATGTTGCTGAAACTGTTAGATGAGAGTGCTAATGTACCCTATAGAACTTCCACATATTCATAGTTGAACTGACAACTAAGTGTTAACTCTCTTTCATATAGTTCTGGACTAAGTGCCAGCTGGCCTTGTAGAGCTACAAGCTGGTAACTTTAGCCTTGCATCTGTTGATATGAACTGGCAGTTGCCTGGTTATTTTGGACTCCAAATTTTTGTAACCTTTTGTCTATCATCTCAACATTTTTTTATATTTGTATTAAATTCTAGCTACTATTCTTGTTTATGTGGTTGTCACTGGTAGGAGTGATCTTTCACTGAATGTTCTTCCTCTTCTCAAGGCTGCCCTGTCTTTAGCTCCTCTGAAACAATTTCTAGTATCACTGCTAATTCTGAGGTCTTACTCTATACTCTAAGTTGCTGTCTCTTTTTACGTAAATAAGGGAACTGGACAATGCTCACTAGAAAGAGTACATAGTTAAGTTTTTCTTCAACCATGCCAACTTTGACTTTTTTCCAAACTTCAGGAGGTTAAGTTCAGTCTGGAACAATCTCTGGCTTTCTTCCCCCTGCTTGTTTTTGCAGTTCTTAACTTTTCCTTGTGAGACTTGCCATACTACACTGGGAAGAGCTTTTTTTTTCAGTATCAGTGCTGGCTAGCTTATTGTGGCAAACATCCCTTTCTAAGCATGTGGGAGATCAGGTGGTTCAGTGTTTACCTTGTGTGCATTTGAACACAAGCTGCAGTCTTACCTCTATAAAGCAGTTTAACAAATACTTTATTAAAACATTTTATTGTTATAACTCAGTAAGATGTGTGAACTTGGGAGAAGTTGCAATTTATATAAAGAGAAGTGAGGAGTCTTGATCTGTAATCTTGAATACTCCTTAATTCCAAATTTTCCTGTCTTAACTTCATGGATTTTTATTCTTCAGATAAACACATGAAGGACCTGTTGTCCAAACTTCTAGACTCTGGCTACTTTGAAAGTATTCCAACTCCTCGCACCACTGTGCCAGTAAAAGAACTGGAAGAAGAACTAAATAGAAAATCTGAGAGAGCAAGACAGATGTCAAAAGGAGAGTCTGTCAAAGAACCAGGTGGAATATTACAGGGTTCAATTTCTGTAACATAATGTTGGGATAAGCTTGAACTGAGAATTGACTTTGCAAAGCTTGATGCCAAACCTAATCCTGTGCTGTAGCTTACTTGCAATGTAGTAACTAAAATGGAACCTGCAAGGTTTGCATCTCTGTTCTAGCTAATATTGTAGAAAAATCTAGTTCATAGTAATAGGATGTTTTTACCTTCTGAGCAAGCCTGCATGTTGAAGATGTGAGAATTGTCTGGGGTGGGGAATGTTAATATTTAAAACACACACATT
>NW_009260345.1:1047145-1067665 GCF_000687185.1 Egretta garzetta | reverse complement strand
CATATTACAATAACCAAATTATGGATTCTACAAAATGTTTCTTGCTTAACTCTCAACTTCTGCAAAGGTAGAACTGAACCAAAGTAAGTTTATCTGAAAATTGCATGTTGAATGACAAGCTGAGCTTTCAGAATATCTGGTTTAGCAAATGGCACTACTATTTAAATAGAATTAAAGACTTGCTACTGTTTGTTTTTTCTACATTTGATCAGTTGAAACAAATCACGTCCTTTTTCTAGAATCCATTATGGAGCTTATGAAGTCTGAAATACAGCCACAGGAGGTAAGATACCCCACTGCTAATTGCTTTCCTTTAATACTGTGATCTATCAGAAACATAACTGCAACTTCTGCAGCCCTTTTTTAAAACTTAAAAAGGGAGTCTGAACAGCAACTTAGGTGTAACTTTATGTAGGAAACATTAAAGACTTGGTTGTGTTTCTATTTCTAGCCACAAATTCATGGCTTTAGGGTATTTTGGGATAAATAGGGCAGGATTACGTGAAGCAGTATAGTTCTTTAATGCTCTGGCACTTTCCTGAATAAACCAAAGCATCAGCCTTTAGAGTGGAAATACACTGATCTTTTGTGTACTATGGGATAGAGAAAATACACATCTACTAAAGCTGTCTCTGAAAGCTAAGTGTATTGTGGTAGACTTCACATTGGTGAGGTTGAGAATGATGTAGGTCTTTCTCAGATTTGTTAGAAAAGTAGGGATCCCCAGACAGACTTGTGTGCACAGGGTTATGTAGACCTGTTTCAACGGCCCTTCAGACTCCTGAGTTAAGTACTCAAGCTTCAACTGGCAATAAAATAAAAACCATTAGACTTGGTTCAAAAGGTGGGGAGGGGTGTCCTTTTGTAAGTGGAAATACTGGTTCTTAAAATGCTGAATCCCCATTTCCCAGGTATCCCACTACAGGGTGTACTCTAGAACAAGTTTTTGTGTCCTACAAGTGTAATGCTTTTACCTGATTCTAAAGCTTTTCTTGTGACTTGTCAGAAAAAAGATCTCAGCCAGTGAGGCTTGTATGTTCTTTGCTTCATATTTACTTCTTGTTTATAACAAAGTAGTAACTCAGGAAAACTTCAGGGCATCTTCATTGAACTCTGACTTACTTGACAGTAAACACAGCCTGGAGTACTAAATCTGAGAATCTGGTGATTTTTTTAGAGTTTAAACTCTATTAAGAATGATGGTTATACTTGGTTATTGGAGCAAAGACTCTGGGGGAGATGGTGCTGGTACACTTAGCAGAATGTCTACTAATATAGTACCACAGCATTTTAGATGCTTAGGAGGAGAACTACCTTTATAAAAATCACAACTGAACTTGATACTGTCACTAACAGTTAGTATTGAGGATATGGGTAATGGACTCACTCAGCTGAAGTATATTTCACTTGTGCTGTTCAGGACTGTTTCATGCTTCTCTGTGGCCTGCCCAGCAAAGCTAGTCTACAGTGTTGTAGGATAAAGCCATGGCTGTCCACATAGCTTCTATGGCTAGTGCTTAACTGTCTAAATCCTGCTTTTAGTCAGAAATTTTCAGTAGCTGGGTGACTTAACTGACCTGAACTGTAGTAGCAAAATGTTTTCTTGGGAGCCATTAAGTTTCTTTGGTCTATATAGTTTCTCAACAGGCGTTATTTGCCTGAAGCAGAATACTCTCTCAAGAAGAAGCCAGAAGAGGCCAAATCTTGGGAAGCTGAGTGTGCTAGAAAGCAAGAACCTCCAAAGTCCTGGGAAATGCTTGTTGATACTGAAGAACAGGAAAAGAAGCAGAAACAAGAGACCTTAAAGCCTTGGGAAGCTCGTGTTAGGCAGCAAGAACAGAAAAGACCAGATTCTCCAAAGCCTTGGGAAGCTCGTGTTAAAGAGGAGGAACAGAAGCATGAGTCTACAAAGCCTTGGGAAACCCGTGTTGAGGAGGAAGAACAGAAGAAGCAAGAAGCTCCAAAGGCTTGGGTAGCACGTGTCCGAGAGGAGCAGGAGTCCCCCAAACCTTGGGTAGCAAAGGTTAGGGAAGAGCAGGACCAGAAGAAACAGGAATCATCTAAGCCATGGGTAGCAAAAGTTAGGGAAGAGCAAGAACAGAGAAAGCAGGAGTCCCCGAAACCTTGGGTAACCAAAGTTAAGGAAGAACCAGAACAAAAGCAGGAATCTCCAAAACCTTGGGTAACCCAAACTAGGGAGCAACCGGAACAAAAGAAGCCAGAGCCTGTGAAATCATGGGAAATGCCTGTTAGGGAAGAGCCAGAGCAAAAGAAGCAGGAGCCTGTGAAGGCTTGGGCTGCACATGTTAGGGAGGAGCCAGAACAAAAGAAGCAGGAGACTCGAGAGGCTTGGGAAAAAGCTGACAGGCAGCAGCAAGTGTCATCACAGCAGTTACAGAACCCTCTGAAGTCCTGGGGAGCTGCAAGTGTTGGGCCAAAGGAGCAGATGGGGCCAAAGAAGTTTGATATGGAACCCAAAGAAGTGAGTTGGCATATGTAGTATTACCTGTCATAAGCTTTTCACACTAGCGTATTGGACTAAAGCTACCTATTGGCATAGGCTTTATGAGGTGCATTTTGTAGGCCTATATTTAGACTCCTATTTCATTCTTTCTTGGGGGAAATAATTCTGGCAATTAAACTTTATATATGAGTAGCAAGATGGTCTGCTTTGCTTTTTACACCAGCACAGTATTGCTGTGTTTGAGCCTTGAATAACTGCTTTATGCATAAGACAGAAGCATTAACTTAGTTTATGCCCAGCTATTGGCTCTGTCCACTGTTACCGGTACAAAGCAAGTATGACTCATCCAGGGATCAAATACTTTGTCTGTGGCTGCATGCAAATAGCACTTCGGTAATTTTTTAGGCTTTTGATTAAAATAGCTGCTGATTCAAGAGAGATCTAACATCTAGATGAAGCAATACCAACTGTACAGGGGCTTAAATATGTATTTCCAGATGAATGCATAAGCCATACTGCTGTCCTGGAGAGTCTAACAATAGTATAGTTTGGTTTAGAAATGTAAAATGAAAGTTATTGTAGGGCTTATAGCTGAGCAGGCTGCTAGCCTCTGGTTATGTTACCTTCTTTCTCACCTGTGCTTGGGTAGTAACAATTCTGATACTGAAAATAGGTAAGGTGGCAGGCAAAGCAGAGTTCAGTTATGTCATTAAGAGCAGAGTTTAGAGTTAGGCTTCAGGAAGAAAATATGGGGAATTGAGCAGGTTTTGTACACAATGTTGTTGGCACTGCTACCTTGTTTCTGCAAGAAAGCAGAAATTGGCTTATTCCATATTACTCATAGCACATGATTACACTTAAATCTTGTCAGTAAACTTGGCATAACTGAAATTTTTGTGCCTAGAGGCGGGACCGCAAACAGAAGGTTGAACATGAAATTAAAAGAGTAGGTAACATGCAGCACTGGGTAACAATGGGATTAAGGTGTTTCAACTTGATTCATCTTCACACTTGAGCTGCATAGAATCTTGTGTCCACTGGTGGTGGTGGTACAGGTACAAAACCTGGTGGCCTCACACTAAGTAGCTCTGATCACAAGTAGGTGTTGTGCACCCAACTATGCATACTATTACTGTAACTGAAACTATCATTGTATTGGAGTAGTCTCAAGCACTTTAAGATGCCTTGGAATTTCTGGTGTCAATTTAAATTTAAGCTTAAATGCAGGATGCTCCCTGATAAGATGGGGCTCTTATTTTTGTATAGGATGGAAAGATGGATGGCTTAAGTGATGGACAAAACTTTGATGCAGTAAGGAAAAGAGGGTTTCCAGTCAGTTGGAGAAACTTGCAAACTGGCTAGGAATCTTGAGTAATGTGCAGGTGTGCAAGTCAGCCAAATCAAACTAAATCGAATGTTGGAATATAAGGTTGCTTAAGCTGGACTCCTGAATTAAGTAAACAAAGCATATTTTTAAAGTATTCAAACTTTGATTTACATAGTAGACCATAGTGAAATGCCAGCTGGCTATATTTTTGCTTAATAGCTATTGACAAACTCTAACATCAAAAGTATATTGAAAGAGTAAAAAAAAGTTTCTTGTCAACCTAGCTAGATTCCATAACCACTTTCTAAAAAATAAATGTCTTAATTTGACTTGAGATGCATATAAAGAACAATTAAAATATTTTAAACTTTGTGGATAATGAAGCTTGTCTTGCCTTTCTTGGAAGAAAGAGGTGGCAATGCAGTGCTGTAGCTGATCTGTTTCACTCCCAGGGAGAATCTATACATGACCTTAGGCAGGGATCTAGGCATGGTAGATAAAAGGCCTATGTTGCTGCTGCTTTCTGGAGCTGAAATTAACCTTTCTTTGCTACCTGAAATAACTGTTAGAGCTCTGCAACATCTTTTAATAAACTGCTCTGTTCTGAGATCTTAAAATATGCTTATATAACTTAATGTGCTCCGTGGTGCAACACCAAAGAAGTTGGGCTGAAGGCAGCAGAGTGAGCTGTTGTGCAAGCCTGTTAAACTGTTATTCTATTTAAATGTTTGTACAACCTGTGGACCAGCAAACGTGGTTAGAGCTGAATTTGTGGCCTGCTATGTGAAAGCAAAACTGGCTTTTGCTGTCATCCAGTGCCATTTAATTCATACCTGCTGTGAATGCTGCTCTGAGTAGAAAGCAAATGTTAATTGTCTGTCTGCATGGCACAGCTGGTGGTCACTGTTGTGATTACAGTTTAGGTATCACCATTCCTGTTCATTTAGTGGTATATAACTAACAAACTGAAAGAGGAATTGAGATCCTGTATAATAGGATGAGTTTTACTGGTATAAGAGGTGGTTGAAATATATGTTAATGTTATATATAAGTAGACCTTTGTAATCTTGAAAAAAAAACAAACCCACCTGAGCTTTAACAGGAGTACATTGTATATTGACACTTTGACTAGTATAATTCCAAAGTAGTCAGTGTGCCTTTACATTGGTTTGTTTGCAATGATTTAATAGAGCCTAAATAAATTCTAGATTTTTCAACTCTGTTTTTAGTCAATTCTCTGGATATAGGTCAAAGCAGTTTTTGCTGAATGTTTAAGTAGTGTTGAAGTAAAGTTTCAGAAACACTGTTATGACAAGTTAGACCCTAAACTTCAGTACTGTGTAAGACTAACCTGAATGTTGCTTGAACCACTAGTGTTAGGTGATCTAAGCTTGTGTAAGTTTGATGTGAGCTGGCTACTAAACTCAGTCTGCTACCAGCAGAAACAGCATCTAACTGTAGGCTAGAAATAAAACTTGGTTTAAAAGCATCTTAAGGATGTCAAGTACCTGCTCTTCTTCAAAGAATCTCTTCTATAAAGGCACAAAACCTGACATATTTTAACTTTCTGATGCTTTTTCATGTATGGTCTGTATTGCACTTAAATATTCTAGTTTTGAACACCTAAATACCAGCAAAACAGCAAATCAATATGAGGTAATGTCACTATAGTTAATTCTGGCTGGTGTATTTTAATGTATGCAGGGAGTAGAAAATAACTTATCCAGAATGGAGTCTCAAGTTGTAAATTCTGGCTTAAAGTCGTAATATCATTAATATGTATGTAACCCTGTATGTGTGCTCTGCTAGTTGAAGTAAAGAATGCATTATGCACGCAGTATGAGCTGGGGAAGGAGATGACTCTCAATAAATTGTATACAGGAGATTGTATCTTTGCAACAATAATTGAAACACTGCAGTCTCTTCTGGTTCCATGGTCTTGAGGCTGTTTTTACTTGTTTGTTTAATGTACAAGTCTAACTTAGTTAGCTAGTGGAAAATCTTAATAGCTTCAGACACTGCCAGACTTACCTGGTTAGGTGACTTAAGGTGAAAAGCTTCTGTTACCTATTTGCAAATATACCGAACTAGTTTGGTAGTGTACTTCTGTCTTGGTAAACTGCAGTGAGGAGGAAGAGGGTAATAGAAGCATTGATCTGTTTGACTTGTAATGAATTTACCATGACAGCAAGTTTTTTAAGTTGGCTTGTAAGTGAGGGCTAATAAAGTGATGGACAGGAAGATTCAGATTGCTAGTAACTTAATCTATAACTTGTTGAAATTAAACTTTATTCAACTGTATCTTTTGTCCTGCACTTGGATCCTTAATAGCTTTAGTTTCTGTTCATTATTGGAAACTATACAACAATATAAACTTGCATAGTCAGTAGTGAAAGGTAGTGCTTGTGCATGAGAAACTCTAAGATGGAGTAGTACAAAGGTGCACTCTTCTAGCTCGAGAATAAAGTAAAACTTCACAGCTCAACAAATAGCTGTTGTGAGGGCCACATAGACACTGGAAATTATGTTTTCCAGAGTTAATGATGTGCTGCATGTACATGGATTACACTTTGTGAAGTTAACTAAACCCTGCAAGCTTCTTCCCTGTGCATGCTATTGGAATTTCTGCAAATGCTAGTGATTAGTTTCAGATAACTGTTGAAGAAATGCAAGAGTGTATTTGGGCTTGTCATAAAACTGGACAAAGAGCATTTCATCAACTTGTTTTGAATTTAGTGTGACAATTAAATGTCATGACACATATAACCTTCTGCCATATAGTCTTCTAATGACTTCATACAAATACTCAACTATACAGTTATATAGCGTATTGAAGTAGTAACCTCCTATTAAAAAGACAAATGTGTGTACTGTAGGAAAGTGTAAAGGCTTTCATATGCTCCTGTGTTTCTCAACATTTGGGCCAACTAAAATAATGTAACTACTTAGTATCTTCAGATTTGCTTCCCTCTGGCTGCATAGACAAAGATAACAGCAAAGCTTTAGAGAATCACTAAAAATTATGGGTTTAAAACACTTACAACAAGCCTACCTCTTCCCCAAGCTGCTTTCAAAAGAATGTTAAACTATCTAGACAGTCTAATATTACTGTCACTCTGTAAATAACAGGGCTTCTGCTGTTTAAGTATTATCGTGATTTTTCCGATACCTTAGATTTGCCTATTCTCTGATAAAACATATCCTGCTTTTAAAGTGAAGTGAGCACCAGTTGCAATGAACTATTAAAGGACCATGTGAAACAATCAAGGAGTAATAAGTCCCTCCAAAAGTCCTTATTTAGCTACAAAGTTAGGCTCCCATGTGGTAGCACAGGTATATTTTTCATGCCAAACTTTGAAAAGCTTAATGTAATTCTTTCTGCAGGAGCTGGTGCATTGATTGTATCTGGCTTGTTAGTGGAAGCACTTTGATCTAATCCCAAGTAATGTGGTTGCAATCTATCTCTTGGGTGCAGTTTCTTCAGAATGTCTGGAAATGCTATCCTAATAAAGGATCTGTACTCACTGACTTGGGCTTTACTGGGAGGAAGTATGTTTTAAACCTTGAGTGATGCAGCTTTGATTTTAAGTTTGTTTGGGCCTTCAACTTAAATATGTGGGTTTCCTTAGATGGAGGTGCCTAATTTTGCACTAAATGCAGACAACTCACTCTCTTTGCATTTGGCTGTAAGAAACTGAATGAAGTGAATAAATTCTGTGGCTTAACTAGTTGTGGCAACAAAGTTGACTTTTTTAATGGAGTAAAAGCTTGATTTGGGAAATATCAGTAACAGCATAGAATTCCTTGGCTCACAGTGTCTGTAACACCTATAGGTTGCTCTGGAAGTATGTTGGATAAGGCAGTTTCTCTCGCTTCCACTATTAGTTTTAATATCTTTTCTTATTAGGTGCCTAAACCTGTACATCAGCCAGCTGCAGAATTTTGCTCTACTTCAACTCTTCCAAAAGATCCAGTGTTGAGAAGGGAAAAACTTCAGGATCTGATGACGCAGATACAAGGGACTTACAACTTCATGCAAGTATGTTTTTCTCTGCTGTTGCAGCACAAAGCTCCAATTCCTACTGAGTTAGGGAAAACAGTGCTGACAACGTGTGTTTGCACTGAATGAATGAATCTAGCTCTAGCTAACAGCAACTTGTCAAATGAGAATGTTTCACTTGTATTTAGTGTCTAATTTTTTTCTACCAATTGCTGATCTTTTTTCAAAAGGAGTCCATTCTGGATTTTGATAAAGCTTCACCAAGTGCCATTGGTTCATCCCAACCACCTTCAGTTACTCCAGCAAGTAGTCCTGTAGGTAGGTAATACTGTAAGTGTAAACTGCATGTAAGCTTTTGTAAACACTAACAGTGTTTGCTTGGGCTGTAGATCAGTAGGTGTGGTGAAGACAGCCTGTCTAACTGTAAAGAATACCAATGTCTGATTTAAAAAAAAAAAGACAGCTTGAGCCACTTACCTGCTTATTTGTTGCTGGAGGTGACTTAAGTTGGTGCATCTGCCTGGAAAAGGAATGCTTGTATAGTCAGACTGGCATGTGCATCAGAACCCAGCTGCAGAACTGATGTGCTGTCTCTCTAACAAACTTGTTTAGGTGTGGTGTATGTAGACAGAAGCTGTGAATGACCTCTGGATAAAGAGCAGTTACCAGTTTTCTAAGTGGAGCTAGCTACTTTCTGCAATGGGCCATGTTAAGAAATGGTTTGGGTGGGTCTTGAGCTGTAAAACACAATTACCCAGTTTATTAAATTTTTAATTGCTGATTTTATCTGGAAAGTGGGTGTTTCTATTGTGGTAGAAATATTTTTATCATCGACATTACCTGTCTTTTTACAGAAAAGAAACTGATGTTTCAGTTGGGTGTAGTTTACTGATGCAAGTCTAAATATTTGCAGTGCATACACTAAAAATAGTGTGCATTTTCCTACACCAAATGTTTTCAAAAAGTAAAACTGCACACTGAAACTGTATGTAGTGTTTGAATTTAAAAGGAGATGTTGCTTAATGCATTCTTTCTTTACAGCTTCAAAAGAACAGAAACTGCCAAGTCAGAGTGATTTTCTTCAACAGCCTCTTCAAGTAAGTTGAAGTTAAGACTGCCCTGAAGAGGCAGAGCTGTAGCTAAGGAACACAATATAGAGGTTATTCAATAGAATAGACTTGTACTTTAGTTGTTTTTCTTGTTGTCAGTAGTTTTGTAACAAATTTCATATAACTTAGTAGCTTGCAAGTAGCTTGCAAGTCTAGGATCACTCAAATGCTGACAAAGTTGGCTGCTCTTCTGCTTGAAAAGCAGCAACAAATGTTTGAAATTTCTTGAGTAAAATGGAATGTTGAAGACATGCTGAAATACTTTGAATATTTAACCCATAGATTCAAATTGTAGTTGATAGTTTTTGTGTAGGAGAACATGCCGCTTCTTTCCTAGGTAGTGCACGTCTTCATCTTAGAGATCCTTACTTACACCAAAGATAGTGTCTCAAGCTTTGGCAGCCATGGTTAAGTGGAACCTTGAATTCACATACTGTGCTTGCATGTCATGCTCCTTTGGCTTTTAAATAGGTTTCCTTGCCACCAACAAGAATCCCTAAGAAACTTAGACTAACTGGTCAAAGCGCTTCAGCTCCTGCCTTTTTCTGATGTTTACTTGGAAATACTCAGAGTGTGAGTTTCAGTGGAACTAAACATTTAAGATAATCTTTCAAAACCTTATCTCAGTTTTCTCTTCTTGCAAGGCTGCTGCTTCATCCATGACACTGCATGGTTCAAATACTTCCCTAGCATCTGCTGATCAGACTCTTTCTGGCTCTGAAACTGAAGACTTGGTGACTCCACAGGTAATGTACCCTGGGGTTCACTGGCATTCAAAGATATGTGCAATAGCTAGCCTGAACAGGAATCTATGGTGAGGCCTCTCCTGAATAATTGTTTTTGAACAGTGTACAGAGACAGAATGCAGGTGAAATCAGTAATACAGCCTATGTTCCAGAATACATAAGATAATTGGAAAAGTCTTCCTAATACTGCATGAATACAAAGTGAACAGTCTGCCCCTTGAAATGGGAAGGGTGTGGGATGAAAAATGCAGGCTAGAAAGTGTGGTGAGCTTATGAGCAGCATAAATATTTGCTTTGGTTACAGTGTAGAATACTCCCTCTAATGACAACATAGAGGATGCATAAATTGGGATGGATATTGTCACAAAATATCAGACTTCTGCATAAGCTGAAGACACAGATGTGTTCTCTCAAGCATTAACTGAAGAAATACTGGGAATCTGACTTCAAGACCTCAACCTTTGCTTTCTTAACTGTATTTATGTGCAGTTAAATCTTCAACTAGCATTCCAATATTGTTTAGAGCTGCAAATACAGTTTCAATTTATGCAGATCACTGTCTTAAAGATCTATTAAGTGTTGGTGTTTTCAGAAACACAGCTGAGTCTTACCTATTGGACTGTAATACAGTGTATGTAGATTATAATGGGGAAATTTTCATGCTTTTTAAATGTGTTTGCTGATGTATACTCTGTGTGTGGCATTTACACTATTCCTTAATACACTGTGTAGTCAAATATAAGTCTTGACAGGGATATTATAGTTTTGCTACCTCTCAAATCTACAGTTATGGCCCCTTTCTTGACACCTGCTCTTGCTACTACAATGTCATAAGACTTCTTGTGCTGGCAAGGATTAAATAATGTTGCTGTTTGATATGCATCCAGAAGACTTTTGCTGTGCTATAATGTAGAACATCTGATTTAGTAGAATGTTCTGAGTTTTTTCTGCAAACTTACTGTTTGGAATTAAGGTTGTTTGTGCCCAGCATACCTCTAGTCCCTTAGGCTTGAAGTGTCAATTTCTACTTGAAAGCAGTAGATAAGCTTTCTTTGGTCCCAGCACAACCAAGGAATACACTCCATGGTGACAGTGCACTCTCCTGGTATGGAAGTGCAGTTCTGTCTGATGCACCTGTGATGGTATACATGGTGAGAATGGGAGTGGTAGTCTTTAGCCCTAGGCTGTATATCTAAGTATAAGTAACTCTTAAACTTAGGGTTACAAGTGTGAACTAACCATCAGGTTTTGCGAAGGCAAACCAGATTTTGGCTCTGAAGCCTTGTTCAACAGAGCTTACCAGAAGTTTATCATCAGACATGTCTTTCCATTTGAGATAGGTGTGTCACAGACTTCATTATAAATAACTGCATGAAGCAATCTACAGTTGCTAAAATTATCTGGCTTTGCAGGGTTAGTTGTACAACCTCTTGTGTAAGAAGGGTAATCTAAGTCTGAACCTGTACAGCTAATTACCTGAAGCTTTTGGTTAAGATGACTGTTTAGTACATTTACGTTGGACTTAATGTTTGTCACGGTCTTTCAAAATCCACTTGTTTCAACTTATGCACTGATATTTCATGGCTCTACCAGAACTTTGTGCAATACTTCTTGTAATAGCAGGTGCATGTATGGCTTCTTCTAGGCATCAGCATCTCTTTCTCAAGAGACTGAGAAATATACTTCCCAGCCACTGTATCAGACAAGTTCACGTATTTCTGAGCCGCTGATATCTAAAAAGATTGAAATTGCCCAGGTGAGCTATCAGAAATACAGGTAAGGTAAATATATTGGTTGCTGAAATGAGTCCTAGAGCGTTACGTTCCTTTTGACTTCTGATTCCTATAAATATAGGTGTTCTAAATCAACACTTCATTTTGCTGTCTGCACAGATGAAATGTAATGCTGGTTAATACTTTGTCTGGACAACTCAGCATTATTTCTAATCTGAAATATAACTAAGTTGAGAGGGAGGAAAAAAAATCAAACCCCCTAAGCTTCCTGAGTTCCTTTGGAAAAGAGAAGTCACTTCTAATATCAGCCAGAGAAGCATTTTCCAATAAATGGAACAGAAGGCATTCCATGTTTCCTTAGTGGTGGGAAAAAATACCTAATGTCTCTTTATTGTGAAATTATTACAATGAGTGGTATGTATAGTAGCTCATGGGCACATTTCACTTAATCAGCAGAGACTGTGATAGAAGTACTGTTTGCTGAGGATGCACAGCAAGATTTGAAATTGTAAGCAAAAGCTATTTTGTAGCTCTACTATGCCCAAATGTCATCCTGTAGAAACTGCTGACTTCTGTCAGTCTAGGCTTTAGAACAAATCAACTGCTTCTGTTACTGCCTGATAACTATCAAGTGACCTTTCATTACATTTGTTCTTCCCTCAGGCAACTATTCCCCTCCCAAGTGAGCCACAGTCACCGTTGCCTACTTCAAGCACCTCCATGTCGCCAGTACCACCAGCGCAAAGCTTTCAGTCTCCTCCAGCAAGTAGCAGTTCTGTCACAATAACAGCAGCTCCCTTTCAGGCTATGCAGACTGTAAGTATGCAGCTTGAGGCCACTGAAGAATAACTTGACAATAATGCTAGGAACTGGCTGCTCTTGATATAGTATGAAACTTGATAGATAACTTTGATGTTTCAGTGTTAAAAACCTAGATTAGAACTCTGATTCTCCAATGCCTTCAGAACTTAAAGCAGGTCATCTAAGAACAGAGATTCTGGTTTTGCTCTGTATAGTCCCAAATTCTAATACTGGGATACCCTGGTATCCCCGGGAACTAAGAGGGAGATGTCAGTCCCAAATAGCTGTGCCCCAAGGTGGAGTTGACTGTACTTAAACTGTTCTTATATGTAGATTTCAAATAAAGACTGCAGAGGAGGGAGGGAATCCTGAGGTATACAACAGGACTAAAAGCTTTCTGAAGCCTGAACCTATATTGCTGCTTTTTAAAGTGTTTGATTTATTGGGGTGCAACTCAGTCCACTGGAGTCTTGGAAGATATGTCCTTGATAAAGACTGGTGTAGCTCATTATCCTATCTTGTTAACAAGTAGTCAACATAGGTATCTAGGGAGTAGTCCACACAGACTGAGCAGTGTTTTTTGCAAATAGATACCATTTTTTCAGGCCATACATCATTACAAATGTTTTCTAACATTGCTACTGTCTGGTAATCTGCTTAGAGGGACTCAGAGGAGGGGTCTTCATTTAGTTGTTAATGTTCCCTTCTCTGTACTTGGTCTTATTTACTCCTCTGCCGCCTTCAGAAGATGCTAGAAACCTCCATTTAATGTTCTTGCTCAAAAGCAAGCTTAGAAAGAGGTCATTGAGATTCTCCAAAGGCATTGTCCATTTCAACAACATACCAGTGCAGTTCCACAACTTGCTGGACAATCTGCATCTTGCAGTATTGAGACATATGTAGTAGGTTTTGGTGGGAGAAGGTAGCTAATAGCCTTTCAAAGCACAGGAATTAATGATTAAAACATCTGTGACATGCTGGTGTGGTCTGTAGTAAATTGCCACCATGACATTTTCTTCTTGGTTTTCTGTATTTGTAGAAGAGATTCAAGTAGAACCTTCCTCAGAGGTACAGAATTTTGATACACATTATAAATAAGGCAAGTGTTAGTAGGGAGGTGGTTCTTTCTAAGCCAGATCTATTTAAATTACGCTAGGTGGACTTTTCATGAAAGTGGAGAAATAGCAGCATGCTATGATCAAGGAATCCAGAGTCTTTCTGGGGACCCAGTTGGTAAGATAAGAATCTGTCATGACATAAATAGGGAGTCTTGGTCTTGGTCATTCTGATTATATCTGAACATAGTGTGTGTGTGTGTGTTCAGAGTACTTCTGATCATAATGGTACCACTGAAAGTTCACTTGAATTAATGCTGTGGTGTTTTCAGAGATGTTAAATGTTCAAAATTTCTCTTGGTATTTTTGGGTCAAACTGGCAAATATCTGTCACTAAAATGCTAGATGTTAATTCCTCTTCAACTTTCCAGTGCAGGGTTTTTGTTTCCCTATATTGCTTAGATTCTCATTGCCTGGAAAATACAGCCATTGGATTTCAGTAGATAGCCAGGAGTCAGATGGTTCCTTGCCAAAGAGTGGTAGTACAGTGACAGTAATGGAAGCATCTGATTACATGTCCTCAGATGTCTGAACATCCTATTGCTGCTGTTGTGCTTATGGGAGCTTAAAGGCAGATCCTACCTGTAGCCTTAGTCCTTTATTAGAATTCTACCTGTAACCCTCACTGTAGGAAAAAGACCACTTGCTACAAATACTCCAGGATGTGGATGTTGACAGCTTGACTGCACAGCATCCTCAAATTTCTTAGGAAGAGAATTCTTTGGATCACTCTGATCATTTCATCTGGTGAAGTAAAAAAAAAAATCAACACCATTATTTTTATAATGGTTCAAAATTAATACTTAACACTTCAGTATCAGAGGGGTTTCTGTGCTGGCTCCCTCTTAGAGGCAGTACTTGGCTTCTTGACCCTGGAAAAAGTGTTCATTTCCCATTTTAATTACAGAGGCTTCTGTAAATGACAGTTGTCAAGCTGTGAAGCTGTTCCTTGCATCCTTGTAGTTTTGCCCTGGTCTTTCTTCATACAGTTTATAGTATTGGAAAATGCTAGATACACCTCTAGACTCAGTATTAGTACTGCTGACAGCTCTTTATGTGAAATTTAGTTCCTTTTACTCAAAATAGACTTATTTCTGATTTGTTGTCATTCTTGATAGTGTCAATTCTGGTAATTTTGGGTTACTGGCTATAAAGCAATATACTCACTGGAGTGACTGAACTCTGGTTGATTAGATTTTACTAACAGTAATCTGTGCACTGCCCTACTGCCTTGGCTAGGACATAAAAATTTGAATTAAAAGATTGTTACTTAAGTTACGTGTTTACCATGAGGGGACTTAAGGTGAGTAGGAAAGTTGAGGCTCAATTTACTAAAGGGGTGAAGGCTACCTAATATGGTATTTGAGTGGATAGTAGTGTTGCATCAGGTTCAAATACATGCATAAAGACCCAAATTCTTCCCAAATGTGAATAGCTCATCTCAGTGTAGGCTCTCAGCTTCAGGTCAAATGCTGTCAAAATGCGTTTCAGGTATTTAAAGTGAATGCACCACTGCCTCCGCGTAAAGACCAGGAAATTAAAGAGGATTCGTCATATTCAGCAGGCTACAACCAGAGTTTCTCTACAGCAAGTACACAGACTCCTCCTCAGTGCCAGTTGCAATCTTCTCATGTTGCAGAACAAACCTCTCTTTCACAAGAATCTTTGTCTTCAGGTGAGAACTGTGCTTGTATCCATTTCAAGTAGTCTTTAAACATTTTCAGGTTGTAGTAGTGTTTTAATTCATTAACACTTCAATTCATTAATAGTCTTATAACTCAGTAAAATTCTTAAACACTTTATGCAGCATCTGTTAATGTTAGGGTTATGTGAACTCTAATCTAGTTCATGGTATGGAATGTAAACAATTTCAACACTGCTAGCAGGATGAAAGGATGCTTCAAACTGTTTCTATACTAACTAGTTGTGTGAACAGTGTCACTTATATGCCTGAATTTCCCAGTAGGTGGGAAGTTCAGGTATGCAGTGATACTTGTCAGTCAAACAATTGTTAGCTCAGAATTGAAGCAATGATTGAATGCTCTTATTTGGAATCATTAATTTGGTCTCTGGTAATAGACACTAGTACTGTCTAGCGCTGGGAGTTGCTGAATGCTTAATAAGAAAGTTGGGATAAGTTTTCAGTCTGACCTGAGGAATACTAAACTTCTGATAAGTGGGGTCTTTAGCTGCCTTATTCAACATAAAACTGATGTGCTTGGCATTCAGATACTGTACCAGGTGAATTTATATAGCTGATGCTAAATCTGCAACGAAGCTATCCCCTAAATATGCCTGAAACAGGTTCCAGGATGAAAGGAAGATGACAACTAGGGATTGGGATTTATAAGACTATCTAATCAAGTGACCCAAGGTCCCTTAAAACTGTCTTTCTGCCAGAGGAATCTTCAGAGGAATTATACTAGAGATAAACTGGTACTGTGTGAAGTCAGTGAGACATATGAAGATTAAGAGCACCAGAGAGCAATATAAGTATCGCAGTCAGGAAAGCATGTTTAGCTTGAATGCTCCTTCTCACACTGAGACTGTAGGTGATCAGCCTTCTGTGTAGCTTTTTGATGGAATATCATGATTTTTGATTCATCTTGTGCAGTGGCTCTGCATAGACTTTAGAAAGGGGTTTAGACTGTAACTCTGGATCAGTTTTAAGCTTTTTGGATAGATACAAGGATGGTCCTATGGAAACACATTCATGGTTGCAAGGCTTGTATTTAAAGCTAACCACTCAACCATGGTGTGAGTGAAAAGCTTTCTTGAATGCCTGTTGCTTGGGGTTGAACTGCCTAATAGCATGTGGTAGGAATATCTGTTCAAGAGACTGAATCTTGCGTTCCACAGCTGTCTTACTGCTATGTAGGTAAGACTGAGTTTGTTTCATCATTTTGAAGGTTGTCAACACTGAGATGACCTTCTTCATCAGATAGACCACTGAGGCCTTGGTAGTAGAAGAGTGGTTCTAACTGAAAATTCTTAATCAGGTGTTACTTCAGTTTTTTTCCCTGGCTTGGTTATTTTCTTGATGCTGCTAACAAGCTTGTTCTGACCTAGGCAACTGAATCTTCTTGAATGCTTTAGAGGCCAACATGGACAGCCCGGGCTGTCTGCAGTATATACTTTCAAGCATTACACTCTACAGAACAAAAGGGAGGATACCCACTGATTTGGAGTGATGAAGGGGCACAAGAATAGGATATTCAGAGCAGCTTAATCAGTCTTTGAACTTCCTAATGCTGCCCTTGCTTCTAGGTGTGGTGACTTATTACAGTTATAAAAGCTTTGAATTCATATGTGCCTTCTGTTTTAAGCAGTGAATTATCAACCTGATGGAGCTGTGCCTGTTAGCAATGGTAGCCTTGCCTTTTATCCAGCACAGACTAATGTTATTCCCAGACCCCCTCAGCCTTACCTTAACAGTCGTGGGTCTGTCAGAGGATCTGCTAGAGGTGGAAGGTCACTGGCTAATTCATATCGTTCCCCTGGTGGGTACAAAGGTATGTATGTATTTACTGCCACCTTAAAAAATAGTCTAATGTAGTAACACAAGAACATGATTTAACATAACATAGTATTAAATTTAGGTTCTATCTGTGTAACTTCTTAAAACAAGACTTCTTTAAGAGCAATGTGCAGAGTATGGGGTCTCTTTGTAGAATTTAAGCAAGTTAATTCTGACTTTTATTTGTAGTCTCTGTACTTTGGGTGTTAGATCTGGCAGAGCAATTTCATAGCCTTTAGAATTATGAAAGTAGAAACTTTCACTGATATGTTATTAAATTATTTAATTCTATGGACTTTTGTTTGCCATTTCATTTACCCTTCTGAACTTTACCCCCTTTATTCTTTCTCTTGGCATCTGTCTTGCTAATGTTCTAGACAATTATCTCTTCAGATATCACTTGCAGTATTTGTCCAAAACAAGATATTCTTTGCTTACCACAGCTGGTTTTAGTATTACTGGCAGAAATTGGGATGGGGGCAGAGGTTCCCAGTACTGGAGAGCCCTTCTGGATTAATAACAAATTGAAGGGGTTTGAGAGATTGTTTGGTCTCTGCAAACCAGTTGCTATTCTGCTGCTAGCTAAAGTTCTATGAAAAATTTCAGCTGACTCTCAGCAGCTACCAACTTAAGGTTATTGATAGCTGTGGCCTATTCCACTTTGAAGTGGAAGGGCACTTAGTCTGTGATAGAACTTGTTTCAGTTACTGGGCTGAGGCCGCTTGATACCCTGTAGGAACATGTGCCAGAATGAGTTAGAACTACATAAATTACCAACAGTTAAGGGTTTGGTAGTTTAATAGCTAAAGATATTAAATATGATAGTACTTAAATATTTAATAGTGAAAGCTAAGCATCTATAATGGCAAAAGAAAGCATTTCTTAATTCTGCTAAATCCTGTCTCTGTATCTAGCAAGTTTTTCAGCTCTTCTGTGAAGTCCCATTAATATAATGTGTAATGTTGATAAACACA
Source organism: Egretta garzetta (assembly GCF_000687185.1). Taxonomy (NCBI): domain Eukaryota; kingdom Metazoa; phylum Chordata; class Aves; order Pelecaniformes; family Ardeidae; genus Egretta; species Egretta garzetta. Next base: position 1,049,879 of record NW_009260345.1, on the reverse strand, counting down.
TTGGGTAGTTCAGAGTAGCTAATGAAATGCATTCTTTATAGGAGTAGTGAGACTCTGAAATAAGGAATAGATGTGTAATTCATAATGTAATACACATGGTAATTGCCAAAAGGGAGCTTTAGTTGTATTCTGGACTTGTAAACCAAACCGTGAATAATATTTAATAATCAACCTTATTTGAACAGGTTTTGATGCTTACAGAGGCTCACCTTCAATAAGTAATGGCAGCTATGGCCAGCTGCAGTTCCCTGGTAGAGATTATGCTGGAATGCCATATTCGCAGAGGGTAAGTATTGACTTTGTTTCCAGTAGCCTTCTTGAGTACTGTATGGGAGAGTAGTCTTTCTAATACTGTAGCTTTTCATTATCCTAACAGGTTGCATTATTCGTCACAAGCTGGAGTTTAGCTTTGTTTCCTAGATGGAATCTTTTTTGAAATGGTAGACAGCAGTTGAAATAGGAAGTCAGTTCAGATGCATAACATCTCTGTATGACAGGCTGATTTTAGTCTGAAGGGAATCTCCAAAATGCAAACAGATGGCAAATAAGATGTGGCATAATGAGTCCATTTTACTATGGATTTTAAAGTTAGTCCTCAGTGCCTTTGTCGTATAAAATAATGAACTCTTAAATAGATTACTGAGAATGTGGTTAGGTGGAGAAAAAAAGCCAAAAAACAATGTGTAAGAAAGCAAAGGTTCCTGGTGGGAGAAGGGTCTTCAGCTTTGAAATGAAATACATTCTTCTGTACAGACTCTCAGACTTGTAATGGACCTGAGACTTAAGGTAATGCTTGATGAACTGAATGTATAGTTCAGAAGCTAACTTGCTAGAACCAGCATTGAAATAGCTCTTCATTTCATACAAGCTATTGTAAAAGTAAATTTTCCATAAATAAGGCTGTTTATCTACATCTTAATTCTGAAATCCATCATTGTTTAGCTGAGGGGAGACCTTACTGCTCTCTTACAACTACCTGATAGCAGGTTGTAGTGAGGTGGGTGTTGGTCTCTTCTCCCAGGTAATGGGTGATAGGATGCGGGGAAATGGCCTCAATTAGCAACAGGGCAGGTTTAGGTTGGACATTAGGAAAAATTTTTTCACCAAAAAGGTTGTCAAGCATTGGAATGGGCTGCCCAGGGAAGTGGTTGAGTCCCCATCCCTGGTGGTATTTAAGACAGGTTGGCGAGGTGCTTTGGGACATGGTTTAGTTGTGGAATGGCAGTGTTAGGTTAATGGTTGGACTTTATGATCTTAAAGGTATTTTCCAACCTAAACGATTCTTATGGTTCTCTGTTCTAGAGCTTGAATTGTACAAATGAAAAAAAACTGTATTTGGTAGTCCCACTTGGTTTCAGATTTGCTCATAGCAATCTTACTAATATTTCTGTTCTTTTTAGGATGTTAATTACCAGCAGTGCTATAAAAGAGGTGGGATAACTAGTGGTCCTCGAGCAAATTCAAGAGGTAAGCCTAACATCCCATTCCCAGCGGTACATGCATGTGCTTGGGCCTAGCAGATACTTGAGTGGAATGTTATTGTGAATAGTCAGAAAAAGTCTACTATCATTGATCAAACAAATCAAGCTTGGTGTAAATTAACCAGGATAGATGAAAGCTTAAGTGCTGTTCTTAGACAGTCAGCACTGCATAGCAGCAGATTTAATGTCACCTCTCAATTTGGTGTCTTCACATGTCAAAGTTTGGACACAATGGTATCTTACTGAACTTTTCTTCACAAATAAACTGACCAGGAAATACGCACAGGGTGGTTCCCATGTTGCATTGGCTTCATCCCTTAATTATTAATGGTTTCCTCTAATTCTGGGTGAGCTCTCAGATCCCAGAAATGTTAAGATCACTTTTTTATATGAAAAACAGTGTCTGGGAATAGAGGTTTACACTGTACTTCCATGCTGGAGTACAAAACCTAAAGAAATACATAAGACCAGTTGTTTCAATCCAAGCATGAATAGCATGTATTTTGAAAAGCTGTAAACAAGATGATTTAATCCTGGAAAATATACTGGAAAAAGCTGGACTTACAGTGCTATAGGTGAAAAGAGAGATTAGTAGTAACTATAGATCACTACTTTGAAGAATAAAAGGAAATGATGGTATACCACGAAAACTGTTTTAGGATAAAGCAGGTTATCTCTCGGTCAGGGAGGACTTGCAGAATATACTTCAGAAGAGAACTAAAAGAAATACGAGATTGTGGAGAGTTAACAGTAGGTATTGGTAAGATATCAGTAGCAACTTTATTTAGTTTTATTTAACATTTTAAGGTGTTTCTTTCCAGTGGAAATAACAGTGGGTTGGAACTTGAGGTGACTGTTTTAAATTTCTTAGACCTATTAATGTTTTCATTCTAGATACTTTTAACTTGGATATTTGAGAAGATAAAACAGCTTCATTTGGGGGAGTAGGGTGCAGAAAGCTTAAAAGCAGTTCTAGTTCTTTGAACTTAAAAATATTCTAGTATCATAAGTTCATATGATCTAAGAATGCAGCTCCAGAAGAACAGTATTGAGGTAACGAAGTGCAAATTCAGGTCTTGAAGGTGACTAAGTGACTCTTGGCTCTTGGCAATCTTGCCAATTTTTTCAGAAATTATATTTTATCTTCACTCAGAAGCTAGCATATGCCTTTTTTATGTAATATATGTATGTGGCAAATACTAAAGCTAAAACTGTCCCAAGCTAGTGCCCTTTCTACTTAAAAGTATGAGAAG
>NW_009260345.1:1038487-1047111 GCF_000687185.1 Egretta garzetta | reverse complement strand
AATTAAACCCAGCCTCAAAGTTCTGTTCTCACTGGGGTCACCTGACAACTTCTGTAGCTGAAAGACAAGTCTGTTGCAAAGCCCACACGCTTGCTGCTTAAGATTATGCCCACAGATTTAAGGGTGTCCTTGTGTTATAATACTTATTTATCATTGCTAATGATCTTTAACAGCAGGGTGGAGTGATTCTTCTCAGGTGAGCAGCCCTGAACGAGACAATGAAACCTTTAACAGTGGGGACTCTGGACAGGGAGACTCCCGCAGCATCACCCCTGTTGATATGCCGGTGACGAGCCAAGCTGCCACCATACTACCAGTGCATGTCTATCCCCTCCCGCAGCAGATGAGAGTCGCCTTCTCTGCCGCTAGAACATCTAACTTGGCCCCTGGAACTCTAGACCAGCCAATTGTGTTTGATCTCTTGCTGAACAACCTTGGAGAAACTTTTGATATCCAGCTTGGTAGGTTCAACTGTCCAGTAAATGGTACATACGTATTCATCTTCCACATGCTGAAACTGGCTGTAAATGTTCCCCTGTATGTGAATCTCATGAAGAATGAAGAGGTCCTAGTGTCAGCATATGCAAATGATGGGGCTCCTGATCATGAAACAGCTAGTAACCATGCAGTCCTGCAGCTGTTCCAGGGAGATCAGATCTGGTTGCGTCTGCATCGGGGAGCCATCTATGGAAGCAGCTGGAAATACTCCACCTTTTCGGGATACCTCCTTTATCAGGACTAAAATCCAGTGCGATGTTTACAAAAGAGCTGCTCCAAACACCTTGGTGGAGGGGGGTGGGACTAGCTTTGCACTTACTACTGACTTTATAGAAGATACATGGTTCCATTATTGGGGGAAATGATGGTCCTGTTGTGCAAGGTGAAATCATGGAGTTGGGGTACTGAATCAGCACTAATTTGGCACTTTATCAGTTGTGATGTAGCCTTGCTAGTAAAGCTGTGAATGTATATTGTTTGCACTTACCCTAAACTGTATTAATGTCCAGCTTACTACACTGTTGATTGCCTCAAGTATGGGCTATTCACAATGCCTTGTTGTGCCTCAATAAAACAAGTTAATATGCATTTTAGTATTAATCTTGCCAGTGGTCTTTATTTTTTAAAATGTATCTAACTGAGCTTATTCCTGGTGCAGGGTGCACATGCATGCTATTACATAGAACTGTTTCAGGTTTCAACAATTTGGGGTAAACTGTACAGTTTAAATGGTATTATTGTTTTAGTTCTTTCTTGATGCCATTCTCAAGAGTGTTTCCTTAATCAAAATGAATTCAAGATTTAGTTACATACCTGCTCCCTTTCTAACCAGAAGGTCAAGAAATCGGAAGTAAAATGCTGCATACTTCCTTAGGACTAAAATCTAGCTCTGTCACATTGCCTGTCCTTTAGTAGTGATGTAGTTGAAATTCTTAAACCTTGAAACAGTCTGAACAACTGAGGGGCTGGCTTGTGCTTTATTACTCAACTGCAATATATCTTAAAGTTAAAATTGACCCTTGTGGAGCACAAACATGTATGGCTTCGCTCCCCCATGAGACTTGAATCAGATTGTAATCATATGCAAGTTATCTCTTCCTTTCAGAGAACTGCTGAGGAACTTGGTACTTGTAGTTGAAGCCTGCTGCTTGCATTTTAAACCAAACCTGAATACAAATGCTGGGAAGCATTTATGAAACTCCTTCCTTACAGCTAAAGGGCTGTGAGACCAGTCTTCAGCAATCTTTTGTGGCCTGAGAACTGAAAGGCCATGAGGTATGTCCTTGTCTAAGCTGCAGCATGTCAAAATACTATAAAGCATTTCAGTGTTTAAAATGGAAGTATGAACTAGTAAGATGACTAGGTCACTGGCTCTTTCTACTTTTAAAAGCTTCAATAGTCTTGTTTCAGCAGTAGGAAGTACTTGTCTGAGTGTACTAAGGGAGCTACTACAAAAGCCTGATGGGTGGAGCTAAGGATGAACTAGAACTATGCAAGGTGAAAGCAGTTCAGCTATCTGCTTATTTCAATGCAACTAAAGACCCAAACAGAATGTACTTAAGACCTGATACAAAGCTGCTGTTTCTTGGTAACTGGTTTCACAACTTCCAACTTTAAACAGTTCTCCCCTGCGACCATGCAGATGCCAAAACAAGTTGTCTGGCATGACTTCATAAAGTTACTGCCATAAAGATCTTGGGTTTATTCTAAGCTTAGATTTCTTTTTCATATAGATTTTTAGAGGGTAATCATACTTCCAGTCTTGGTTTAATTCCTTTGGCAAGTTCTGAGATGAGAAACTTGGGATAAAGCTTTAGGGAACCTAGGGTTTTTTTTTTACTGCTATAGACAAAATGAAGGCTTAAACATTGAATACAAACCTGTATTCAGTTTTAAGTTTTAAGCATGCTAATTTTGAATTTAGCTAATAAAGAGGCTTATTTCTAGAACACTCCCAATAAAGGCTAAGTGGCAGGAGTTTAACTAGCACCTCTTTGTTCAGACTTAACTCTGTGTGTTAACAGGGAAATACAGTAGGCCCTAACTAAGTGCTAGGATAACTTTCAGCTTGCAGTAGCTTTGTAGCTGTGGACAAACAGACTTCATTGCTTTTCTGACAGACCTGCAACTCAGACAGCTAGAGCATTGACCCAGTCATTCCTTCCCGGTGCTGCCTGCACAGGCACAAGTAAATAAATGCATCCTATTCTGCCTGTAGTAGCTGGGTCTCCTTTGTGCTTCAGACTGCCTTGGTGCAGGCTTCTTCATTTAGTGTGCAGCTTATTCTACTTGGTTTTATTATATGTCCTTGTATGATGGATTTCTTTGTTTTGAGAACAAATTGCCAGTACTTCTAAGCATTGCTTATAAGCTCAGCCCTTGGCAACCTCAGGCACGTGATTACTGTGAATACATGAAGCATGTGTTGCTTTCTTATGCTCCACTTCAGTCAAGTCTGGACAACTGCTTGGTGGGCCCATTTGTTTGAGACTTACCTTATTTCTTATGGGCAGACCTAGCAAAGTTTTTATGTATCTCTAGCTTGCATATATTTAAGATATCTGAGGTAAGCATCTCAATTTCAGAGCTGGTTGTCCACCTGTATGAGAGATTTTAAAACTTCTGACTAAAGGAGTACATGCTGTCACAGCAAGAAGTGTGAGGATATGATGAAACAGGAAATCTTAACTGTTACACCATTCCTTGGTAGTAAGCTTGACCATAAATCGTGTAAGACTTCATATCTTTGTAGGCTTTATCAGCCTGCAGTGGAATCATCTCTACAGTACCAGCTACTTTAAAAGAACATGCCTGGTTTTCCCCTGATACTTGTTATTAAAAAAAAATTACTTGGACAATTCTCTTCCATACAGTAACTGAACATGTGGTTATCCTATAGTGTTCTCATGTAGTACCTCCTTAGCTAGAACTAGTAGCTTTTACTGTGTTTCTAGCTGGAGCTGTGGACACAGCTGTAACTAACCTCTGCTACAAAAAGGAATATAAGTCCAGTTGAACAGTCATGAAAAAGTTTTCAGGCTAGATGTGACTCAAAGGCTGGTACTGAACCTTCAAGGTTAAGGCTACATTTTTTTAAAAAATACTGCGAAAGACCAAGCAACGCACCTGCTTTCCACGCTAATAGCTGGCTAAAATCCACTGATACTGCTATTAGAATTACTGTTCTAATCTTCAAAGTACCTAGAAATATGACTTCACATGATTTTCCATAATGATAAACACTAGGATATTGATACCTCAATCCTCATTCTTTATGTTTCTAGATTAATACTTGTTTTGGAAGCTGCTTAAAGTACTTCAGAGTATTTCAGTGCATTATTTTCCACAGTTTTAGTCTACCTTAGTATGTTCAGACTATGGACTTAAATCCGTAATTCTTTGTCTGGGTGAAGCACTTAACAGGGGAGTTTCACAATTTGAAAATATCTGAGGTAAGACCAGTGTAGACTTCATGTAAATACTGTCTGCCGACGCTTTTTGCCTCCATAGTTAATCCATAGTTACGTGAAGTTGCTTGAGTTGTTGGCCAAATAGCATGCATTCACTATATAGAGATGATGATGAGGTCTAATACATACGTACAAAGGAGCCATCATAGTTCCACTAACTTCCTATTGCTGTCTTCTGCTATGCAAACCAGACGGACACCGCCTAAATTCTCTCCAGTTTAGTTATCTGGTGCAGACTGCTGAAGATAAACTGTAAGGACAGGGAACTAGCACTTGGTTTTGATTCGGAGTGAGTAAATTCCTGTGTTTCCTTCTCTGAATTCAGTGAAATACTGGAATGACCCTGAAATAGGAGGGTGTGCTGGTTTTGGCTGGGGTAGAGTTAATTTTCTTTATAGTAGCTCGTATGGGACTATGTTTTGGGTTTGTGCTGGAAACAGTATTGGTTAACACAGGGAGGGGTTTGTTCCTGCTGAGCAGGGCTTACACAGAGCCAAGGCCTTTTCTGCTTCCCACCCCACCAGTGTGGGGTGCACAAGAAGTTGGGAGGGGACACAGCCGGGACAGCTGACCCCAACTGGCAAAAGGGGTATTCCAGACCATGTGACATCATGCTCAGCATATAAAGCTGGGGGAAGAAGAAGGAAGGGGGGGACATTTGGAGTGACAGTGTTGCACATGATGGAGCCCTGCTTTCCTGGGGATGGCTGAGCACCTGCCTGCCCATGGGAAGTAGCAAATGAATTCTTTGCTTTGCGTGTGCGCGTGGCTTTTGCTTTACCTATTAAACTGCCTTTATCCCAACCCACGGGTTTTCTCACTTTTACACTTCTGATTCTCTCCCCTGTCCCACTGAGGGGGACTGAGCTGGCTACCAGGGTTACACCATGGCAAAGATTTTCTTAAAGTTTCCAAAGTACTTATGAACTTGTGACTTTTGTGCTTTTTCCAGATCATGGAAGTGAGAGGAGACCATGAACAACCTACCAGAATTGTCACGGCTAACTTCCTGCAGCTGAGGAAACCTCCATCCTGCAGGCTACAGCGGTGCTGCAGAGTGTCACTGCTCTGGTGTACCCGTTCAGCTAACGTAACTTTTCTCCCTGACTGCTGTAAATTATCTACACCTGCTCTGACAAAACAGTCTGTGGGGCGGATGGCTTCAGAATTTTAACTCTGATCAATGTCTTGTATCTGGAGGCCTGGCACATGTTTATCTGCTGATCATCCTTGCTAGCTCTTTATCAAATCTATACATGCCTTTTGAGAAAATTGAATCCTGTGGAGGATATGAAAAACCTGCTGCATATTCTAATCAGAGATGTACTGTACCATAAACAGATAAAAATGAATTAACTCTACTTATGCACTTGTTCACAAGTCTCTGATCAACTTAATTTTGTGTCTTGTCTCCCAACTATAAACAATTCTATTAAGAATGAGAAAGCTTATAAATTTGTATCTGCTGACTGAACATTTCCAGGTGGTGGTGTACTTGGAAAAAGAAAAAAGTTGTGAAATACTAATTTAGCTGGAGAGTACTAGCTCATACAGCTTTTCGACAGCTTGGGTCTTAGATGAGTAAGGGCTGTGGTTGATTTGGAAGTGAAGGCTTTACCCAAAGTACTGATCCAATCATTTTGTCCTTAGTTTACTACAATGAAGTAAAACCTATATTGAAAACAGCCGATTACCTTTAGCTTGTAGCATATCACATAAAGGAGCGTTGTTGTCTTTCCCATGCTTTTCAGTGAGTCTCTCTCATTAACTACAGCTTACAGCCGGATGCTATCCTAAAGGAACTTGGTTGGCAGGATAACGGGGCAGTTGTTCTATGCCAGTGGCAAGTATGTTACACGCAGCATTCAGCTAGAACACTACCTGTGCTTCAAAACAATCAAAAATCAGAAGACTAATTCTAAGTAAGCTGCAAACTGTAAGGCTTTTCTAGTTTTTTTCCATCTCCCAAAGTTCTTTAACTTAATCAAGTTATCTTGATAGCCTCTCTGTCAGGAACTTGGTCTCATTTTTCTTGGGGTCAAACTCCCATTGCTTTAAAAATCCTCGGTTTGAGCAACTGAGCCTTCATAGAACTGTTGTTACAGTGCACCCGGAGAGTTTTGGAGCTTTAAAAAAACCCAAACAAACAAAGAAAAGTCTTTGCTTTCCCTTATCTCCCCACCTCCCTTTTATTCTCATCCTTTTTTTCTGTATTTGCATGCTGGTGCAGTTCGGATCTCGTTTACTTGGTTTTAGTTTCTTCGTATATCACTTGTCCCTTTCCCATTGGGTCTTCTCTCAGCAGCAGTGTTAGATAGCTGACAAGAAAATCTCAGAATTTTTACCTCAGATTCTTTATTTTGTAGAGTAGCAAAAGAGATTTACCACCTCTCCCCCGCTTCTAATTCACTTCCAGATCCATCATTTTGAAGTAGATTAAGCCCAAAATATGAACAGAATCTTTGCTCTAACAAAAAGGCGTACAAATTCTTGCTTGTAAATACTTTCATAGTGAATTTTTTTGAAGTTACATAAAAATATTTCAATTAATGACTAAACTTATTTTTAGAATAACATAGCCACTATGGAGGTTCATGTTTTACAGAAAGAAGTATCGGGCGTACATCAAACCTAGCGCACAGGTAGACTAAAATGCTTCAACACCACTATCGGCAACTAAATCAATGCTGACGAATTCCAAAGGAAATAACTGTTGTTGAACTGGATGTTACTTGACTTAGACGACTTGCTGGCATTGCCTCACTGATGGCTGTGTGCACAAAAAGCAGGTCTTAAGAGCAAAATCTTAGGTGTGAAATCTTTTCCACTTTTTGTAGTGGATGTTGCGTGCTAGAAGTGCCGTTTTAAAAACAAGTGGTAAGTGCAATAAAACTATGAAAAACATTTTAGGAGGATGTTAAAATAGCCTTTAAGCACATTTTGTTCTTTATTGATATGTTTTACATCACCAGTTCCACATGACTAAAGCCCTTTAACAAATACATTTCCAAACTTATGTTCTCCTACCACAGATGGAATACACAGAAATGGAATAAAACAGAATAAAACAAAAACTGTCCATAACATGCTAATTTGGGAAAAGGAAGTAGAGAGATAACACTACAAATCCTTTAAAGTAATTTGGTTTTAGTATGATACGTGATCCAAGATCTTTAAAGTGGGCCATTTTCACTGGACTAGTCTTATTCACTGTCTTAACCAAAATGGGAAAACGACAAAGAATTACCATAGTTAGCAGTATATAGTTTTTACACTCACATTGTTTGTTTATATTTTATGATTACTGAACATACTCCCGCCATTTCAGAAGAAATGAAAAGGTGAACAAAAAGCACCTAGGATTTCTTGCTAGATGCTGTAGAGCTGCATTACTGGAGAACAGGTCAGTTCTAGAGTGATTACGATCAGGTGTGCTGCACCACTTCAAAAAGCGATGAAAACCACAAGAGAGCACACAATCTCCAAATGTTAGGTAGGTACAATTAATTTTTACAGCTAGATTCTCTTAATTATAGGCAAACTTATTTTTTTGTATGAAATCATTGTATTAGCTGCTTTAACCTTTTCCATGTAAACAATTTAGGAGCATGAGTTATTTAGTGGCAGTAAAGACGTTGTGGCAAGCATTATCATATAGTCCCCTTGGTTAGAGAAGGGTATCCTCGCCATAAATGGCACTCCTGTGCATTCACCATTGTCAAGAATAATATTCTTCAGTATAGGTCAGGTAATATATTAAGTTGAGGGAACAAACTGTGTTTTCTTAATTGAGGAGCAGTAATGAGAAATGGCATTTTATACTGTAATTACAATGAACAAATGACATATTTTCCAATTGTATTCTTAAGGCAGCTATATAATGGGATGATCTTGTAATTGCCCTTGTGTTTGACTCTTCCAAAACACAGCAAATAGTCTTTCTGTTCTTTCTACCACTTAATAACACACCTCTGGTTTGTAAATGTTATGTAAAACATCACCTGCAGAAGTAACTGAAGAATTTGGCTCACTAAGATCGTATTAGTCATGAGTCTTTTCTGGCATGCTGTTGGACTGCGCCTTTGATAGTCATCTTACACCTGCATGGATGTTTAAATCTTCTTTCGGTTCACCCGCGCGCTCTAGGATTTAAGGGGAAAAATAGGAGGACAGAGGCGCAGAATTTGCAGCGGGGCACATGTTTGCAGTCAGAAGCGGTGTCCGTATATTCCTGACAGCCTGAGTGGTAGGTAAGCACCTTCCACCCACATTCACACACACAAACGCCATTAAGATCCAAGCAAACCATTTTCAGGGTCTACTAATCTGCATAATGATGAGGACAAGCGTCGCAAAGAAACACGCTCGGCCAGAAGCACAGTGGGAATGACAATGTGTGTCCCAACCACACATTTTAAGCGGCTCCTTGCAGCAAATTTCTGTCTTCCTGCACATCCATCTTCCTGGCTTGTCCAGCTGCACGTACCTTAGGTACCTGGATAACTGCGAGTAATGTCAATTCTCCACCATGGAACTGACCTCACCGCCATTCCGTCTCGGTGTTCTCAACTTTAATTCCTGTGCAAACAACTGTGAAATCAGGCGGCCCTGGGAGCAGAGGCTGCAGCAGCGGAGCCGGCGGCCCCCCCGTCCCCG
>NW_009260345.1:972946-1037363 GCF_000687185.1 Egretta garzetta | reverse complement strand
TCCCGTCCCGTCCCGTTCAGCCGCATGCCGAGTAAAAACTTGGAGAAAGGCGCATCAGATTTTTGTGGGTAGCATGTATCACAGCATCCCACTGTTCATGTAGCGGCAGAATGCGCTGAATCAAAACCGCAGCCACGATCTCAATTCAGATGTTTGAAGAAAAAAAAAAAAAAAAAAAAAAAGGAGTTCCCTTGCACAGCATTATTAAAACTTTAGCCTCTATACCTCAACGGAATATTTGATCAATTTTATTGGAGGACTTGGATTTTTCGACTGCGTTGGTGTGTTAACAAATGGTCAACGAGAATTGGCTGTCAGGAGTTACTGCTACTTCAGGATTGCTACTCCGGCTTAATTTTCTATTTAGGCAACTTAAAACTCCTTCTGAATTAGCCAGAGCTAATCCTTGGTTTAGCAGTTGGCAAGTTCCTTTACTAAATCAGCGGATTAAGTGCTGGACATTGAGAATGCTCTTGCGGATAGCTAGATAAAAATGCAAAATTTTTTTTCTTTATTTGGCATAGTTACTTTAAAAATTCATCTGTACTTATTTTTATCCCAACCATTAAGGACTGAGAGGGAAATTATAAATATTTGTCAGCAGCCTGTTGCACAGGAATCAAAACTACAATAACAAACTGCTGCATGTTTGGCAGGCTCAGAACAAAGAGGCAGCTGTCTGGATTCCTGGGTCCTGCTCCTAACGCTGTCATTTTAACATCACCAATAAGTCCTGTGAAGCTCAGGAAAAGTTTTGAAAGCGTTTTAAGGTTGAGATCTGTAAAAGGTTTTAAGTTCAAGCGAGGGATAATGCAATTCTCGTGAAAGACACAGGTTTTTAATTCAAGAGTGTGAGTATGTTTATTGAGAACAGGTTGACATACAGATTTTTGTTTAAAATAGCTGACACATTTTCTCTTTTCTAACTGCTATAAAGAACGCATCATGAAATTAAGACACCTATTATTGTGTAGGCTTCCTGTTACTAAATGAAGCCTGATGTATCTGACTGACATAATGTACTGATGCAGTGCTGGGTTTGACATGACTCTTTGGAGGAGTGGAACAAAAGTGCTCCTGAGGAATGTCGATTAACATGGGCCTTTGACATCTTGAAGTCTTTCAGTGCTTTTGAAGCAAGACTTCAAAGCGACGTGTCGGATTCCTCTGTATCTAATGATAGTGTTGACATGTAACTGTGTTCCGCAAGTACTGGAATCCAGATGCTGTTCTAGCTTTTATCTTGTTTCTAGCAAAGGAACCGATCCACCAACCCCAACAGAATGCCCTCCAACAAGTACTTGAAATGGCAATACCCGCACTTGGCCAAACAGAACAGGGGTCACCTTTATTCTGTGCGCTAATTCAAGTGATGCTGCTCCTGATACACGCTAATGGGTATTGAGGTAAAACTTCTCTTGTGTTAGCCCCTCTGCAGCGTGCATTTGCTTTCAAGTTTGAATCCAGGTACTGACAGGAGCTCCCCAGAGAGTATAAATCCTACTGGTCCAGCAATACTGCACCTCTCTGTAGGCACCTCCTTGCTTGCACCAATGCAGAGAATCCTTAAGAGCAGTACCATAATAGTCCCGACTCCATAATTTCCTTACGGTGTAGAGTGTGGGGAGTGGAGTTAAAATGAATGACAGCTTGCCTACCTGTAAAAAGTCCCAGCACGTTTGAAGAAGTCTCTTTCTCTTCCGTATGTTCCTGCACCTGTGTAAAGATCAACAAGGTTGCTGTCTGCTTTCTGGATCACTGTCGTAACTGCATTCAGAAATGGAATCGAGATTCCTTTTTTTTTCCCCCTCATTATATCTACTGGGAGGCTGTTTGTGAATTTTCTTCCTCCTGTAGCTAGAAACAAGTGTTGTTTTCCAGCCTAAATTAATTTATGGTCCATTTATATCCATTTTTGCCAATCTTACTTCTTAACTAGAATAGGTTTCTTCTAACCCGTTCTGACATGTTTTTCATAGGTGAGCCCTACCGGCCTGTTTTCCTAGCCTTAGCAGGCTGTATTTCCTTTACCTTATCATAAAACTGAATTTATGAAATCTAATAACAGGAGAGCACAGCTCTTCTCTTCACTTGTGTCCCTTTGAATTAATCTTTCCTGTGCAATCTGGTCATTTGTGTTTGCAGTATTCCAGAAAGTCTCACTAGTGGCTCAATGCCACTAATACCTCATTTGATACATCCTAAAACTACAATTATTTTCTTTGTGTCCAGTGTTTCTTATCACTTAATATACCAAGGTCCTTTTATCCTGTGGTTGTTCCTCAGTAAGAAACCTCAAGCTTTTAGGAGAAATTCCTATTATCCTTGGGTGCATGGCCATGTCCTTTTATCCTGTGGCTGTTCCTCAGTAAGAAACCTCAAGCTTTTAGGAGAAATTCCTATTATCCTTGGGTGCATGGCCATGTACTTTGCCTTATTACCCGACTCCGTTTTGGTTGGTGCAGCTCTAAAGATCATTCAGTTCTTTGTAGGATTTTTCTGATCTTTCTCCTTGGATGATGCATGCTACTTCTGAGTCATCAACAAACTTCACTTCTCTCAGTGACCTGAACACAAATGTAAGTGTAGGATTTGTCTGAAATGTGATTCTTGATAAACTAGAGCAGTAATTTCCTGCCAGGTCAGTAATCTCTATCAATCATGTAGCTGCTGTCATTTCCCTTTCAGCCTGTTGGTTTTCTAAGTGTACACATCTTTCCACCTCCCTCTTTTTCTTTCATTTTTTTCCCCTCATTTTTTTCTTCAGCTCTGTCACATCATAGTCAGTGTGCACCGTAGGATCATCTTTATCAATCAGACTGTACTTATTAGAACAGTCAATTACCATACCAAGAGAGATACTTAATTTCTGCGCATCTTTCTTCGATATCTGTTCTGGGCTGTTACTTTTGTTAGGTCTGTCTCATGGACTTCAGGGACTTCTGATGGGTTTTTTTGTGGGTTTTTTTTTTTTGTTTTTTTTTTTTTATTTAAATGGGTAACTAGTGCTTTCATGTGCCAGTTCTTGGAGTGTTGTGGAATGTACTGTCTGATTATGTGAACACACAAAGTCATCTCTGATTCCAATTTAGATAGGATTACCATACAATTTTCATGCATTAATCTTCATTGGCTCAGCCTGCTGTGATACATTTCTTTGGCCTGTAACAAAGGGGAAAATAAGAACACAATTGCAGAAATACAGCTGCTTGTTTAAATATTGAAAAGGAGTTACAGAATTTGGTTTTGACAGGAACTGAGAAGCAGTGCTGGAAGAAGAAAAAGAAGTGTGAGCAGATTGCCCAAATGCAGAAGTGTCCAGTGTAAAGTTGGGCTTCCTTCCGTATCTTCCACATCTTTGTTGAGGTGGCTGGCATAGTAGGCAGGGATCTTAAGGCCACTCTGAAAGGGTCAATTAGCACCTCCCCATTACCTCGAGGAAGGAATCCCAGGTATTTGTATTGAGGACCAATTTTGATGAGGAAGTGGACTTGCATGGTTAGAAGTGCTGTGAAAGTGGAGTTTGAGACTGGACAAGTTTGGCAGCAGAACCCACTGAGGAAAGAAGCTCAGGTAGGTTCTTATATGTGTTTATTTTCACTGTGTGCGAAAACACTGTGCATTTTCCCCTCCCTAAACGATGGCTTTGCATGTAGGCAGGGAAAGAAGAAAGTGTCTTTTGAAGTTCTAGTTTGTTTTAACAACCCCTTGGTGACTGCCAGCATAAAAAGCAAGAGAGAAAATACTCTTAACAACTGCAAAAATATTCCCAAGTGTGACAAATACTGATGGAGTTTCTAAGTAACACATTTTCAGTGCATAGCAAACAGAAAATAAAACTTAGTAAACCAGATAGTTGAGCATTCAAAGTAAACGCATGAAAGCCTTGAAATAATCTTTGTAAACAATTAATTGCATTCATATTCAGGGTGCGGGTTTTTTTCTGTGTGTTTATCTTTGCAAACAAAGATGTAGTGCCTTGATTTTTCAGCAGTTTTAACGTGCCATACTTGGATTCAGAGGTACGGAGAAAGAGATGATGTTTACTGCTGGTGGAGAAGGACAGCCTTGGCTTCGCTTGCAGAATCTGAGGGAAGGCTTCAGTTTTCCATGTCTGTTGTCCTGTCCTAGATTGTCCTGTTGTTGTTCTGCAGAGGATGAAGCGCCTTCCCATGCCATTTTGCACTCAGCCACTGTGGTTACTGCAGTGGGAAGCTTGCTGACAAATGTGATTATGGAACAGTTGCGTGCTGTGGACTTTAAATGCAACACAAGCAAGCAAGACACAAGAATGATACTTACTGAAATGAGCTTAGTAGCATATAGTGCATGATAACCAGGGAGCCAGATCTGAATGTTAGATGTGAAAACTATTTGCTTCAGTAGGATCCATTTGGGAAAACTTTTATATATTTTTCCTGCTTATCTCTCCTAATATTCTAGTCCTTTACATACGACAGTGTTCATCTTGCTGTTTTTCAGTGGCCCACCTGAGGCTTTCTTGGGTGTCATCTGTTCTATGCCTAGTCAAGTGGAAGAGGAACCAGGCAAAAATATGGTGTGTTCTCTGACATTTTTGAAGAGTGGAGCCGTGATGTTGAGGCGGGGGAGAATGCACATTAGGCCAAAGATGGAAGGACAGAGTGCAGAAAGCTGTACAGCGGCAGCGCACAGGTCCTGAGACAGCGGACACAGGTGGAACGAGATGCATGGGGACATACACATCTCCTTGGTCATTGCTATACATTTACTCAATGGTATCTTACCAGTGCTCTATACCCCTTCTACTTTTGCTGCTAGTCTTGCACCTTGCTGTACCCGATCTTCTGAATCCCAATAGAAATTGAATGAGACTTTTTTAGCATAAACGCTGTGATCTGTGATTCATGCAAGAGTAGTCAGTACGTGTTTTACACAGCTTGAAAAGCATCGTTGTTCTTTGTAAGTACTCAAGTGAAAGTTCATCTTTCAAAAACTTGTACTTTTTCCTTCAAAGTAAGTGTATGCCCCTGTCCATCTGCACCTTCATAGAAAGTTTTACTAAATCACAGCAATGTGAATTCAAGGCAATGTACTTACTCACAAACTGCACAAAGCAGCGTGCTGTGTTACGGGAGTTGCGCTGAAGGTCTTTTTCAGCCATCTGGTGCCTCCCTGCAGCTCCTGGGCACGGCTCTTCAAAATCAGCAGCTAGCTTTCCGTTCCTCCCATGGGACTGATGATTTTCCTGCTGTCCCTTTGTAAAAGTTCAGGTGCAGCTGTGACGTTACAAGTAACTATCTTGCTGAACTCATCCAGCTCCGAGGTCTCTTCCTTGTCTCTTTCCATTTACACAGTGCACACCTGACAATTGCTCTGCACCTGCTCCCGTGATACATGCAGCTTTACTTGCCGGTGTCTAGGAGCCTGTTGTATGGTTTCCCGAGCAAGGCAGGGAAGGATACATCCCAAGATCACAATTAGCGTGACAATTAAACCAACGAGAATGTGCTAGTATAGGAAAAATGTTGCTGCATGCAGCTTTTTAAAAAGTCCTCTGTTCCAAAAATTGCAAGCAGTATGTAGTTTTCCTGACCGGGTTTGTTGCTGCACAAGTGAGCAGGGCGGTATTTGAGCTTTGGAAATACAACGGAATCGGGTGTCTTGTTTCTAAAATGGGCATGCAATTGCTGTTGATATCTGCAGCGTTCATGTTTCTGATGATGAGTAGAAAAGGAAGCTATGTAAAAACGTGAGTTATGGAATGGAATGAGGAAGCAAGGACATTCTTCAAAGTCATGATATGATAATAGTATGGAGTAGAAAGGGTTTAGTGGGAGCTTGATACTGTGGCCCTGTGGTCTCTTTAGGGTTGTTAGTATGTGAAGCGTAAAGAAGCCCTCATAGCAGTGTGCTGGTAGGGACAGGGCCCCCTCTGAGACACTGTGCGTACCTTCTGCGTAACATGTCTGTCATCACTCCAGGTGCTTGCTGAGAGGATTCACTCTGCAGGCCAAATAACCATATTTGTCTATATCCTGGCAAAACTTCAGGGATAGCGGTTGTGCGCCAGCACAAGTGGTACCAATAAAGCTTCCTGGAGTAGCGGTGACTTTCATGTAGATTCAGTAAAAGCTGTTTGCACAGAGAAAGGGAAATAATTTATACTGTTAACACTGTGTCCACCCTAAATGTGGTACTGGTAGGATTACTGCAGGAAAGAACAACAACAAAACAACCCCAAAAGGTTGCATTCCTAACCAGTCTGGTTTTAGTAGTAAAAGCTGTTTGTAGGCTGGGACTGAGGACAGCATATTGGCACTACTTAGAAGAAAAAAGGCAATTAGAGTTCACGCATATTTTTGCTTTTCTCTGCTGCTGGGATTCCTCATGCTTTCCTTATGTCCCTGGGAGTTGGGTGTTGAGTGCTGGAGGCTGCTGCAGCCCCGTGGGTCGGAACCCACCAACATTGTACAGATTCCGTCCCGTAGTGACTGAAGCACAAGCTTTGTACTCCAGTATACTTGATTAGAAGGTGATCTTTGGAATCCAGTATGCTTCAACCTGTTGACGTTGAAAGCTGGTATTTCAGCATGTCCGTAGATAAATGGAGTTATTGTGCTGTCTGTTATAGCTTTTACTTTATTTGGAGCATTGCTTATGGATAATTAAAGTTTATAGGGAAAGGAATTGCAGGAGAGTATGCTTTTAGTTTGCCATTACTGCTTTTACCTGAGATCTGAGATTACTCTATAAACACCAAATGAGTCTCTGAGCACAGAGCTGGTTAGAATTACACTGTCATTATAATGAGTAAAATGAAGGCCAGAAAGTTAAGTGTTTTGGTAAAGTTATTGAATGATAGCATTGTGGTACAGCTGTTACACTTTGGCATCCTGAAAGCAATGCAAGTTTACCTCATTATGAAAATGTTAGATCAAGGAACCGGGTGCATGAAGAGCAGGATGTACCTCTTACTTCACAGCTTTTGAATGAGGCAAAGTTTATGGGAAGATGTAGTATAGTTGTAGTTAAAGCACAGCTCTGGAAACAACCACGGAACTGCTGGGCATAATCTAGCTGGAAATAAATACTATAAAAGGTGAAATAAAGCTTCTGCCATCTAGCTCGAAGAAACATCTCTCTTTGAACGTCAAGCACATGGATCTAAGTGATGAAAGACCTGACCTACTAGTAACTACTGCTGTTGCCAAGGCTTAGCAGTAACTACACCATGCTGAGTCAATGATTCTTCACGTTGGAGGACCCCTGTTGAATGACAGCAGTATAATGCTATCAGATTTTCACATCTTTTAAATCTGGCATGCTTTGCTCAGAAAGTTCAGTGAGCATTGTTTTCTCTTTGAAATTCTTCAGCTGCGTGGCTGATGTAGGGTTTGAAAAGTTCCCAGGAAGGCTGTGGGTTTTGAAATGCTATCTGTCTACACATGATTTTAATTAAAAATGGTTATTCTGCTGCATTTCCCCAATTTTTATTTTTCTGTTAAGATGAACTATACGTCTAGTCTGTTGAAAGATAGCTGTACAATGTGTGACTAGTGCAGGTGCTTTCTACACTTGAAAATAGTTCTAAATGGTTTTCTTAATCTCTTCAAAATTCAGTATTGCTATTATACCACTATCTATTTTGCAAATAAATGGTATGTATTGATGAAACTTGTCAATATCCATTTGACTTACGAGGCTAAGTTAAATAATTCAAAGGCAGATCTGTAGTGCTTCACATTATGCATTCTCAGAATTATTTAAATATTCATTATCACTAATAGAGAGCTTTATCGCATTCCTTATTCCACCCATGTGCCGTTATATGCTTGCCTTTTACAAGTAATTATTTGGATTGCTGCAGATCTGGGTAAATCCAAGTGCTAAAACCTTTCATACTTCAGGAGGAGAGTCGAAGAACACTGCAAAATCCTTAGTTTGTATTTATTATTCAGCTTTCAGTCATACAGTCTTCTTTAAACATAGTGATTTGCTAACTGTGTTTTGTATGTATTTCAGTCCTATAAGATCATCAATTTTGCTCCAAGTCTACTGCAAATCATAGTATCAGATCAAGTTGAATTTCCAGTGCGTCAAGCAGGTGAGATAAATTCCTTGTTTCATTTTCTTTCAGTAGAAAGTCAGTCTGTTAGTTATTTCAACAGAGTATTGAGCTGTTGCAATGTAAGTTCACATTTGTTCTGAATATGGAAGTGAAAAGGATCTATCTTTCCTACATGAAGGTCAGATAAAACCATGGGTGTAGTGTAGAGTCCTGCGTTGGCTTCCCTGTGTTTGTAGTGATCCCTACTGGATTGCTGTGATACTGATATGAAAAGAATTATTTCTGCTCAAAACTGAGTACCCAGGGAGCCTTAGGTGTTCTTTCTTCTGGTGGTTAAGAAGTAGTGATGCCAAGACAAATGGGAATTAAAAAAAAAAAAAAAGTGGATCTCACTTGAATACATTTCTCTATTTGAATCCCTTTTCCTGGAGAAATGAATGTTTCTGAAAAATGAAAAAAACCCCATAGTTCCCTAGGTCAAGGGTAGCCACATAGGCTTAGTCAGTATCTGTGGTGTCCGCTCACAAAAGTAGATATGAAGGAAGGTCACATCACTGGTAGGTTATAAGTGTATAGTCTGAGCATGTCTAGAAGGATTGCCCAGCTGTGTGTATGAGTTCAGGTATGGTGATGTGGTTAACTTTAGGGTATGCGTTTGTGTAAGATCAGATTCGAAATTGTCATGATCTATTTTAACTACTCCTGTATAATGTTTTTGACAGATAAAGAAAATATTCAGCTTTTTCAAGAAATTGATGAATACTGTTTCATTCACAGCTCTGTTTTTATCCTATGGAACAGCATTTCCCATAGAAGCATTATTGGGTTTTTTGTACAGATCCTATTAATCCCCTGAGTGCGTTGGGGCATGCTGACAGATGCTGTTTGTCATGCTGGCCTGTATTTATTCAAAGATAATCCAACTTTGAATGGTATTGTTAAACCATTCTGTAGTGAAGTTTGATGCTTAATCTAGACTCCATAAGGTCATTTTTGTAAATTAATCTCTCAGTTCAGTATCATTCAGGACAAAAAAACAAGTATATAGAACATTAATTTTTTTAATTTCTGTTTAATTTTTTTATTTTTTACAGAGTAGGGGTATAAAATAGAAAAGCACATTTAAATTACATTTGTATGTCAACAATTTCTCTGTGAATTTTTTAAAAGCCAAGAATTTGTATAACAGCAAAATCTATGGATAAAGTAAATTAAAGTCTTGGGCTGGTCTTCCTGGACCTGTCTCTTGTCTGAATATGACATCATATGACAAGCTGTTTTTCCTCTTGCTCCTATGAAATATTTTACAACTTACATGTTTTCATACTATGTAATTTGTCATCATCAAGAAAAATTAGTGTACCCAAGGATATCTTATTGCAGTTTAAAACCTTAGCTAGTAATCAACCAAAATAGTACGGGGCTAAGAGTTTGTTAAGAACATTCCTTTAATGTCTTACACCGTGTTTCCTCTGTTTCCTAGAGAATGCCTACAGGCATGTTAGTACTGAGGCATAAATGCTGCTTTATTTTCAGTTGAAGATTAACTTTATTTTTCATGTTTTTTCATGTGAGACAGAAGGGAACAATTCTAAGGGATTATGGGAAATCCTAATAGTGAGATAAAGCTTAGGGAATTGACAACACACAGTTCTGTCTGAATAGAAGGTAGGCCATGTGCCAGTTTCATACTGGGCATTGCCCCAAGCAGAGTGTCCCATCTGCGTGCACAATGATTTGTTTACACAAGCCTTCCAAAACTTCACTTACTGAGCTTGAGTAGTTGTTTTAGGGATGAGTAAAAATGCAGATAATTAGGTTTTTGTTTGTTTATTTAGAACGATGGAATATTATATCCATATGGAAGACTGCTGTAATAAAGAATGTACCCCAATAGAAGCTGACTGGAATACTATCCTGTTCTGTTTAGGACTGGGCACTTGGGCTGATCTTGTGTGGAATCATTAAAAAAATGGTTTTCTGACTCAGCTGTGCTCGGTGCCTGTAATTGTTAGGAATTCACACAGTGGTTTTCAGTCATCTTTTCAACTCTTTGTTCTACTTTCAACTGTACTACATGTTGAGCACAGAGTAATGTGAAGATGTGTTAGAAGTAAATTATTATTTCCCCAATGTTTATACTTAGCTGCCATTTACCTGAAGAACATGGTGACACAGTACTGGCCGGACCGTGAACCACCTCCTGGAGAAGCAATATTTCCATTCAACATTCATGAAAATGATCGTCAGCAGATTCGTGATAACATTGTAGAAGGAATAATTCGTTCTCCTGACTTAGTGAGGTACCTTATATTCTGTAGAGATATTTCTATAGCTCAAGTTGTTGGACCTACCAATCTGGATGTAGTTAATGTGAGAAACTTAATTTCTTGGGAGATGAAGCAAGTACTTATTTTGAAAAAATAATAATAATTAGTTTTACCATATTTATATGCACTTGTTTTCCAGAAATGTATTAACTTGGCTAAGAGGTCTCTGATGTGATTTGTCCTCTTATGGTATAGTTTAAAGTGTCTTCTAACACTTGCTGTAGTGACAGCTTGTCTATTTGGCTGATTTAGAGCAGATGGTATAGAGGGCTATCTGCAATACAGAATCACCCATTCAGAAAAATGCTGCCCAAGATCTTTTTTTTTTCCCTCCAGTAGCCTTTTCCTCAATTACTTTTGCAGTTTTTATGTGTAATCCCAGTATTTAAATATGTGTTAGCATTCTTGGGTTTAAGATGTTAAAAGAATGAAGAAATGCTGTTCTCTTTTTGCTGGAAGAATAGTTAAGATTCACAGACATACTACAGTCTATGGTTGTTCACCACTCTAATTCAAGTGAGGCTGATAGGATGGGATTAGGCCATAGTGTATAGATGTTAATCTTTGAAAAACAGAAGACAATCTTCCTCTTCTCTCCTCCTCCTCTCCACTAGCTAGGTGCCCAAAGATGTCTTTTTTTTTTTTTTTTTTTTTTTTTTTTGTTCAGTATTCATATCCAGAGTAGGAGTGATTGTCTGTAGATTGAAATTAGGATTAGAGAAAACACTTCAAAAAAATAATGAAACGCCAGAATGCATTAGCCTGCTATAGTGTTGCTGTCACTGGAAGTCTTTATGAATAGATTAGACAAACACCTGCCAGGACTGCTTAGATCCTGCATTGAGGCAGGAAAATGAACTAAAACATAATTTCCAGTTCAGCTTTTCTGATGTGCTCTGACACAGATGTCTAGACTCCCCACTGAAAGAGATAGTTGCTCCTTGCCAAGGTTGTGCTACAAGGTAAGGAAGCTTGTGTTGTTTCTGTGATAAATGTAATCAAGGCATGTAGTTTCCTCTGCCATCATGTCATAAATATCAAGGCTAAGTTTATACAAAAGAACACAAAATAATGGAAGTTTGAGGAGTTTTTTGAAAAGTAGTTCAGGCATCATTTCATAACCTGATATTCAAAATGCTCTGACATTACAATGACAACCTACATCTAAAAGGATTGTTGAAAACCCTGGGACAATCATCTGGAATAAAATAGAGGGTTTCTAAATACTGGCTAAACTTGTAGATTTGTCAGAGGTTAAAAAAGTCAAAGAAACTTCACTGGAACTCGTCTGATGTGGTAATACTGATATTTTTCACTGTTTGCTTGTAAGAATGGGGAGGGAGGATGAACCAAATTGGCAATGAGCACAAGCTCCAAAGCCTTGAGGGGGAAGGTAAGTTTGTAGAAAGCTAAAAGGGATCCATAGGTGGAAGGCCCCTTATTGAACTGCTTTGTATTAGTGGCTCCTTATGTAATGGGCTGCAGGAGGATACCCAAGGAAAACTAAATACAGAAGAACCAATATTTTCTGCAGACTTTTTTTTTTTATTATTATTATTCCTCAGTGGAGCCAAGAATATTTGTTTACAGCTTCTAGTTCAGTGCCTCTCAGCTTTTTTAGTCACACCTCACTTTAGTCAATTAAGAATCCTGTCTTGCCTCACCTTTGTGAGTGGTATCTAAGGTGTGTGGAGGGAGAGGAATGGTAAGATGTTTTTACCTAATTGGCTCTGCCATATGCTTCGGAGGTTGAGAATTGCTCTTCTAGAAGATCCCAGGAAAATTGTTATTTATTTGATGAGGAGCCTCTGACTTGGATCATAACACAATCCAATATTGTTTAATAAAAAATGTACAAATTCGTGTTTTTGTGGTTGCTTTCAGCCTCATAAGCGTGTAGAAGTATAAACATTCATTTTCAAAGTACAAAGCTAGCTGGTTTCATAAGCAATTAATTGTTTTCAAATATTGCCTGATGGGTGTGGAGAGGGAGGAAGAAGGGACAAAAGTAGCTAAAATGTTCTGAAATTAGTTTCTTCCTTAAAGTTAAATCCCCTGGGATTATTTTTTTTCTTGCTTTTCCTCTGCTACTTCCCAGAACTCTTTCAGTGCTGTGAAAATATGTATGATACTTATGTAATATGTATGTTGTGGCCAATAAACCAAGATTTGGGACCTATCCTTTAGTATTAAACACTATGCCATGATCTTTTTTTACTTATAATGTATTTCTTTTTCCCTCCTGACATAGAGCCCAGCTGACAATGTGCCTCCGTGCTATCATTAAACATGACTTTCCTGGTCATTGGACAGCCGTGGTAGACAAGATAGGCTACTACTTGCAGTCTCAGAACAGTGGGAGTTGGCTTGGGAGCCTCCTGTGCCTGTATCAGCTGGTGAAGACTTACGAGTAAGTTGATGTCCATCAGTAGATGAGGAATCAGCATTATTAGTCTCAGCTGATTACTGAGAGTGACATTCTTATGAGCACTGGCAGTTCTACAAGGAATTCGGATAGAAAATGGGATAATAATTGTCATATGCTTCCTTTCCTGCAAATAAATGAAAACTATTCATCACCTTTATATCATATGAGTGCATTGAAAGCAGAGATGCCAGCAATGATCTGTATGAATTTACTGACATTTTTTGCTTGAGGCTTTGTACTTTTGATCTGGTTTAACCCATCTGTGAAAAAATTCTTAAATGTTTATAACTTCTTTTGTTTGAAGATTCCCCAAATGCTGGGTATATGAATACAAATTATTTTCTTATTCTGTGTCATGAATACAGTACTGTTGTCATATACTTCTATTGCATGTTGTTACCTGTACCATCCTCCTGATAGTCTAAATCCACAAAGCACAAGTTAGGAGAAGTCTAGTGTACTCTCTCACTCATTTTTAAAACACAATTATGTGTTGTTAGAAACATATGTATAAACCACACAAAAGAAATGTAAATGGAGAAAGAGAATCTTTTCAAAACAAAGGAATTGTCTTTCCCTTTCAATTGCTGTTCACTCCTATTTGTTCAGCACCCAACTTGGGTTTGGCATTGGTATGAATGTCAGAGAAATAAGTCCCTGCTCCTCTGAGCTGTCAGTTCAGTAGTAAAGAACATTTAGTTCTTCCTCACGATATCTGCATTTATATAAGGTAACATTTATTGCTTTTCATTTCTCTGTTTATAGGTTAGAGAATTTGCACAGATTGTTGAGATGGAGGCTAGAGGAGGGGAGAGTGGAAGAGTTAGTGCTGGATTTTAATTTAGGATTTTAATTTTTTTAGGATTCAGAAACTAAATTGCTGGTGGGGAATAGGCATTAGAATCTCCAGTGTGTAGATCCCGGACCAACATTTTTGTTTCCTTTGCAGATACAAAAAAGCAGAGGAGCGAGATCCTCTCATAGCAGCAATGCAAATATTTTTGCCTCGGATTCAGCAGCAGATGATCCAGCTTCTGCCTGATAACTCCCATTACTCTGTACTGCTTCAGAAACAAATCTTAAAAATCTTCTATGCTCTTGTTCAGGTTGGCATCCGTGTAGGGGAAAACCGAAACTTTTACTTTGCTGGGCACAACGACCCCCTTCAGTACACTCATGGGTGTGATTGAATAAGAAAACCAATTTGGATGGGAAAATTCATGTACAATAAACAGCTTTTATAAAAATAGGATCTTTGTAGATTTTTCTACTTAAAAATTGGTCACATGATACCCCAGGTTAAATTTGTAATGAACCTAGGTACTTCTGCACATCCTATCTGTGAGCTTACTGGAGAAATGTTCTTATTTTTATAAAATCACATATGAGATATAAACTGTGTGGGTATCTAGACTGCTGGTTGGCCTCTGAAAGTGTCAGTAGTGCGTATGATAGTATAATTGTCAAGTAGTGCACTTCAGTAGGTGGCGTTTCTCATCTGAAGATCTGACAAATTGTCAAGACACATGCATTTTACAGAGATGAGTTTGGTATTTACAGGGATTAGTTTGGTGAGGAAGTACTTTTAGAGAATGAGAAACAAAATCAGATCCTACATAAGGGGCAGCCTGAAAATTCTTAGTGGGGGTTAAAAAGTTAAATAGTTTGTTATTAGATGGGGGGAGGATTAAAAAGACCCCGAGATCCTATTTTATTTGTAAGTGGCTTACCTGAGTAGACACTTTGCTTTGGATTTTGTAGAGAAGTAAGATTTACTGGAGAGTAGCTAGGTAGTAATTAGGAGTACATTTCACTTACTAAAATGCTATTGGTTTCCCCAAGCCCTGCGGTATAGCTACTGCCGTGGTCTCTAAAAGTCAGCTGGGCTATTGTGACAAAAAGAGTTGGCAAGTTCTCAGACCAAGGAACTTTCCTCAAATAGTGTCTGCTCAGAAATTCCTCTGTAACTTTTACCAAGAAGGATGCAGTTAGAGTAGTATTTACTACTTAATTAACTTATTATACTAGTATATATACTAGTATAAATATATATACTAGTATAAATACTACTTATTAACTACTTAATAACTTAATTAACCTTATTAGTTTTCATTTTACTTAAAACCTCATCTTCCTCAGAATGTAACTATTGTAGAAACACCTTCTACCTTTCTCAGAGAAAATTAGTATTTCATGACTGTGGGGTTTTTTTCTTATTTCAGTATGCATTGCCACTCCAGTTGGTGAATAACCAGACTATGACTCAGTGGATGGAGATCTTCCGTACTATCATTGACAGAAATGTACCTCCGGTAAGTTGTAGTTTTATAAAGTCCTCTCATGCTTGTGTGTTGGCATTTGAGGAACTGACGGTCTGAAGGTTTTCTAATTGTTTTTTTTTTTAAGATGTCATCTATTTAAGATTCTTATCCCTGGAATAAGTGGTGTTTCAGACAGAAACATAGGAAGATCGTGTAAACTGTCAGAATTTCAATGTATGAGGTAGTGACACCATGTAAACTCCAGTCTGGGATATTTTGGAAGTTTCCAAATATTTTAGCCAGTTTCTCTCAAACAAGAATCAAAAGCTCATCACAAACCCATCATTTGTCTCCATTCCTCTTTTTCTTTCATCCATCCTTCATATTTCTTGAAGAACAAAACAAAAATAGTAATAAAATTTTTGTTTGTGTGTATACAACATTAACTGGCATTTCCTAACTTTTTTAGAAATTTATTTCACAACCTTAACATTGTTTTAATAGCTTTTGCATTAGTATATCGTTAGGGTATATATATTTGGAGGAGTTAGTATCATGCTTAATTTTTAAGCCAGAGTGCACGCCACTGTGTAGTATTCAAGTATATGTGAGAGTTTCCATTTTCTAAATATGTGTAATTTTGAAAATTAAAGTACAGGCATTGTACAAGTATTGCACATATACAGTTATATTGACTAATTAAGATATTTGAAAGTTCCTGAATGTTATATAACTGTTAACAGACCCAAAGCTTTAGTCAATGCTGTGGATTTGTATTAGTTTACTCAGCAAGGAATGTTTAAAGCATCATTTCTCTCAACAATACACACAGCTAATTTAAATAAATTTATTTACTTATAGGAGACTTTGCAAATTGATGAAGATGATAGACCAGAGCTGGTGTGGTGGAAATGCAAGAAGTGGGCATTGCATATAGTAGCTCGTCTTTTTGAACGGTAACAAACTAACAAACTGATTAAAAACTAAGTCGGGATTACAAATCTGTAATGTTTACTTAAGGTACAATTAGACAAGGCAGTTTTCAGCCACTGGTCTGAGCTCTCAGTGAGATGATTTGACTCTCTAAGACGGCAAGAAACTAGCCCCACAGGAAAAATATATTTTTAAAATTTTTCTATTACTATGTCCAACTACAAGTGCTTATATTCTCAAATATAAAGGCAGGGGAAGATCTGAAAAGAAATCCATAAATATGGAAGTTACAGAGCTTGTGACAAAAAGGTGGCTATATTTACTTGACTACAGTATTGCACCTTCTGAGAATCTAAGAAAAGAAAAGGGAAGTGGGCATTATTTGGGAAATAATGGCTTAGAAGGAACTTGTGCGAAGGGATTCCTTTGGGGATGGAAGACTAGTCACGGTCCTTTGTGTTTTAGAAAGTACTGTGGTTTCCTGACACAGTAGACTTCTCAGAATGTAAATATCTGTGTCCTCTTCTTTTTAAAGGTATGGAAGTCCTGGAAATGTGACTAAAGAATACTTTGAATTCTCAGAGTTTTTTTTAAAAACGTACGCTGTGGGCATACAACAGGTAAGTATAGTTAATTTGTTTCTGAATTAGATAATTTTGGCTGAACAAACGTATTGTTTTCAACAGTGTGCTCTTATTGAAGTTCATTCTTTAAACAAAAATGAACAGTCAGGCAGGTTTTCCTTTTAGTGATTGAGAGGTTCTTTAGAACTCAGTGTCATACAGCTGAGGTATAATAACACAAATTTTCAGCAATTCAAAAAAACCCTGCAGGAAAATCCTCAGAAAAGGCGAGTGCTGATAAAACGGTATTATCGTCATGTGTAAACATTCTAGATGTAGCTGAGAGAAAAAAATATTGATGCAGAGGCCTCATGTCATAGAAGGGTGTATCTTCAGGCCAGTCTTAAGTAAGTGCTTTTGCTGCAAATAACTTCGGCACAGTAATCCAATGATACTGTTTTATTTCAGGAATATATAAGCAGATTAGAAAGTGTCTGGAGAACAGCAATAAACATTATTTTATACCTGGAAAGCATATTTTAGGAAAATATAGGATAAATTCACAGTTTGCAAGGAAATTATTTTTGTTGGGGAATGCTAATTATTTGTGGTTAACGTGGTGTTGTGGAGACAATTCAGTTCTGATAAAGTTGCATAGAAGAGAGGCAGTTCCTGTCAGAGTTATCTGTGTTTTTCTGCCAGCTCAGCTGTGGGCCCCTGGGAACATGGGCTTCCAGGCTTTCAGCATCTGCCTGGCTTGGTGGAATGGCTATAGCAACTGGGTGCCTGAAAGCCCTGAGACTGCTGGCTCTCAAGATCAGATGTTTTTGGCACAGCTCCTCCTGTTTCCCATTCAGCCTGCCATATACTAGATGACTAGGCACAGTGGTTCCCAGGCTTTTGGCTCAGCTAGAGCTCTTGGTTGTCCAGGCTTTTGGGTTACATATTCCAAACAGGCTCCTAAGAAGCCAGAGGAATGCAGTAGGCTCTGCTGCTCATCATTCTGGGCTCTTGATTCCCTTTGGCCTGTAAACCTTGAAAAACACCTGGGAATGCTGTTTTTCAAGTGACAGTTGTTTGGGTAATATGTATTTCCAGAATATGTGGCTCCTCAGCACGCTGCCAGATGAAATAACCTTGACACGGCATCTGCAAGCTTCGTAGTTTAAATTTCCAGTGCCTTTGATGCAGGGTGCCAGGCTGTTGTTGTTACTTCAATTCAAATCTAAACTAGATTTCAAAATACCAGGATTGTCTGCAAAACAAAATTAATTTTCTTCATCTGGTTTGACAACAGAATAGTTTATCCATCAGCATATTAATTCTGCATAAATAAGTAAATGTTAAGAACTAAAGAGAGGAATGGTTGTGGTAAGGCTGTAAGTATTAAATGAAAAGGGAAATACCTATTTTGAACTCTTTGCAATGTTTAACTCCTGAGTGGAAAAATAGACTCCCAGGGGCAGTTGTCATTTGAAATACTTAAAGTTTGTCTGCTAAGAGATTAGGCTATGTAGCAGAGGGAGCAGTTTAGCTTTCAAGATAAGTGGAATGGACAATCTGCACATTTCTTCCATTTTTGGCTCTTAAATGCTGATTTGTCACATTTCCTTGCAGAGTTAGTAAGAATTCTGTTGTGAATATTCCATTACTAAGCCTTCATTACTTATTCATCAGTTGTTAAGTGCTGACATCATGCTAGAGTCCATATGAGATATAGACAATTCTTGCCCAAGGAGCATATCATATAAAAGACTTAAGCTCAGACTTAGTACTCCTAATGAAGGAGTTATGTTCAAAATAAGATTTATTATAACGTCATGAAGAATTATGAAGCACAGTCATCCTTCTGAAAATATATGACTCAATATTTTGTTGTGCGTTGCCCTTGATTTTTATTGTTACTCATGTACATGCCAATTCTTTACACTTACTTATGCTTAATAGTTCATCTGCTGTTAGTGCAGATTAGGGGCTTGGTACTGTAGGTTTTCCTTAGTAGGCCAAGCCTTTATATTAGGGAAGCTTTGTGTGATAGAGTTTGTGATAGCATGCTAGATGATATTATCTGATGGTTACAACAGGTAATTGTTGAGTTAAGGGTTTTGCATCTCTTCTGGTTCACAGACTTAGGTGCTAACCTATTTTTCTTTTCTAATTTAGTATTTCTATTCTTACCACTGTTCTTCCAAAGTAATTTGTCTTCTTCAGGGGCCTGTCCTTAAAAAATGAACACAGACACCAGTAACAGATTTAGAAGCCAATCAGATTGAAAATCTCACTGTACCTTTTCCTTATCTATTTCAAAAATTTGCTGAGGCCTGTGTAAACTGTGAGCCTGTGAATATTGAAGTATATCTTTGGTTTACAATCCCAAGTGATCACGTGGTGGGGCTAGTAATGAAGGTAGACATGTACATAAATGTTTGCAGGACTAGATCCTTAATATTTAAATGATTTCTAACTAGAACCTCTGCTGTCCATGTACATTCACTGAAGAGGAGCACTGCATGTCTGTTCATGAGACATCTTCATTTAAAAATGTCAATTTGTCATTTCTTTAGGTTCTCTTAAGAATCTTAGACCAATACAGGCAAAAAGACTATGTTGCGCCACGTGTTCTTCAGCAAACGTTAAATTATCTGAACCAAGGGGTTATTCACTCTGTAACGTGGAAGCAAATGAAGCCACACATACAGGTCAGTGCATAAAACCCAGTCGTAAACACTGTGAAACACTGCATGTCATCAGAGCAATTAAAAGAAAACAACCCCAAAACCCCACCAGTTTTGCAGTTTTAAAGAAGGTTTCACGAATCTTTCATGCAGCAATTGCTCTGGGAAAAAAATTGCATTTGTACAAGAATGTGGGGGTTTTTTTTCAGTGTTATGACTATTTTTGATTGCAGATATTGTTAACTCAATTAAAGATTCTGTTCCATAAGTTCTTTATTTTGATTTTATGTGTACTTATGTGACTTTTCTAATATTAGAGTATAACAGAAGAAGTGATATTCTCTCTAATGTGCTACAAAGATGAGGACGAAGAGCTCTGGCAAGAGGATCCATATGAATATATCCGCATGAAATTTGGTAAATGTTTGTGTTTAGCATTTATTTTCTGCTTTCATCATAACTGTATAGTCCCAGTTAACAGCATGGCCACTGTGACATCTCTGTCTTCACCAGTGTCCTGAGCAATAGGAAGAAGAAAATTTGTTACTTAAATCTCACCAATCTGTAGTTAAAAGAAGAAGACAGATCAAGTGGGGACTTAAATCTCACCAATCTGTAGTTAAAAGAAGACAGATCAAGTGGGTTTTTGGTAGCTTTAAACTAAAGGATTCTCTTTTTTTCTACTTAACATGTGCTCAGTGCAAATAGATGGGCTTGCTCGCTTTTTAATGCCAGTTTCAGAATCCTGAATTGCAGATGTGCCAGGTGTCTGCAAGTTCTTGCAGCTCTCACTTTGACCAGAAGAGGCCTGACTTGCGCTTTCCCTATTGAAAATTGTTAATGTCTTCAAAATTTTTTTGCCAATTATTATTACTAAATTGTAAGATAATTAGATATATGTGTTCTTTCAAAAGACAGAGTGCAAAATCTTGGGAATATCACATAGGACCATATTATGAATAACTACTTTTATTAAAGGAGTCATGTCATTGAAAAAGCAAAGGGTACTTTAAAAATACAGCAAATTTAGCTGGAAAACTCCAGTAAGCTGGGCACCACAGAGATATGTAGCATTTGGGAATTTTTAATTAGTTGATTTGGGAGTAGCATACGTGAAAACAGAATTTAAATGTTCATAGAATAGTTAAAAAAACTTGGAGAGTTGTTACGCAAAAAATAGATCACAATATACCGTTGATCACTAAGGTACAAATACGTTGCTGATTTTTGGCATATTAATTCAGTTCTTTCTGTGTAAGTAGTGAATCCTATTTTTATATGTAGCTGAGACAGTTAAATACAGATTTAAATTGTATTGTGGAAGGTAAAAAAAAAACAAGCATGAAAGTATATTAAATTGAAGTTTAGTGAGGCACATTTGGGTTTGGAAAAAGAATTCCAGTAGTCTGGTAGTATTTCTTAATCATGTTTTATCTTCAAGTTCTCAGGAAAAGTTAGTGTGTAATTTTAACCACATTTTAAGATTACCTTTTTAGATCTTTTTATTTAATTCAGTTTGTGTAGGGGTGTTGGGATTAGAACATCTTTGGCAGCACAGATTTTTTTTTTCAAGACATAAATTATATTTTCAATAGGATTAAGGGAGGTTTACTTGTAGTGAATGAAGCTAAAAAGCTTCAACTTTCAGCAGCTTTAAAACTACCCCAGATCCAAGTATTTTTTTCATACAAAAAGTTTCCCATGAGGTTTTAATAAAATCAAGCAAAAATGTGTACATATGCTATACAGACGGTACTGGAATGTATTGTTGTTCTTCCTATAGTGGTTTTAATTTAAAAAAAGCCAGGATTTTTCATGACTTAAATACATGGTCTCAAAAGAATTAATGAATAAATAACACATTCCTCATAAAGGGAATGATGAGTGGTCAGTAGATTTGGAAGGCAAGAAGTAAATGCTTTCGTAAGCTATGGGACATAAGCTTGGGTCTGACTCTTTAACCATGAAGTGAAGACAACAGTGTCAACAGTTTGAAGTTACATATTCATCCTGATTTTGTGATATCCCACAAACAAGATGGTTTATAAAAATTTTATTACTTTCCAATTCAGAAAAGGAAATATTTTTTGCCTTTTTTTTTTTTTTATTTGTTAGATGTATTTGAGGATTATGCATCAACTACAACAGCAGCACAGAATCTCCTTTATACTGCTGCGAAGAAGAGAAAAGAGGTATGGAACAAACAGTTTTTAATTATTTGAAGTTTCCTTAATAATGTTGTTTTCCCTTAAATTTGAAGATGCTACAGGAAGCTGGTCTTGAAAAATCTACTTG
The DNA here is from genome assembly GCF_000687185.1 of Egretta garzetta. Lineage (NCBI taxonomy): Eukaryota > Metazoa > Chordata > Aves > Pelecaniformes > Ardeidae > Egretta > Egretta garzetta. The sequence goes on along the minus strand of NW_009260345.1, from coordinate 1,015,828 downwards.
CTAATACATAGTCAAACACTTTCCTGGCTGAGAGCTGTCAATTTTGGGAGAATTAAAATATGTGTGTATGTATAATAAATAAATAAGTGGATTCCTCTTGCAGCTTTAAAATGAACCTGCGGGATACAAACTGAGTTGGAGTAGATGTGCTGGTATTTTCTCAAGTTCACAAACAGCCTCTGTCATGGCTGTTCTGAGCTTCCCAAACTGTAGCAGGGGGAAAAGTGAACCTGATCCTTATTAATTTTCACTGATGCCATTTAAAATCCTGTTGGCAGCAGTGAAATTAGCATGAATGAAACCAATTTCATACAGCTGCTCTTTAAATGAGGACATAACTTTTCTGTAGATCTTTCTATACTTACAGTGATGTGTCTAAAAGTACCTGGCCAAGCCCTGGAAAGCATGTGTCAGTTTGCTAAAACCCCAAACTTTTTTCTGGGTACCATTTTAATATCCAGTAAACATGGAGCTCCATTTTCAGATGAATTTTCAGAGAAGAGTGTAGTCTTTATGTCAGGTGGAATAGTCTATGACCTATCTACTTCTTTATTGCCAAAACAGTCCTTGCCCACTGACCTTCTCATTTTCATAATTTGTACTGAGACCATCAAAATGACATAATATCTGAAAAGCAGGTAATGAGTGTGGAAATTACATGAAATAATCGGTTTTGCCAAGAAGCCTTTCTAAGTCTAGTCAACTTTAGAAGTTATTGGCAAAATCAATAGATTAAAATAAGTTTGAGGTTTTAGTTCAAGCTGTTCTTGAATATGTGTATGTTCATACATACATATACACACACATATGTATTTATATATGTGTGAGACAAGCCAGAAGAGCAGTTACGGGGGAAAAAACTGTTTGAGCCTCTTGCCTTTTCATCACTTTTTTTGATTTGCCTCGAGACAACAGAAAAATACCTTATTTACTACTACTAGTGTGAAATTTCAAGCAGTTTAATTTAATTTTGACAAGTTTGGCTGAAACATTGGAAAATGAACCTTCTAAATTTTAACGAGAGATGCTACACATAGTACCTCACAGTTGCTTTGACCAAGATAAAATTTCTACTTAAAAATGTCATATGAATTTTTTAACTTAAACAATGCTATGAAGATAATTTGACAAAAGGAGATTGTGTGTTTTCTGTCTTGCATAGGTATTACCAAAAATGATGGCATATTGCTACCAGATTCTGACAGAGCCAAATATTGATCCAAGGAAAAAAGATGGAGCTCTGCATGTTATAGGGTCACTAGCAGATATTTTACTGAAGGTAAGTGGGAAAAGAAGTGAAAAAGGTTTGTAATTCTTATTGTCAACTGCCATTTCCAATAAAAAAGTCTTAGCTTATAAAGTATGGCTAGCCCTTAGCCATATTTATAAAGTCTGTAGAGAGATTGCACTGTGCAATAAGAATCTGAGGGTTTGTTTCTTTAAAAATATTAACATTCTTTCTTGGTTTTTATATTCCCATTTTGTACACAGATTTTTCTTCTCAAGTTTCTCCAAAGCTCTGTTTGTTTGCTACAGAGCAGTCCCTTGGTCCTTTCCTGCTTTACTAGTAAAATGGAAGGGTGTTAAAAAAGCAAACATGCATTCCATCAATAACATTGCCTATGATTCTTTAGCAAAACCCCCAACAGCCTGCACTATTGTGGGCTGCTTCTGGTTCCAGAAAAATGTTTACTTAACATGTTGCAGGAATGTTTTGTCTAGCTTTCCAGCTTTCTTACCCTGCAATGTGTGGCTTTAAGTCTTATTTCATCAGCCAGTTGGGAGTTTTGAAAATAACTGGAAAGAGCACAGGGTTTTTATCCTTCCTCCATTTTTTATAGACAGTTATCTTCAGAATTTTGAGTTATTTTTCTGGAATTTGAATACAGATTTAATCGCATTGTTGCTGTCTAATGTAATATTGATTGCAGTTTCCCATACGCTTTTGTAGACGGTGGAGTCCAAGGTATGCCCTCTTTCCATGTCAAAATTAACTGCCAAGAAGTTATCACTTTTAGCATGAGAATGGTGGCCTTGTGCTGGAGGCTTCCTTATAAAGTAATTTATTTTATTTTATGTGAGTTGTCTCTCTGTGCAGGATGTGTCTTCATGTTACAAGCAATATCTTACCAATGTTTACCATCTATTTTTTAACAATGTACCAATCCATGATCTGATCTGGAAACCTGAAACATTTTGCAGAATTTTTGTAGACTATGTTGGATTGTAAATGCCCTCCCTCATGCTGGAGTCTAACGGTGAAAGAGGAGGATGTTATTCGTGTTGTGAGGAGCCTTTCATATTGACTGGGGGTTTCTAAACCCATTTATCTCTGTCCTGAGGAAAAAAACCCAACATTTATTCCAGTATACTGCTCCTATTTGAAATTTTCAGTCTTGAAACATGAGGTTATAATATACTTCATAAAAGAGTAATAACCCCCAAACACTGCAGACACCTCTCTCAACCCTGAATTTCTTGTGCTTGGGATTTGGCAGATTAAAAAATTCCATGAGCTGTTTCTGCATAAAATACTCAATTTGTAAGTGCTTTCTGGCTGGTGAGCTGACTGAGATACAGATTGTAAGGAGCTCATAGGCACAATGACCCTGCCTCAGCCACCTGGCTCTCCGCAGCAGCTCCACTTTAATGCATGCAAACCTCTGACCTGTGTGCACAAGGGAAAATTCTTTTCCCTTCTCTGTGTTTTTACTCTGCTCAGTTCTTCATCTGACTCTCTGAAGGTTGAGGAATCTGTGTGGGGAAAAAATGATGTACGCATTGGTGAGATAGAAGTGTGATCACCTAAGATACGTTTTGTACTGAATGTCCCCTTTCACCCTCTTCGTATCTTAGCCACTGAATCATTCCTTTAGGTGGTAACACAGTCCCCAGAATATATCTATTCTAATCTCCTGGGGCTATAGGTGATAGGAAAGTCCCAAGTCTTCATGCTGGTGGTCCTGGCTTCCTGTGAATATCTTAGGATTTGCCAAGGTTGGAATAATGAAGCATAATCTTCATTGAATATCCTTCTCCAGCCAAGGTGATTTCTATCACAAAGAAGTTATCTTAGTCCATTAATAAACTCACAAAAAAAGATGTGAGTTATTGTTGTATTGTGTAAAATAATTAGTTTTGATGCTTATAGTAACTGTAGGTCATTTGAAACTCAGATCTGTTTCATACTAAGCTTATATTTATCTTCAAGTATGTATGTACTCCTTTGTAGAAAGAATGGAGGTACTAGGTTATTGATCCTAGTTAATTTTTAAGAAAAATCGGCTGGAATCAATTGCCTTAAAGAATATGAAAATTCCAGTTTACAGTATTTTAATAAGTAATGTTGAGTTGAATATTATATGTATGGTTCTTTCACTTATCTGGCTTTGAACTTGATATGCTTATGAGGTTTGTTCATTTCAAGAGATCCAGATCTCTTCATGACAGAATACCTTTATTACATAGGCAAATCATTGTATTTCCCACGGCTGATAGTTGAAATGGATTAGTGGCTAGAATGAAGTATGTAAAATGAATGGTCTCCAAAATTCATTTTTATTTACACCAACAGAAGAGTGTCTTCAAAGATCAAATGGAGCTGATGTTACAGAATCATGTATTTCCATTGTTCATGTCTAACCTGGGGTACCTCAGAGCTAGAGTAAGTTCACCAGTTATATCAATTTCAGTATTTACCGTGATGCTTTCCTTTGCAGTTTGACTTCATTCTGAATGTTAATGAAAGAAATAAAGCAACTACACAGTAAAATTTCAAATAACAACCTTGTACAGTAATTTTTCAGCATTTTGATTTAAAGAATGATTTGTCAGTTAAATAAATTGATGGAAAGTCTGTGTTTGTATTATTGTTTACCTCTTCAATCAGACTGGAGAATCTGAGCAGTGGTTGGGGTCCTTCTGTGACCATTTTTTGTTAGCAGATCTCAGTAACTAGAAGAATAGGTAGGATTTCCACAGGGTAGATAATGTCAGTTTCAGTGTAGCTGGAAGAAAATCCCTGAATGCCCATATCAGTCATAAACAAACAGTTAATTTTCTTTAATTTCTGTTCTGAATTTTTTACCCCAGAAGGACAAAAACTATGAATGCCAATTATGTACATACTGAATTTATAGGAATTTGGGAAAGGAAAATAAAGGACTGATTGAGTGCAAAAACTGTGTTACATTTACTGTATAAATACACTGTAATTAAGGAAAGAAAAAGCAATGCATGCAAACAGAGAGATAGCTAGCATTGTTTTTGAATCGGTAAAAAAATGCTAAAAATTGCAGTAGTCCCTAACTTGCTTTTCTTTTCGTCATACAGTCCTGTTGGGTACTTCATTCATTCAGTGCTTTGAAATTTCACAATGAGCTAAACTTGAGGAACGCAGTAGAGTTGGCAAAGAAGAGCCTGATTGATGATAAGGAAATGCCTGTCAAAGTAGAAGCGGCCATAGCTCTTCAGACGTTAATCAGCAACCAAGAGCAAGGTATGCTACAGAGATTCATCGGTTGTTATACACTGTTTTGGGTTTTTTGGGTTTTTTTTTGTGAAGATGAGGAGGTTGGTGCAGATTTATCTAAACATTTCTACCATTTAAAGACATAGATTTGAGAACATTTCATCATATTTAGATAGCTTTACTTGCTCATTAGTTACTGTATACATCCCAGAATTCTGACTTCAGGTTTTTACCCAAAAGAAGTTAGAATCAACATGTTTCTTTTAATGAACCAAATAGGACCCCTCTTTCTTTTTCTTTAGTGAAGGGAAATAGTGTGTACTGTTTAAGAATCAATGTGGTCTATGTATGGGGGCATGTATTCCCCCAAAACGGTGGATTTTTGTTGTAGGTGGTGTTTCAGTATTGAATGTGCTAAATGTACAATTTATTTACCTTGTTAGTCTACTAGTTATGGGCTGCAAAAGTGCCTTGCGTAGGTTTTTAGGGCTTGGGGTTTTTTTTAGTGAATTAAACTTTAAAAAATTATTTTTTTCAAGAGTAGTCAGTTACAGTATCTCAAAACTAATAGGTATTTGTGTTTGTGTTTATGGATAGTTGATTTCACCTAGTTTCAATTGTTTTTTTTAGCCAAGGAGTATGTAAAACCTTATGTGAGGCCAGTTATGCAAGAGCTCTTGCACATTGTTAGAGAGACGGAAAATGATGATCTTACTAATGTAATCCAGAAGATGATCTGTGAGTACAGTCAGGAAGTAGCTACTATCGCCGTTGACATGACTCAACACCTGGTAAGAGACAATAGTAAAATAAAAGTCCAGTCAGAAATGCTTGCCTAATTTGGTAAACTTTTAATGAACTGTTGGAAGTGCATGCTGTCTAAGTCACCTTTATAGAGGCCCACCTATAGTATTCACAGTATTTTTCTGTATGAAGCATCTTTAAAACATAGGTCTTTCAAAGATACTGAATTTTGTCACTGGTTTTGATGAGAGGAGCTCTAACTATTTAACATTTCAAATGACATAACGTAGCCAGACTTCCAAAAATAGAGGATTTTTTAATTTTCTATATTCCCCTTTCAAAAGTAAGGAGCATATTTTTCAGCACTGACAGCTCTTACAGATAAGGCATTGCTGCTGTTGCATTAGCTGTCTTGGTTTTGCATGGCGAATTGGAAATGTGAGTTTGGTCTTGAATGTCAAGTTAGTTGGGTTTTTTTCATAGGCTGAAATATTTGGTAAAGTACTTCAGAGTGAGGAATATGAGGAAGTAGAGGACAAAACGGTCATGGCCATGGGCATCTTGCACACAATTGACACCATCCTGACAGTTGTGGAAGATCACAAGGAGGTGAGATTTTTTTTATACATTTTTTTCTCCTACTGTTCCCTCATGCCTTTCATTCATGACAAGAAGCACTTCTTTGTACGTTGCATCACTTGAGTTGAGATGAATGTTCATTTACTATAGCACGATGGTGAATTAGTACTAAGTGATCTCTGACAAATTTTAATTTAAAACCCAGTTTACTTTTGTGATTTCTTAATCGTTTAGCTCTCAACTTTGAGGGGAGTTTATATCCTGAGGGTAAAATCCTTAGCCCTTATTCTGGTAAACAGTTGATTGGATAATCGTATTACAGACTGTTGAAACAGATTTTAGGGAGAAATACTTCGCATAAGGCTATTTTTTTTACAATGGTGACTCATATTTTATTGTTTATCCAGCAATTTTCTTGGACAGAATTCCTAGGAATTGGTCTCCCAGTTGTGGTGCAATGTTAAGTCTACATTTCACATATTCAGGGAAGAAAGAGATTCTTTCTGCTCCTACCACCTGGGCTGACTGAGGTACAAAGGAGTTCAGTGACTGACTGGAGAGGCAAAGTCAGTCAGTAACTTTAAGCTCAGTTGACATAAACGTGCTTTGTCCTAGATTGTTTTGCTTCCTTGATTTACAATGAGAATGTTTCATTGCAAGTGTGAAATCTTTTTATGAAGCTTATAATTTTAAAAATACATTAATTAAAATACTAATTATTTTCTTGCAAGACCATTGTGTTCCTTTGGATTTTGAAACTTCTTTTGTTCTTTACAAGAACCCCTTGCATCTCTTGAAAGCTAAAATGAAATCTGATAGCTAAGCTGAGCATCAGGAATGATAGTCTGAAGTGGATCTTCAGGTTTTAGCCTAGGAAAACCTTTGGGGTCGTGGTATTTTTGGTATAAACTTAGCGGCTTGTTTTTCTGTTGTGTGAAGCACAAACTAAAATATTGTGCAGAGTGCTCTGCATCTCAAGATCTTAAATAATTTTAGAAGTTATATAAACGATATAGAAATTATATATGAGGCTGAAAACTCCTTAGAAATTCCTTTCCCTTTCATCATTAAGTATGGAGAGAGTTTAGGGGATGATAACTTTTGAGTCAAGTGTTTGAAGGTAAGTGGATGAATCTGTGGTCACATCCATTTGCTAAAACAAGCCTGGAAAGCCTGGCATCCTGCAAGATTATGTCTGTAATGAATGATCTGTGGTAATAACATGAAATGTCTGTATTTGCTGGTTTTAATTAGACTTATAATGTGACCATATAGTTCTCCTTGTAATTTAGTTTAATTCATAAATGTCTCTCTGTCCAACATGGCAAGGCTGAATCCTGACTTCATCACAGTTGTATGCTCCCAATATGTGTTCCTCTTGCTGAGCCTACTCTGGGAAGCTCTCCATAGACCTTAGGCAAAAGCATCTTCTTCCTTCTAACCCATTCTACTTCAAAGATTTTGGACAGAGGCTTTATCTATCTCAAACGCTTTCAGTACAGTGTTACTGTATGTGCAGGCAGGATAACAGATAGAGTTTTTGATAGTTTTGATAGAATAACCACAAAATAAAGACAAATGCTGTGACAAGTTTTAAAGCAATACTGTTTATTGAAAATTTGAGTACTTACATCAGTTTCATAATCAACACAATTCATAATATTGTGATTGTCAATGCAACATTTAAAAAGTGATAAAAGCCTTTTTGCTTTGAAGAACTTCTTAAACTGAATTAGTCAAATACATTGATTAAATGACTGTATTTCTGAGTTTTTAAATAAACTGCTTTTCTGTTTTCAGATAACTCAACAGCTTGAGAGCATTTGTTTACAGATCATTGGCCTTGTTTTGCAGAAACACGTTATAGGTATGTTTTAGAGATAATTTTTAGAAAAACATTACATGGTTTTATGTAAAAAATTCTTAAATTAATTATTGCAAACAACGCTATCTTCCTCAACAGAACTTCATATTTTTTTGTGTGTGCTTCTTCAAAGAAAAAAAGACAATTTTCAGTTATGATTTGTTTCTCCTGATCTCCTGTTATACATTAGTGAGGCTGATTATTGTGTTTTGGAGGTCAGACTCAAAAGCAGAAGATGCAGTTCTGATTATAGCTCTACCTAGCTGCGTTAAAGGATGATGTCTACAACTACATGAGTATTTTATGGACATGGTCTGCAATTAAATTACTGCTTTATCAGTACTCTGCATTAAAGAACTACACAGTTTTGTGATAAGGCCTTTAAGAAAAAACAAAGGTTGAGAAAATAAAAATATTTTTCAGTAAATCGTTTAGAAGCAATGTCTTTGATGTGCTGGTAATATATTTTTCTGGTATGTATTTATAATGAAAAACTATGCATGTTGTTGTAACTGTAGCCAACATAAGGCCCCTCTAAAAGAATCTTTTCTAATATGTATTCTTTTTCTATGTATTGATTTAGCTACTAATTGCTGTCTTCTAGTTGTTATATGACTTGGGGCTTGGTTTCAGATTTCAAGGTATTTGCAAGCTAAATTTATTTTTTAAAGCACCCCACTTAAAATTGTTCCTTCTTTCCAGAGTTTTACGAAGAAATTCTTTCCTTGGCCTACAGCTTGACATGCCAGATGATTTCACCTCAAATGTGGCAGCTTTTAGGTGTTCTGTATGAGGTTTTCCAGCAGGATTGCTTTGAGTACTTTGCAGGTATGATCACTTCTATTCTACTGATGTTTCCGCTTTTTGGGAATTCGTCTCTAAAACCCACCTTAATAAGGATTGCTTCCATTTAGTGTCTTGGTTTAAAATGATCATGCATTTGAGTCATGCCCTGACCGTCTGTTTAGTGTGGGAGTATAACAGGAGCATATTTAAGAGAAGCGTGTTCAAATCTGTCAGTGTGATCAGTTATTGTAGGAGGTCCTGAACTCAAAGAAAGCTGAAATGTACAAAGTTAATGTGAAACTACAAATTAGTTAATTAAAATGTAGTCCTATTCTGTTTCCTCTTCTGAGAATACACCCTTCATGGTGCACTTTATGGAGAATTCTGCTGGAATAGACTTGCAGAGTTTGAATTTCCAACCATATCCAAGAATCTGAGCTAATGAAACCCATTATAGGACTACAACCTCACTGGTTAGCACTTGCATGGATTAGTTTGTAATTTTTTTCTCTTTTGCTCTCCCTGTTCTGCAGATATGATGCCTCTCTTGCATAATTATGTGACCATTGACACTGATACTTTACTGTCTAACCCAAAGCATTTAGAAATCATTTATGCGATGTGTAAAAAGGTAAGGCTTCTGATTCTTACTGTTGCTCTTATCACTGGTGCTTAATCAGATTAGCAGAGTGACCTGAACGTGCCAGCTGGTGGCCAGTCATTTCAGAACAAAATGAAATTTGGTCTCAGCTCAGTTCCGAGTACACATAGCACCTTCACGCTTTTTAAGTGACATACTTTTTAAAAAATTATATGCACAAATCTGTGTGGGAGAAAGTTGCTGTACGTCTTGACTCTCTTCTATGAACAGCTATTTTGGTAAGTAGAGGAATTAATGAAGTCTGATTTCCTTGGGTTGTTCTTGGGAATGGATTCTCTAGTTGTCAGCTAAGGCATGAACTCATTTGAAGTTGTTCTTACATTTATAATGTTTCTCTTTTTATGCTGATTCTTTCATGTATAATGAAGTATGACATCACGCTGCAGCCTTTCACTGATTTTTGGGCATTATAGAGTGTTAGGCATCTAGCTACCTGCTTATCTTTAAGAAACTTACAGAAATTGAATGTGTTTGAGAATTCTGCTTCTTTGTCAGGTTTGATTGACGCTCACCATAGGGTCGAAATGTACTGAGAAGCAGCAGTCAGTTTCATATGTATGTGCATATACATAGAGTGATTGCATATATCTTGTTTTTAATTAGAAAATAGCCTAGAGATAGGACTTCACTTTGCCAGGCTGTTAATCTGCCAGTGTCTATTAGAACTGAAGGCAAAAAACAGAAAGAGAATGTGGAAAACATCAATGATTCTTTATAAGTAGCATTTCCTTTAAAAAGGGGAAGGCAATGACATAAAAAAAATACTAACATTTGTGAAGAACTATAGCGATTGCCTCTAAATTTTTTAATTCATCTTTAGACACTTCTCCTTGTTTGTGTCCTGTAGAGGTGATTTTTTTTATGTATCTTACTTAATTCCCCACAAAATACAGCGTTAATAAATACGTATATGCCATGTAGTGGGTTTTTGCTATATGCAAGTACAGGAGCACAAGTTGTCAGTGATTAACACCGGTAAACTAAATCATCATTCTGGTTGTTAGGTACTAACAGGAGATGCAGGAGAAGATGCAGAGTGCCATGCAGCCAAACTCCTAGAAGTAATTGTTCTTCAATGCAAAGGACGGGGTATTGACCAGGTAGTATATATTGAACAGGTTTTTTCTTTTATTGGTTTCCAATGATATGTGTATGATTCCTGAGAAAAGCATTTGGAATTAGAGAATTTGAGGGAAATGTAAAGTGTAGGAATGGGGAGAAATACAGAAAGAAGTAAATGACCTCAGTAGAGTTTGTAACATTGGGGGGGGAGGGGGTGTTGTTGTTTTTTGTGTTTGTTTTTTTTTTTTTAAATTGGAGATTAGTGGGCATGACCAGAAAATGAACATAGACTGAACGATAAGGATATATAAGGATAAGATGTGCAGGACTGTCTTTTTTTTGCTTTCTCTTAATAGGATTTCCCTTTTGATGCAAAACACACATTGTTAAAACTATTGTTTTATTGGCTGGGAGGTTAACTGTACATATCCAGCTACTGAAGTTGTTTCTCCAAGCAATATGAACTTGGTCCTTTTTAATATTTTGAATCACTCAGTGCATTTGGAAATGAAGAATTTTTAGCATAATTGCTGGGAAAAACATAATCACAGTTTTCCAGAGTTTCTTAGAACACACTTTCAGATAGTAGTCTTTTTCCTATTAAGGGCTAAATTCTGGTCTCATGTTTTAGATAACACTCTAGCCTAAATTGCTTTAACATATCATATTTGATGTTGCCACAGTGCAATCCTTGGACTTCAGTGATAAATTTTCAGTTAATCTCACTGAAACCAATATAACTTTACCAATATAAATCTGAAGTCACTGAGGATAAAAATGTTCCCTGAAAGATTTTATTTTTAAAAGAAAACTGGAAGGGATTAAAGTGAATTGTATGCATTTGCATTGAAATAAGTATGAGGCTTAATTGAGCTCCACAACTCTGTGAATTAAAATGGTTGCACACTGAACTGGAACTCATAAACTAAAACATTCATAATGCTTTGCGAATTATTATAAAGCATAAACCTGCACATTGAAATATATGTAGATGTTTATGTGGTTGTGTAGAAATTTGTGCATGCTTGCTTTTATCTGAATAAACTCACTCATTTCAAAATTTTATAAGAAGTTTAACATTGCTTTACATTTATTAGGAAGAATTCCTTTTCTTTTTCTTGCAGATTTAGGAAATTTCATTTTTAATACCTGTTAGTTTTGAAATTGTTGGATATTGTTATTCAAAGATGAGAATGTCTGAGTTCTTTTCTAAACCTTTTATACATGCTGGAACAAATTCCACCAAATGGCCCCAAATATTCTCCTCTGTGCTGAGAATAACATTGGCAGTTTTTAGCTCAGACAATAGCTGTTTTGGGGAAGATTTATAAGCATGTAGTTAGAGGCTTGAAATGCTTTTATACTAGGAATTGAATAGAACGTGTTCCTAGGTTATACCTGGACTTCAGTTAACTCTGGAGATCAATTCTGATAAAAGTATTTTAAACTTTCGTATAATCTGGCAACATGTATAATGCCTGTTTTGGTTTGTCTTTTTTTTTTCTTTTCTTCTCCTTTATATGCTCAGTGTATTCCACTCTTTGTGGAGGCTGTTCTGGAGCGGTTAACTAGAGGAGTTAAAACAAGCGAGCTTCGTACCATGTGTCTTCAGGTTGCCATAGCTGCACTCTACTACAATCCTGACCTACTTCTGCACACCTTAGAGAACATCAGATTTCCACACAATCCTGAGCCCATCACCGCACAGTTTATAAACCAGTGGATGAATGACACAGACTGTTTTCTTGGGCAAGTACTGCATTTTTTTTCTTTTGAAAGTGTGTGGGTTTGATTTTTTTTTTTTTTTTTTTTTGTTCACTTCTGTTTGTATCCCTAGTCATGTTGACGAAAGTTCTCATTCCTTGATTAGTCTAAATACCAGTAATTCACAGAAGGTCTAATTGCTGTGGTGCCAGTAAAGGTGACCTATGTCCATGTATCTTTTCTGGGTCTGCTGAGCTACGTTGTTGAATTTTCTGTGTTGTGAAGATACAGGGGTACAATACATACCATATTTCAGAATTCTTTTAAGTTCCTTAATCACAGACTATCTGCTTCTCCAAGACATGGTCCAGCATGCATTGAGAGTAATATTGAGAGCTGACCAGCAGGATTTCAGTGAGATGTTAACTTTTTTTTTCTGAAACACTGTATACATATTTTCTGCTCTGTATTTTATAAAGTATTTTTAACTGCTCCATTTAATATTAAAAACATTAAACGTTTATTCTGTCCAATGAATCCCACACTCTGATTTTAATCCCTATGAGTTGTTCCTGGTCAACTTGCATATTTATCATTATGCTATTGACGCACTGACTGTTTAATGTACTCCTGAGCTTAAACTTCATTCCAACCTCCCTTGAACATGTGTGTACGCTGCAGTAGCGTACACTGCACTGGTGTGCACTTGGGCAGCAGCTGAACATTTGTAAAGTAAATGAAGGCGGACAAAGCCTGTCATCACATCGCTAAGCATGCCCTTGATGCTGGGTGGATGTGAAGTCCAGTGCTTGACGGTTAGTGCTTGCCTCTCAGCTGGGATGTGGTGTCTGACTGTGAGTTTCAAATCCACTTAAGGGCGAAGCAGACAGTCAGATGTAGTTAACAGCTACCTCTCACCTTCCTGCTGTGAGTTATGTGTTGTCATTGGAGGCTGACATCTGACTGCGGGTGTACGGATAGGCTTAGAAGGTGTCTTCTCTGTGCAGTCTGTGCCAGCAGACTAAGTGAAGTGTCAGCGTGTCAGGACTCATGCCATGAATGAGCATGGGCAGAGACAGGCAGCTCCTGACCCACAGATGCATACCTTATTTTAGGTTGCCATTCTTTTCCTTTTCCTGTTTTTTATTGGTACAGTCTCATCTTTCCAATTCTAAACAAGTCTCTAGGGGGCTTCTTATAAGATGGTTTCTCCACTCCCCAGTCATCTAAATAGCTTTTCTCCATACCAATTCTGATTTGAGTTAATCTTCCCTCAACAGAATTATATGCCATCTTGGTATAGCTGCATTATTGCTTCAGTGTCCATCTTGAATTTAGAACTGTGTGGTGCATTGCAGCACTACATTACTTTTTTCATAACTGTAATAAAATAGTGACTCCCAATCAATCAATAACCGACTGGTATATGCGGATTTTGCTCTCAGCATGTCCTTTGTAGTATTTTTAAAACACAGACCAAATGTACACAATAAAAAATTGTTTTCCTTCCTCCTCTGTCCTAAGTACACAGTTTAGTAGTATGAGGGTGAAAGCGCAGTAGTTCGTAGAATTGCAGCATAGACTTCCTTATTTCAGGCCTGCACATTAATTCTGTCTGTTTTACTAGAATGAAAACCACTTGGAGATACAAGAGAAATCGCCTGCTTTGGTGTGTACAGGCTTTGTGCAGATTCCCCATTCGTGTCTGTATTTGAAGGTATTACCATAGCAGTCTCTCCGTGAAGAAAAAAAATTAGAAGTACTAAAATAAATGAATAAAAAGTGGGGGAAAAAATCTCGTTCATTATAACAAAAACTAACAGTTCCTATTATTGCAAGCATTCTGACTTCTACCTGCTGTGTATATGAAATGTCTACAGCACATCCTGTATCTTAGCAGAACTACACATCTTATTAATTAGAGGGGTTACCTGGGTCGGTGACAAAGAAGGCATGAAGGACCGCATGTCCCTCATTTCTTTTGGAATGCCAGTGGCTGAAAAATGGCACTTTTAATTCTACCTCTATCATGCCTTGTGGTGATATTATTGTTAATTACTAAATTATTTTTATATCTTCTGACTTTAGAAAAGAGCAAGACACTTTAGGATTTCCATGTACGGATTTATTTTTTTTTTATGGCTGAAGCAAAGTTCTTGAGATTCAGCTCTTTGTGCTGTCATTTTTTGTACTGCATATCAAAAGCTGAACACATACAGAGACAGTAGGAAAGAAGATATTCCCTACAGGTGGTAAACTTGTCAGTCCTTTTTAAAAGAAATAAAAAATGAAAGAGATTTATAGCTTTAAACAGTTCATCCTGGAGCATTCAGTGAGAAACTAGTCAGATCCAGAGGAGAAAAATGCTGCAGACCTGACTAGGCTCCAACCTCAGGTACTCCTGTGAGCTACAGCTTAACTTTCAGTTCTTTTGTGTTGCTTTTCAAAAAGCATCAACTACTGCAACTACCGCTCAGCTAAATTCTTCCTCAGAGCTGAGACAAAAGTTGACAAAGCCTGTGAAAATGAAATATGGAGATGATGATGCTAGATTCTGCTCAGACTCTGCACTTGAATGGCAGCAGAAGATTAAAATGTATCTCTCTGATCTGCTGCTACCAGCAGTGAAATAAATATCTGTAACATTGCTTAAATCTAAAAATCACTCTTCCTTCAGTGCTGTCTCTGCAGTATGTGGCTTCCAGGTGTAAGGCTTTTGCTGTAGTACTGCTTGTCGGGCACTGTGATGTGGTGTAAGGGACTTCTGCCCTTTCCCTTGGGACAGCACTGCAGCTAGAAGACTGTATTTTAGTAAGGGTAGTAAAGGTCATCATCTGAACAGCAGCCAGATATTCAGAGGCCTAACTGAACAGGAAAAGGCAGAAATGCAAACAAAATCTGGCTTGCTTGAAACCCTTCCTTGGGTCCACCCCTGCAGGCTTCATGTCTTCATCAGTGAAGACAGCAGTGGGCATCTCATTTGTACAGTCCTTTTTCTCACCAGCCATCATTCACTGCTGCTTTGGTTTACAGTTAGATTGCTTTCCAGCAAGAGGCAGTTTTAGACTTAAATTCAAATCAGTTGGATGACTCACGGATCCTAGAGAAATTGGAGAAGGTCCAAGTAGGTTCACCTCCAGGTGTGAAGGACCTCCAGGTGTGAAGGACCAGGTGAATGCTACCGCCATTTCTTTGTCAGCCATGCAGGAAATCTGAGACTTACTGGTAACAGTGGCTCTTCAAGGTACTTTGTCCACATAAATCTCACACCCCTCTGTCCTGCTCTGCCAGCAGTAGGGTTGCGTGTGCCTGCACGCTCTCAGGCTGGAGCCAACAGTGTTTGCCAAAAGAATGTAGTATTCCTTGAGCCGCACTTGTGAATGCGTGAGATGGGATCCATGGGAGTAGTCATACATCTTGGGGGGGAAAAAGCAGTTACAGTAAGATAAGTAACTGTTCTTCCATGTTATCAAAAATATGGAAACTATTTAAAACTGATTAGAAATTTGGAATATGAAAAATGATCCAGGCAAGGAGAGCTCAGAACTCATTGTAAGACTGCATAAATCCAGTATGTCATTTGTGGGTGTGTGCCCATAATGCCCATGTACCACAGTATGTTGTATTTATTTATTTATAAATGTTTTCTACAATAACTTCAAATTGAAAAGCCATTTGTAGAAACATGTGTTCCTTAATGCTTTCTACCTTTTCCCTGACAGCTGAAATTTGGGTGGGACTTCTGCATGACTTATGCTTACTCTCATACTAAATATTCTTCTGTGGAAACTAGGGTGAAAGGAAAATCTAACTTGCTTCAAAAAAACCTCAATAAGTGGTTTTATTTTTTTAGAAGCTAAATAGGGGGAATTATTTGATAGGAGTTTAAATAATTAGAAAACCTAGTTTTCTCAGAGTTGTATATAAAATTCCAATGTTATATAGGAAAACAGGGTTGGTTCCAACTTTGCAACTAGAAGGAAATGGCTAACTATTTGCAGTTTGTCCAGGAACTGGATTGATGTAATAGAAAGCAACTTGATCCTCACATAAAGGAGCAGAGCAAACCGGTAAAAGAAAGGCTTAGTGATTTCCCTTTGAAATAGTTTCAGCTTGGCTTAAAATACAAAAGATCCCTAGATCTTTTTGTCCTGTATTGGAAGGAAGTATATTAGCAAGAAAAGATCCTGCAGATTATGAAGACCACACGCAGCTTGTTAAAAATAGACTTGCCTAGGAGTCCTGCATTGCACTGCCATGTGTTGCACGTTTAGCACTCCAGGCTTGATACACTATTGAGGGAGCAAGCAGAGTTTGTGATTGTTAGGGAGGACTATTGTGTCCTGCAGAGCAAATAAGTACGGATCTCGAAGCACAAAGCACTAAGGAGAATCGTATCCAGGCTCCCTTGTGCAGACGGAAGGGTGCTGAAATAATGAGCTCTTTGATAGCAAAGGAATCGTCCTGAAACCATTCTTTGCTATTACAAAAATATGTAAATTACATAAAATTCTGTTTTGCTTGTTCAGTCCTGTGGGTACTTGAGACAGCTGAGGCGTAGTAGAATGCTGAACTTCAGGCAAGGCAGATGCTTATCCTGCTGTTTGTCTCTGCTGGCAGGTGGAAGAAACAAGTCTTCTGGCTCAGGTTCGCTAAAGATGGCTTGATGCCTGGATTTCTGCTGTCCTGCTGGGCCTTCTAATAAATTGCATGTTCTGAAGACATGTTCATTCTTACAACTTCGCTGTTCAGAAGCTGCAAAATGGAGCATGACGAATATGCTGTATTTTTTGTCTGTTTGGGCTGCTTCCTAATGATGAGTCCCTTTTAAACAGCAATGCTTGGTTCTTGCACTTTCGTTTGCTGTCCAGAAAAGATACTTTACTATGAAGCTAAGCCACTAATTACTAAGATTTTTTTTGCGTTTTACTGTGTTGCATTTTGCAATTGGCGTTTTGTAATGGTAGCTTTTTCAAATGTGTTATAAAAGGTAGTACCAAGAGTCATTAACTACTCTGGCGTATGTACGCTGAAATTGCTTCATTATTCATATGGAGCTTGAAGAAATGTCATGACTTCCCAGTGTCAAGATGCAGGATGGAAGTCTTGTGCATAGATCACAGAGCTTTGCTCAAACTTGGATGAAGGTGCTGGCAGAGATAGGAAGTAGAGAAAGTTCTTCCCTTTTGTAGTTGCAGTAAGGACAACTCTCCCAAAAAAAGCTATGCTTCATTCATAGGTAGCGTCAGCTTTAGCTTGGATTTTGGTCTTCACAGTGTTGGCATAAGAGCAAATGGGATGATGAGCTTGTTTTCAACATAGGTGAACCGGCAGGAGTAAGGGATTTAATTTTTTTTTTGTGAAAGCAGATCCTGTTCCCCTGACTCAGTTTCTCTGGTTGGTTGTATGCCCTCTTTTGTGCCTCATTCCTTCTGAAAAGAAAGTATTGTGGTTAGCAGTGATGGAAGGACATTCTTTGCCTTCTTGCATTTTGGTACCTTTTTCAACACGTGTAATGGAGCAGCCAAACCCAACATGACAAATCATATAATTTGATATGCTAGCTGACTTTGTTTTTCTTGGAAGGTCTTCTGTGATCATAATGTTACGCATGGTCATATATAATTTATTCTTGTTGTCAACTACTCTGAGAATAGAATCACTTCACTAAGCCCTAACAGGACTGACAATGTGGGAGGTGTAATGAAATCCCTCCAGATCCCCAGCCTTGTTTAATCACATGTAAAGTTCAGAAAGCTGTAATACATCACTTGTATTACTTAAAGAATATTATAGTTCAGCAGCATGTTCTATGGGATCTTTGGTAATGAAATTGTAAGCACTTTAAAAATCGTATTCCTATAGAAAATTTTGAAGTGGTGGATTGAGCTGGCTTTTCCCCTTAACTTTATTGCAGTCTGTGGTGCACAACTTACTAGTTTCTTCTCCCTCAGCTTGTATCCTCTTCATTCCAAAGTAAAACTGATTCAGTAATGGAAGTATCTATCAAGAGTCTGGAGGATGGTCATTTTCTGCCAGCTCTGGAGATTTGCTTGTTTTCTGTGGGTCTTGCTGAAACTTCTTGCTGGAACTATTTGTCCTGCAGAAGGCTTGCACAGAAGCTGTCAGCATCAAATTGAATAGTTCAAACAAAACAAGCTCCTCTCAAGCCCTTGATAGCAAAATTCCATAATGTTAGAGAAGAGTTGAATACTACTGGCGTTTCCAGTAAAGGAACCGAAGAGTATCTGCAGAGGCAGTTAGAGAATTTTTCCCTGTCTTGTTTGCAAATAACTTCTATTTCTGGCAGTGAAAAATCAATTCTTATTTTTAAGACCATAGGCTCTTACCTAGTTTCCTGACTATGGTCACATAAAAATCTTTCTGCTGCTAATTTCATGATTTTCTTTCCCTTCAGTTATCTATAGTTTCTTGGTTTTACTGGAGGTCTACTCATTTTTGCAAGTTCCCTGTTTGAGTGTACTGCCAGTTATTCTTGATAGGGTGGAATTATTTCCCTGCTTTCACTGGAGTTAGCAATGTGTCTCAAGTTAGCGTTGGAAACTGGATGCGTAATACAGCCATTCTGACAGACTTTTAACAAACATGTTTAAATACAGCTAGCCCTGTGGCACTCCATAAATGCACCCTGCAATTCAGTGCATTCCTACTTATCATTACTCTTCACTAAGTCTTTTTGCTAATTTCAATCCCTGCAACAGTACTGCTATCAAAGCCAAGGCAAATTAATTTTCCATCCTATTTAATGATGATAATCTGTATCAAATGCTTTATTAAAGACAAGATATTCTACATAATTATTCAACAGTATTTATTTAGCATTACAAACTTTGCATTTGGTAATCAGAAACAGTTGTTCCAGGAATTGACCGGTGCTTGAAAGGTATTTAATTGTTATTTGACAAGTATTTTCCAGTGGGGAACTTGCATTCAGAACAAAGGAAATAATGTGTTTAGGAGCTTCGGACATAGACTGTGAACATAGTCTCTGTGACATTGTCTTCTGCTATGTCAAGCACCAGGACTTTAATGCTCTCTACATATCCTTGCAATGAAAATCTGGGTTTTTGTCTAACAAGTGTGTGTTGTTTCAGACTCCATGACAGAAAGATGTGTATAATAGGACTGAGCATCCTAATGGAATTGCAGAACCGACCGCCTGCAGTGGATGCTGTGGCTGCTCAGATTGTCCCTTCAATCCTCCTCCTCTTCCTGGGCTTAAAACAAGTTTGCGCCTCACGAGAACTCACAGAACATGAGGATCATGCTAAAGATGAAAAACACGTTGCAGAAGATAATGGTAAAATCTCCCCTTTTCACATTGTGGATTTTGTCTGGATTTAATTTAAAGGGGGTAAGAAATTGCAGTTCGTTTTTAAGACTCCTTCGTCTGCTGAAAATAGCTCAGCTTACTGGGTGCTTGAAAGATCATCTTAGGAATTGATTTTTCCTCCCAAAATGTAATCAAAATGTTTCAATGTATAACAGCTAACTCTTCGTGAAAGGGTAGTATTGGTTTAAGAGTAACAAAAAAACTTGCAAGTCCACTCTTCTGGGTTGTGAATGTGTTCCGTCTTCTCACATAGGCAGCAGGAGTTTGCCAGGACTGCACCCATTACATTCTTAATTCCTGGAAGCTGTTCCTGGTACCCAACTATTTGAAAGACCTATCTGGTTGAACTTTGAAGGAAATTCTAGCAGGTTGTCTTTGTCCAAATGGAAAGTGATTTGCAAAGTGGAGTTTGAGACAACTGAGGTTCCTGGAGTAGACAGACCTCTTACTGCTGTGTCTGCTAGAAGAGAAAAAACATCAAAGAATACCTCGTGGAGGGAATTGCGGGGAGTGAATTTTACACAGCACTGGAGGCAAATATGTGTGGCTGTATTTGACTTGGAACAGGAGATAGATGGTTTGAGGTCTGAAAATGAGATTGGATGTAAGAAGATTATGTAATCCACTCAAATTTCACGTGTGATTGTTCTGTAATGGAATTACAGAATTCTTCTCAATACATAGGAATACAGTATGGAAACAGCACAGTAATTTTCAAATCTCTGTCCTGTGATTGAGTCTGTGATTCAGTGTTTAGAATTCCATGTTGGGAGTTGCATTTAATTCAGGGAGTAATAGTTGTTTCATAAGTGAAATGGAAGGTAAAGCTAAGTGAAAGATGCTATTTTACATTTGTTCAAATAAAGGACCACTTTGAAGAATCGCAGGCAGACATTTGGTCTACATCTGGTTTTCTCTTTGTTTTGTGTCTATTTATGAAGTCCATGCAAGTCTCTATTTGCTTGTAATTTAAAAAGCACAGTGATGGAACACTTTGTCAAAGACACATTTCCTCAACATTTTTGGATCCTATAATTGCACAGTGACTGCATAAATGAAAGAAGAAAAAAGATGGCAGTTTCACATTCCCCAGGTGTGTTTAGAAGCAAAAGTTTAATTGATCTTGAATGTGGGAAACATTTTAACAGCTTCATTTTTCCATCACTTCAAAGATTTTGGGGGAAGGGTGTTACCAGAGGATGCCTTTTCCAGCCAAAACCTAGATTGATTAATTGTTCTGCATTCATACGTCATCGTTTCCTTATACTTTTTAAACTCTGTTTTACAAAACTTATCAATGCTTTTGCAGAAGAGATACCAAGTGATGAGGAGGAGACAAATGAAGTGAGTCAGGCGATGCAAGAGAACCATGGAGGAGGAGGAGGTGATGGTGGTGGAGGTGGAGATGAAGAGGATGAAGATGATGATGATGATGACTGGGATGAAGACGCATTGGAAGAGACTGCTCTTGAAGGGTTCAGCACACCTCTTGACCTTGAAAATGGTGTTGATGAATACCAGTTTTTTACACAAGCACTTTTAGGTATGTGTTTACTAGTCGGCAGCATGATATAGTATGATGAAATAGTTTGGAGATGTTTATGATCATCACTGCAAAAACCCCTTTTCTCGTTACAAGTAATAATTTAGATTATTGGAAAATGCAATCTTGATTTCTAATGTCTAAGATTTTTTGGCTTACAAGTACTGCAAAAAACGAATGGTAGCAAGTACAGGCAGAGATTAATTCTCTTCCTATTCTCTTTCAGAACTTTTCAATCAGCCTCAATAAGTGGGACTCGGTCACTAGAGGGACTCCTATATATAGAAATATGTCACTTTCGAGATGTTGAAATCATAATGGAGAAATTATTTTCTCCCTTTCCTGTTTGACTAATCCTGTTGCTTTTAGTTTTGATATGAGTATTAAAATAGAAGATTCACTTCATCATTGTCCGTGAATAATGGTCACACAGTTAACTTTCTGTTTCAGAAAGCAGAGTATGTAATTAAGTTTCCCAAAATGGACTGCCTCTATTACAGTGGGGATTCTATGCTAAGAAAACTGACAGGAATACTGAACCTGTTTTGCAGTGCAAATTCTGTTTTAAAACCAACTAGGGATTCTGTGTGTTTCATTCTGCTCTGAAATTAACTTGCAACATAACCTGATAATCACTTTTCATCTGTTCCTGTTCTGACAGCGGTGCAGAGCCGAGATGCAGCCTGGTACCATTCACTGACAGCACCATTGAGTGAGGATCAGAAGAAGCAGCTGCAGGAAATATATACATTAGCAGAACACCGGCGAAATGCTGCAGGTGAGTCACTTCTCTGGGGCCATTTTATCTGTTGCAGGGATGTTGGAACTGCATCTAATGTGGAACAACAGAGAGAATAAATCTAATTAACATTTCCTGAGAAGCGTGAGTAGGATATTGTGCTTATATTATCCCTTGCCTGGAAGTATGTGTTATTCAGAGAGATTACTGTTGCTTCTAAGTAATTGCCTTCTCATTGACGTGTGCTGCTGGTTGAACAGGGTATGAACTAGTTTTTCACGATCTGACATTTGAAATGAAGAGCAAATGAAGGCAGTATCTAGCTGTCAGCCAGGCATTCGATGATGATTACTATAGATTATTATTTATTTAACAGTTTTGTAACTTTTTAACTGCTAGCATTGCCTTCACAGTCAGTGTAAAGTTTTAGATGTTTAGAAAGTTTGCATCATGGAAAATAAATTCAGATTTAATCAAAAATCATGCAGAATAGCGTAACACAGACTGATTCTGTAGAGGATTAATTTCTCAGCTCTGTTGTAGAGGGGTGTGTGTGTTTATGCATTTAGAGAAAATCTGAGAGTCATTTATTACTGCCACTGCATTTAGGAAATGAAATTGCAACTCAACTTAAGAGTTTTCACAACTTTGCAGTCTTAGCTGAGCTGTACTGTCTCTGGCAAAAGCATTCTCTATAGACTATTCTTCATATCCTTTCCCTTCTTTGAATTCTAGAGACTAAGACTATAGAACAACAAAGTGGCTACACATTTGACAACAAAGGACTGATCACAGCATTTAACTTTGCTGGAAGTACTCCTGGTGGCAACTGAAGGATCAACTACAAAGGTCAATGGGAAGGGTCTCATCATTACATTTTCTTGAAATCATCGTGACTTCTGAGTGACAGGGGAGGGTAATTTAATGCTGCTGAAGGTTTTCTGGAAAATAGCAGTGTGCTTCCCCCACCAGAATGCTCTTTCTAACCAGCTACTGTAATGTACAAATTCTTGTGGTGTTTTTATAATTTGATGGACTGAAAGGAAACGTTTGTCCTCAAGGAACCTGAATAACTGGGAGGGGCCAGGCTGCATCTAATTGAGTTGCACTTCTCAGGTTTTTGCTGTGCAGAATTGATGATTCATATGGATAACAGTGCCTTCTGTTGTACATGGATTGCCTGAACAAATGGATTTTGGAGTGCATTATAGTTTTTTAAGTGTAAGGACATTTCTTGATACACTGTAAGCCTTGGTTCCATGTTTTCCAGAGTCACCTGCTTTTTACTACTTGGATTAATTGTTTGTTGGTTGCATACACGTTGCTGGATTCAGGCTATTATCTCATCTTCCCCATTTGGTGCAGACCAAATGTGTAGAGGGAGGTGCCTGTTGGAGTTGTAAAGCATACACTGGTTACGTCAAAGGGTTTCAACAAAATTGCAGATTTTCCCTTGATGCAGTAGTCTTAAATTATTTCTCTTAGCCATGAAATCAACTCGTTGAGTTATGGTGGCGTGCATGGCAGGTGGCTACCCTAAATCTGCGTTGATAATACTTCCTGCCTGGACAAGTGGTGTGGCCCTCACATGTAGATGTTCTACATGACAACTTTTTTATTTCCACTATTTTTGAGGAATATTGGATTTTACTTGGGATTCTATAAACGTCTTTCCTGGTTTTATTCATTCATTACCATTCCAGTGGTAGTACTGAATAATGTGGTACAAAATATTTACAATATTTTATTTATCTTGATAGAAGAAAAAGAGCTCCAAACTTATTTCTTCTTACTCTTACACTTCTGTGATTGAATTTCTGGTCTGCATTCCATTTGGCTGTTCTTGTCCCATGCCGAAATTTCATTATCTGCCAGATTTTTTCCTAAATTTCCAAGACTGGTTTCTCATAAATTGAAACATGTATAACAAGGTGTTTGTGAATATGCTCATTTAGTGAGAAAACTGATAGCAGTACTAATTTGAATAGGTGCCCCTCCTTTAGATCTATTGGCATCGCAGTGGTGTAGCCAAAATAAGTAGGGGTGCTTTCGAATGTGAAGCTTGGGTTGGAGATAAAATGTTTAGACCAGATTTTGTCTCTATGTGTTAATTTCTTTATGACTTAAAATATTTACTGAGCAATTTTAAGCACATACTGATAATGTATTTCTTCAGAGCAGTGCCCCAACTGAAAAGTTGAAGCTCTTCCCATACCCCATCAACTTTTCGATGACTGTAGTGAATTACAGATTGCTGGCCCTGCACTGTGCTGAAGCTTTCATTTTTTATATGTCAGAGTAATTATAATTCAGTCTGATAAATCTGAAGCGCTCGACGCCTTAGCTTCTGGAAAAGGCCAAAGTGGCTCTGCCTGTTCCTTGCCCCAGCCCCTGGAATTTTCTCAGCCTGGCAGCTGTGGGGCAGCTGCCTCTGCTTTCATTTTTTATGCATCTTTGTGTCAGACTCTGTCTCTGGTGCTGTTCGCTGCTGCTGCTTTCCCTCCCCGCCACCCCAACGCAGCTGCAGACTAAAGTTGGCCTGGTTCATGTAGGTTTTTCACTGCTGCTACTCACTTAATAGCAACAGTGAAAATTTCTCACTTTTAGGTTTGTTGTATGTATGGAAGACTGAGAATACCAGGGCCTGTATTTCCAAAAGGGAACAATACATTTAGCTGCATTAGACAGGCTTTTTAAGCTCAAGCAGCAGAGGACTGGGACATCCTTTATTTTGAACATCAGGCCATGAAAATTATAGGTCAGTTTTGCTAATTAAGGCCTGGGGCTGTATTGACTGAGATGGTAGGAAGGCATGACATCCAGTTTGTTGGTGAGTTTCTCAGAAAGCATAGAAGTTTTGAGATCCTTCATGAATTTAAGAAATGTTTTTTGGAAGTTAAGGCCATGGACCTCTTTTACCTGACAATTGAGGTTAAGTATTAGGCAGGTAAACTGTTTAAGCCCTGTATTATTTTATTTAAAAAAATGAGAATGTCAAGTTGGGTTTCTTTCAAAGCCTCTTTGCCTTCTCTACACTGGCATGCAGAGTAAGAAGAGGGATTTATTTCTCTTCTGCTAATGAGGTTGCTTGCACAGTCACAAGCTAATAGCTAGGAGTTAATGTGTTCAAGGAAAAATCTGCTTTTGCGTAGCATCATCTTTGTGTCACTCAGCTGAACTATGGCTGCTCCCTAGTTCTGCTTCTTGTATACTTTTCAAATCAACTGCCAAGAAAATTTCATCCAGATGTTTCTTACAAGGGGTTTAATCAGCAGCATGGAGTCGGGAATCTTTGTTGTCTGTTTTGCAGTGGGGGTTAGAGATGTCTGAGGGGATGGCATGTAAAAAGGTTAAATGCCCTTCCCTTCCCAGGAGATTCATGAGCAAATGTTTCTACTGGCAAAAGCAAATGTTAATTATTTTATTCCTTTTTTTGAAAAGGGTTTTCATCCAAAAAGATTTATTGGGCTCTAGCCTCCACTTTAGCATATGGTTCTCTTTTAACATGATAAATATCCGTTTGTACATGATCATAAATAGGTAATGGATTTTAGGGATTTCTTTCTGAGCTGTGTCCAGCTTTGTACTACATTAAAGGGAGAGTAACACAAATGTGCATTACTGTCTCACTTTGAAGCCAAGGTAACCATGGAATATCAGATACTGTCATCGGCCAACAAGCATGATGTATTTGCCATTGAAAGTACAGAGAATCATGAATGTATTGTAAAATAAAACAAAGGCAGATAACTGGTGACCTATGTTGCCTCATGCCCAAGTTCCCAAAGTGTGAAGGTGACTTGTATGGGCACCATGGGGGCTTTACATAGGAAATTAGCATTATGTAGGTTATAATCATAGTAAATGTTAACTTACATGATAAGCTGCTTTTTCAGGTAAAATTAACTGATCCTGGGTATTGAATTGCGTATGCTGTTTTGTCACTCTTGAAAGGAAAATAAGAATTGCCACATGTTTTGCCTGCTTCTCTTCGCTCTCTCTCTCTTTCAAAATTGAAGTACTTGGTTTGCTTTCATTACAAAGCAAAATCTTGAATCAAAATGGCCAGCTCCAGGAGCATGCAGAATATCAAGCTAAGGACAAAGCTGAAAAACCCCAAACCCCAACAGTCCCCCAAAACCCACATGTGCACAATCTGATTGAAATAAATGTGCTTTGGGAGTGTAAGTCAAAATATGTGAAGAATGTTACACAAAATGATATCGTGAGATTCTTTGCTTTAGGATGAAAGGCAGCCTGCGGGGTGTCAGGGAGACGTGAATGAACTGCTTTAGGACATGCCCTTTGCGTGTGAAGTCCAGGCAGTTTGTGACTCTGGATTCCATCATACATTGCAGAGGAGAGAAGGTAGGACGGTAGAGGATTTTTTTTTTTTTAATAAAGCAAGAGTCTTGTCTTGAGACTTCTGTGAGCCAAAGGAATTGTAGACAACATGAATGATTAAGTGTCTTCTGTTTCCAGAATACTTTTCAGCTTTTTTTCTTCCCTTCTTTCCTTCCTTTTGCCAATGACTATGTTATCAGATGTTTCAGGGAATATTCAAAATACCTGAAAAAGTAAAGCTTAAACATTTTTTTTTAAATCCTGTTGTTCTTGAAGCAATGCAACCTGTCCATTGCATTTCTATCTATAGAACAAAGTCTCTCATTTGACCTATGCAGATAATACAGAACTACAAAAACCCCTCACTTGTGCCTGAGGTTTGATTAACCTTTCTGTGATTTATTTCTTAATATGGGTACTTTGAAATCCTCACATCTTGTACTGAAATTTGCTCCAAGGATAGGCAAACACGCACTATGTAATGGAGTACCCAGTCCTAGTTCTGAGATATGCCCTAGTCAATCTTTTGATAATGTTTGACAGTCTGGTGGTCAGTTCCTCAAGGATCTGCATCTCCATTTGATGGCATTCTTCTAGTCCAAGAGATTCTGTATCTTTGCAGGTGGACAGAGAATCCTATTTCCTCATCACAGCAAAGCATACAGCAGGCATGGCTATCAACTTCTTGATCTTATGAGTGAAAATAGCACTCTTTTCTCTTGGGTGTCAAACCTAATCCCAAATGGATGGGATGCAGCAGAGATGGATGTTCCCGGCGCGTTAAAGGAAGCCAGACAGTATTCCAGATACCAGAAGGTCTTAACATAAAGCCATATCATAAAGAGGGTATGTGAACAGGCCAAGCTGCTTGCTTTTGACACCTCTTCCACTGCTACTGCTTTTGCAAAACCAACCAAACAAAACCAGTGTAAAATGAGAGAGAACTAAAGCACTGCTTGTGCACTAGGCAAGTAGAAACTTCCCTAGTCTGTGGATGCAATCCCAGTACTCACTGCAAATGCACTCAGATATTTTTCAAATAGAATATGCAACATCTGTGTGGATATTAGTACCCTGAATCTGACAGCCATTAATGAGAGGTAAAGTCTTAATGTGATTTTTGTCTGGCAGAAAACGGATGCATCCCTTTAAAAAGTCTGGGGCCCTCTTGTCCTGTCTGATGTGCAGTCACCAATGGGAGACACTCAGTGGGATTATGGCCTTTCTTAAAGATTGTAAGCATGCCTCCTACTAAAGGGCTACCTAAAGTGCTCCATGTCTAGCAAGCTAACTGATGAACCACTCCCCGACTACAGAGTTTTGGGGAACAGCAGTTCGGAGAGAATCTGCAGGCATATGTAATTGTGATGAATTGGGAAACCATCCATTTAAATTGAGGTGATGTGTTTGATATGATCTCAGATCTACAGTGTTCCTGATGTTGCCTGGATCTTTTAGAGGAGTGTCCAAGAACTGCATCCCATGCCTTTCTCCAGGAAGAGAATGTGCTTGGGCAGCCCCAAATTTGGTGCGATGCTTTGAACTTGGGATCAGAAAGCAGTTTTGGTTACAAGCTGGTAGTTGTCCATATCAGAAAAATGAGGTGAAAGTGGTATATTAATGCTAGGATTCTCTTTATAGGCTGTATAGAGATTCACAGTTTTAAGTGCTTGGCTATGTGCATGGTGGAGTGGATGAACTTTTTGATGTGTTGGTTTCTCCAACATGAATTCACCTGAGGTGAGTGTTGGTCAGGGGCTGCCTGCTGTGGACCATCCAGGATTACGTTAGATGAAGTGAAATGCAAAATCTGAAAAATCACTTGATAGTTGAAGCTGTTGAGCAATAAAAATGAGATTTTAATACTATGTTAAGATATGTGTTAATTTTCAGGTTGCTTGCCCTTATGCAAAATACAAAATTACTACATGATATGGAGGCCTATTGTTTTTTCACAGGACTATTTACCATTGAAGGTGTTTATCTGAGAATTGTCCCTCATTTTTAGATATTTTCAACATGTTTGTTAGTGAAGTTGCACATATCCCTCTTTCACTACTTGCCATGCACAGAGATCTTGGAAATTAACTTAAGAAAAGGAAGAAGAACAGTGCTTTGAGAAGAGAAGACTATGCCTAAGCAGGTTATTTTTAGAAAGCAGTAGAACTATGGCCTCTGAAGAAAATATGAAACAATAAATATTTATACAAAAGTGCATGAGGTAAAGCAATGAATATAAGACAATATAAGCAAGAGCCCATTCTTTGATCACAGCTGTAATGTGGGTTTTTTTCATTGCCAAACAATGTGTCAAAATTGCTTTTGATTGTATGTGCTATTGGTAGTATGCTGAACATAAATCATCTGAAATGTTTTGGGGCTCAAAAGGAAAGCAAAGAGGCTATGCAGATTTCTTTTGATAATAAAAGCAAAGACACGAGCCCATGCCTGCAGTGACTAGAGGAGGACCTCTGTGTGCTACATTTGCGGGTTGAATTGCAGGATCATCACCTTTGCGAGAAGCCTAAAATACTAAACTGTGGGTTAGTTTTGAGGGCAAGAACTGACAAATGCAAAACATGCATCGATGAAAAGCAGAACCTCTTCCTAGGTTAAAGAATTCTGTACAGTGTTCTCTTAAGCTGTGCTGAATTTGCTTTAAAAATAGTAATAAATCTTATTGCTTAGGTCGAATGTTACATCTGTTGTGCATTTATATGGGAGGAATAATATTTCTTAAAAAAATGTAACATGCCACCTACCAAGGAGCCCAATCTCTTTTTATAGCCTCTTTTTATACAGCCGTAAAACTTATTTGCAAGAACACCCCAGAATTAATTTTAAACAAATGTGTGTGTTATCCAGAGTTTAAATATGTGCATTTGTGTAGCAGCGTGTGTTTGTTAATCTCAGGCTTGTGAAGGCAACTATTCACACGCAGGCTTTGCCTGCGAAAGAACATAAGCGACGTTTGATGTCAGTGAGATCGTCATGGATCATCCAAATACAATTCTCAAAATATCAAACTAGTGAAGATGGTCATCTTGCAGTCCTGAGAGAGAGGGGATTGCACCAGCGCTTGGGCCAGTCCCCTCTGCCTGGAATTCATAAGGAAGACGATAGTTTCACCAAGCCTCCACAGGACGAGAGATTAATCCCGCTGAAACTGCAAGCCTGCTGTTTGTAGCAGTGGAGTACTTCCCTGGCGGTGAGTTGCTGCTGTAGCCTGTTTGCTGAGTTGCGCTGATTGATAACGCTTGCCCTCTTCTGTACGGGGCACTTTTGCGAATCCTCCACAGCATCTCCAAGAGCAGAGGTTACTGGCCCATTTTTATAACTGGGGAGGTTGAGTTAGTGCACTTTGCCCAAAGCCATAGCAGTGTGTTGCAGCTGGCATGAGGAACTAAAATTCTGGCTCTGTAGAAGCGCCTGGGAGTTTTGCCATTGGCTCTAATGGAGCCAGGATTTCACCCAAGAAATTTGCTAGGTCCTAGTGTTTGGATCACTGCTAATACCTTCCAGAGAAGCTTTGCCAGAACACACTTAACATATGAAATTGCTTAGTAACAGTGAGTTCCGCTGTTGAACTGCAATTTTAATCTGTCTAGCAGTGACATTGTTTAATTGTATCTCGTGTGGGTTGACTTAGGTATGACAAGATCTTCTGTAGAAAAATGGTTCTCAGCTAGGTGATGATTGACGCCCCGATTGTTAATTCCTCTTGAGGCTTTGAAGTGAGCCTGATGACGTGGGAGCAGAACTCCAGGTGACCCGCTGTATCACCTATACCATGTATCGGGGTGTTGGGAAGCTTACAGCCTCTCCGCAGGTATTAACAAACATGCTGGATTGGTTGTGAAGTTGTAGGTTGTGATTGCCGCTTTTAACGGGCTCTGAAGAGTATTTTTTTCTGAAGTAAATATATGGCTCCTGTGCCGCCTCCTGCCCTCTGACAGAGCGTCGATCTTCTTTTAGCTAGAATCGCATTCTTAAGCTGAATTCTAATTCCAAATATCTTAAAATGGTAATTTCTTTTGGTCGGTCCCCAGCAAGGGTGAAAGATGATCAGAATTTGCTTTCTCTTGTTACCAGGTATGTTAAATGAATAATATAAATAATTTAATTACCTCTTTGATTAAATCACTGAGACTTCAACCAATCCCATGCAGTTTCCTACTGATTTTATGTTTATTTTCTGGCAGAGCTCAAGCTTCATGGATTTGTGTGCACATCAGGAAAACTCTCCGTAGTCATATAAATGAGATTCAGTGTAAAACACAGAGTCTGGAAAGGTCATACGAGTATGTGAATAATGGATGTTTTCTTTTTTATTAAAGATATTGGCCTTCTATCTCTCAGCACCTTGTAGAGCAGAGAATGCAACTGCAACAAATAAGGGTGCCTTAAGCAGCTTCCAAGTCTCCCTACTCTATTAAATATAAATAATCCATACTGTCCTTTTTAGCACAGCATGCCTTGCCTTGCAGCTGGCTGCCTCGGCAGGTTGTTGTGCAGAGCGCAATAACGGAGCCAAACGGCTGCACCTTGGTGTAGGGATTTGACCACAGCTGTGGGGCTGGCACTCGGACCTGGGCAGCACTTGTGGCTGCGCTCTGGAAGAGCTACGTCTGCATGGAGAAAGCATACCCTGCGTCGCGTTTTCCTCCTGCCCTAAGTGTCTTTCTGGAGGATGCAGGGGGTTAAGCAAAACCGCGAGAGTAATCAGAGAACGCTGCAGTGCATTTGACGGTGCCCTGAACAGAACCAGCTATCACCATCCATTCCTATGTATAGACCACTCAGAAATGTGTCAGCCTGAAGTGAGATTAAACAGATACTCGGAGTCTAGTTCCTCAGTACAACAAGGTGTTGAATTCTGCCAAACAAGAATCTGCTCGGTTCGGGTGAGCAGCATGATTAGCTCAATTTGTATTCTTGTTTTGAAGAAAGACTGATGGAATCTGTCTGCATAATTGTTTAGGGAAAAAGCCCAACCTGGCCAAGAGAGATTCCAGGCACAAGAAGTCCCCCGAGCATTGATTTCACTGGAAGAGCAAGCATGGAAATTGCTCCAAGGAAGAGTTCCTACTCCTGATGTTCAGTTACAGAATATTTTTCCCTTTATGTTGTTAATCAAACAGTTTACTGATCTCGTGAAGGTAGGACTAAGGTAAGGAGGTTGCTAATGGTTTCCCATTGTGTTCCTCTGATCCGTACATATGGCTGGTTTCAGAACCCAGAGCCGTCTGAGCCACCAGGCTGGAGGATCCAAAGGACTTTCCTGGCTGCCAAAGGTCGTTCTGTCAAGAGGGGAGAATTCTGCCCAGTCTCAGGCTGCCTCAGTTCTTGTGGTGGCTTCTTCCCAACTGTTGCAAAGATGCATTTGATTATTTAATGCGATTTTCTATTACTTAGTGATTGATATTCTTCTAATAAAATACACATACTGAAAAACCACTGCCACTGCCTGGCTGAAGCGGCAGCTGTCTGTGGCTGCAGATCGTGCCTGGCTGCCTGTCACGGAAGGGCGGGGGGGGAGGCTTGTGTTGGTCTCCCATCTGCTCCGATTCGGCTTTCTTACCCTTGCGCTTTGCTGTCTGTTCTGCAGCTTTAGGATGCAGTGGTCTTACGGGACATCAGGATCTTGCCTTAGATCTTCAGCTTCTGCTTTTGGTAAACAAAGAAATACTCTCCTTTAATCATGATTCTGGATTCCTCTGTCTTCCTCCTCTTGCATGTGCACCTCTTGGGGATGGGGGTGTGTGTGTGTGTATGTGGTTGTGATCTGCTGAATTAGGAAGAACTGCAGAGTGATGCCAGACTTTTCTGTTGATAGATATTCCCACAAAGCATGGATAAGTAATCGTGAGATTCTCTTGCTATTCTGTTTCTTTCCTTAGATACAGTATTGTGTAAAATGTTTTCAAACAGATTTTGAGGATTTTTTTTTTCAGCGTTTCAAGGCCCAGTTACTGAATCAGGGCCCAGATCCTCACTGAATGAAATTCTGTAACTGTAGAGCAGGTTGGGGAAGGTACAGAAAACATGAGGCAACAAATCCAAGTTTAACTCTGACAAGAAAAAGAGAGTATTGCTTTGTTTATAAACTAAATACTCAGTTTATAGCTTCATATTCTTGCTCTGTTCATGATTTGAGGGGGGGGGGAGATTTAATTTTCTTTTACTTTTAATTTGGGGATGGAGTTGTAGTTGACTTTTGACTCCAGATTTTACTTAATTACAGTATTGCTGCAGGAAAAAAAAAGCACCAGCTACGTAAGCATAATGTCAAAGCACATGTGCTAGTTTATTTTGTTGCCATCTTTGTGGCTTTCATCCAAGGTCACTTGTGTTATGTGATGCCTGAGTCCAAGATTTATTCTACTGCAGGAAATTGCCTAACAGGACACTAACAGTTCATAACCTAATGGATTTCCAAAGCCATATTAAAACACTGGGAACCATTTCATCCTTTCCTGAATGATTTCTGTTTTGCAATATAATTTTGTACAATATAATTTTCTTACTGTTTATTATAATATCCCATTTTGCATTGAAGAAAAATGGGGGGGAAATTACCAACTGTGGCTGTGACCTCTAAAGGCACACAGGTGAGCTCTAGTATGGGTAGTGCTAATGGGGACATAAGGAAAAAAATAAGCACACCACCTGATTCTAGGCACCTAATTTAGGTGAGGAGATGTATCTTGTCAAGCTTTTGTAGGAGAGTGGGGGGCAGCCAGGGTTGTGCTTCTAAGCTGTAGGATGCTCTAAATCATCCTCTGGCAAAGACTGCTTCCTTCTCTTTCCTGAAGGGAACCCAGGGAAATGAACCATCCAGGCTGGGTGGGTAATCCTGCTAATGTGAGTACATCCCTGTTGGTTTATTTGGAGGGGAAAGAGAAACACTCAGGAGGATTATAACCAACAGTAATTAGAGAAGAAAAGCCTCCACTTCTTGTTTGCTGATTGTGTGCAAGTGTATAGTCAGTTTTGCTGATGCTTGTACCTAAGAGAGATTCTGAAACATGGGAGTAATTTGATGCATGTGCTTTGTCTTGCCACAGTAAATTACAGCCTTTCCTCACCCAGGAACTGAGCTATAGCTGCTTTTTCTGTTTTACAGTGTTTTACATTGCCTTAATTGCACCATCTATCGTGACATTGCTGGTTCTTTTTGGTTTTGTCTTGTACTGTGAATGCTCCAACCCAAGTAAATGTATGCAGCATACAGGAAACTTGTCAGGCTGCATTCAGGTCAGCAGTTCATCAGTGGCTGTCGTGAAAGATAGTCTATGAGCGTCAAAGTTGTAGAACCTTGAAAAAAGGCAGTCAGCAGGGCCAGCTTGGAAATCTGATGCACAGAAGCACGTAAAGGAGGGTAAGGTTCTGATTACGGGTTACTGAATGTGGCGAGCCCCTGGGTGTGTGGTGACTGTTAGCCTATCCTTGAGAATTGGGGGAAAACCCTAAAGAAGGGAAACATGTAACCCATGGGTGTGCATATGTTACAGAGCTGGATTTTCTGTCCATTTTTATTACTGTCTCTGCTTGAAAACCTGGAGCCACTGAATAGTTCAGGTTGGAACCTTAGGAGGGTTCCAGTCAACCAGCTGCCCAAAACGGGGTCAGCTCAGAGATCAGACAAGGTTGCTCAGGATTTTATCCTGTTGGTCTTGCTGTGCTTTCTAGAAGATGGGCAGGGGGAATTCAGGGGTCGCAGAGGCAGAGTAGCTTGGCTGGGCTGTGTGGGCAGAGAGGATTAGAAGGGCAGGTGTTTGACTTGCTCAAAATGTGATAATGGCAATAATCTCGAATGAAGTGGCTCTGCTTCAGACAGTCAGAGGATAATTAGACTTTGAATTCGAAAGGAAATGAGCAGAAAAAGCAGCAAGCATTAGGCATGAGTGCCACTACTGTGGAATTTTTAACCCTGGAAACTATAGCTCGCTTGAAGTAGCGTTAGCTTCAATTGCAAGGGTATGTCACTTCCTCAGAGCAGTCCAAAAGCTGAAGCGTGATCTATAGAGTCCTGTGTTATCATGAATATAACAGGTATAAAGTCTGTAGCATGAACTGTAGAGTTCTGTGGGAGGGGAAGGTATAAAAGGAGAACCTACATGAGAAATTGGTGTCTATTTGGATTGCAAAATGTCAGCAGGTGCCTGGTAGGTTCTGCTTGCTAAGGGAAGCAGGTGGCTCGTTATTCACAGGAGAAGGAGGAGTATCTCGCTGACAAAGGACCCAAGCGTGGGAGAACCAGATGAATGGAGGGATCTCTGGAAGTTTCAAGGAGGTGGGTTGTGACCCCCATGTCCTTAACCTTTTCCAAGATGACAAAGTGTATTGGTGAAGGACAAAAGGCTAGATGGGGAAATACTGGCTTCTGAAGATTGAGAAAGGCCCCTGTGGTCGTTTACTTGGTGTTACTGCAGGGGAAAGTGGAGGCACGTTCCTGACCCTGAAACTATTTGCTCAACCCTAGTGTAGAGATGCAAAGCCAGCCCAACCGTGCCTGCCAGTCTCGAGCTTTGCCCATCAAGCTTTAGCTTCTTTGCAGCGGTCCATTGGTGTGGGGTGCGGATGTATTGCCTCTTCGTGGATGTACTGGAAAGCCAGACAGGAACAACCGGGCTGTGGGAAGGCCTGGATAAACAGCGTGGCAGTGAGGCACAGGTACGCACAAGTTTAGGGCGATGATATGGAGCTATTAGTACAGTTCCAGAGCCCATGTTTTCTCCTTCATGGCAGTTTAAGACGTCATCTTTAACTCTCCTGGATTCCTACCAACATTTTGTTGGGGGAGAAGTTTTTCCTCTGGTCCCAAACCCAGGTCCCTGCCGTGTTCTGGTGCACCTCTGCCACAGAACACCCGCGCTCCGCGGCGCCGCCTCCTCTTCACCTGGGTGCTCGGCCTGCGGCTGCTCTCCAGGGGACATGTGGGGGGGGTACCGCGTGCCGGTGCCCGTGGGTGCCGGTGGCCATGCCTGTGGGTGCCGGGACATGTGTGGGCGGTGGTGCCACTGTCCGTGGTGCTGAGCACCACTGGGCCACCTGGCCAGCGAGGTGCCAAGGCGGAGAAGTGCCCCGGCTGCCCCTCCCGCCCCTGCTCGGCTCCTGTGGCTGGGCAGGAGTCACAGGCCTCTCCTGTTGGCTTCCTGCTTCTTCCTAAAAAGGTTGGCTGCTCTGTAATCTTGCTGTCTGTAGTCTCTCCATGTCGGTTCTCAAGCAGTGTGTGGCTTCGTGGCCCGCTGGAACCCAGAGATTTTCACCGTGGAAGATAACTCTGAATATCTCCAGCCAGGGCCACCCTTCCTATTTCCTTGCAGAAAGCTGCTATTACTGAAATAACTATCCGCTAAGCTGAGCACAGTGGGGGGGCTCTCGGGAAGATCATTCTTCTGAAAATGGCTGTGCTACACCGAAGCTGTGAGCAACTCTGCTCGTACCATCCCAGCACATTACCTGACAGATCTGCAAAGCCTGAATCCTTAAAATCCTGACTGAAGTGATAGAGCTGTATGCTCTTGATTACAATACTTGATCGCCTAGAACTGCTTGCAGTAGCTAAAAATATCTGATATATTCAAACTATCAACGACACATCCAGCATATAATACTGGATGCCACCCACTGGCTTGAAATGTTTTTTTCACCGTGTGCCTGACTTGCTACAGGAGCCAGAAGGCAGGGAGAAAGACAGTCAGGGGTGACATTGAAAGAAAGAGGCTCCCATATTACTTTTCTGACTACTCGGATCAGTTTGTCGTTCAGAATTTTGTAGTATTAAAAGCTCTTTACAAAGTGTGATTATTTAAATTGGTGCAATCTCTCTGCTGGTGTTGGAGAGCTGCTTCAAGTCCAGCATTTCCTAGGAAAGCTGATAGCAAAAGACATTTCTATAGATTTTTGTTACATACCTCTGACACTGTGGTTTGGTCTACAGCAGCCTTTGGGTCCATGAACAGATCATATTGGGCTCAGCTGTACCATTCTGTGGATGACTAGCATTTAAAGATTTAACATTGTTAGAATAAAGATAGATTTATTTTTCACTTTGACATGTTCATGGGTTCCTTCTGACAGACTATGTATGCCAGTCAGGCTCACCATCACCTTGATTCCCTAAGCCAACTGAGCATCCAAGGA
Organism: Egretta garzetta; assembly: GCF_000687185.1. Lineage (NCBI taxonomy): Eukaryota > Metazoa > Chordata > Aves > Pelecaniformes > Ardeidae > Egretta > Egretta garzetta. The sequence goes on along the minus strand of NW_009260345.1, from coordinate 979,828 downwards.
AGGAGTGGTTGAGAGGAGATGATCCTAGACCTTTGCACACATGATTTCTGATGCTGTAACCTCTATTAAGCATCCCTTTCGGCAGTTTTCAGAAAAGCCCTTGTTAGGAGTCTAGGACACTTTTTCCTCCTGCTCCTATTTATATTTTGCATTTGGCCCCATTTCTATTTATTTCCAGGAATGACAGAATGCCTTTATTCAGAGTGACAAATCTTCGTTGTAAGATTCAGAAAGTTGCTTTGCAGCTCTTGGTGTACAAGAGCTTTACTTCTGTATGTGTTGTTCCCTTCACTTGCAGGAAGGCTGTGAAGCTTCATCTACAGTGATCTTGCTTTTAGCATAAGGGCTTGTCCTCAGGATTGTTGTTAGCATGGGATGTTTTTACATTATATATTAGAATTCATATGATTCTAGAAATCTCTGCTTCATTCCTATCGCATGTTCAAATAATGGCTATATGAAGGAGACTACTCGTCTTGCCTGTGCCAAGCAAGAACTCATTTCTGCAATTGATGTACCATCACCCAGTCTTTGCCTGCAGGACCATGTTCTGCATAGGAAGAGTCAACTGTAGAGGAAAAGCTCCAAGAGTGGAGTACAACCATTCATAAACCTTCTGCAACAAAATGCAAAAAGTGTTTCCCATTACGTGCCAGAGGTCGTGCCTTGAGATTTCTATCATGTATGATTTTTCATCCCATGATCTTCAACAATGATGTACCTGTAACTTTTAATGTTTTTTTAATAGTCAGCATTTTTAGGAAGACCAGACCAGGCAGAGCTCAGCTAGCCATCAACATTATTTTCCTTCTGTATGTCACCAATTTGTTAATTTGTCATTCCCAGAAGGCTAAATGATTGGTTAGGTTTGATTGCATGAGATGACAGGTGTAGGCTTAGCTTTCCTCCTCTTTGCAGTATTTGAAGCTTAATTGATGGTGGTTGCAGAAAGAGACCAGATACCTTCAGACACCAAAGTGTTTAAATCCAGGTAAGAAATTATTCTGTCAGGCCAGCATATTCTGCCAAGTGGAAGAGAGCTTCATTAAAGCAGAGCAATGTCTGTTTTGTCCCTGTTATAAAATGCTAGTTTTCTGGCCTGATTATTCACATGGAGATTTGAGAGAGATGGAGCATCCCAGTTGCTCTGTGAACTATCTCAACATACCACCTGTTTTCCAGAGACATTCACCTCCTGGTTTCCCTGGTCTTTGGTGTGACTAGACCCCAGGGAAAAATGATACATGTTTTTTTCTTCCCTGTAAAGCAGGAAATTGCCCATTTTGCATTAGCAAAGAAATGAGAGTTTGATGGAGCCCTCTCTATGCTCCACTGTGATATAAGGTTATGCAGTAAATTTACCAATGGCTTCTGCTGCCCAACAGAATCCCCTTAAGACCACATGGCAAATGTTCTGGTTTTGGGGCATACATCTTGGTAACATGTCTTTGTGATTAAAGAGGCAGTGGAGCAGCTGTGGGAGTGTGTGTTTCATCCTAATAAACAAGGGCAAGGCCCTGACCTACCTGATCTAGTTGGCCCTGCTATGAGCAGGATGTTGGACTAGATGACTGGCAGAGGTCCCTTTCAGTCTAAATTATTCCATGATTCTAACATGGCTGCCTGAGCATATAGCCAGAATCAAGGGTGCTTTATACAACTGGTGCTGGAGCCATTGCTACTGCTGCAGCTGCTCTTAGGCAGAGTTTTACCTTCAAGTGCTGCCTTCATTTCTCCCGAAGAGCATGGAGGCACTTGGAGATGTGGATTCTGGTTCTGCGCTGACTGTGCAGTCTGAACACGCCAGCACATGGCAGTCCTGATGTGCCTCTGCCTCCCTACATCCCACGCTTGGTTCTTTTCCTGCCACCAGGGATGTGGCTGGATGCCTACCTCTCTGCAGTACTTGTGCCAAAGAAGAATCCTTGCAGACAGACAGAGCCCCTTTGGGCAGCTCTGGTGCTTCGTGAAAGGCTCAGGAATCCTACAGATGTGAAAACCTAAGGCTGCCTGCCACCCCCCCTGGCAATCCACGGCCCTTCACTGCGAGTGGGTCGTTCTCTGTGTTTCTCACAAGGTTGCTTGTTGCAAAAGCCAGCACCAATTTATTCGGTGGGCAGTCCTGCATCTTTACTGGAATGCAAATTTCACGTGCCCCTTTCTCCCGCTTCCAAACAAGATAAATCACCCAAAACTTTAACCTTTATTTTCTACACATCATCCTTTTCAGTGCCATGTGCCATGAAACCTCCCCATAAACAGGCAGGAACTGAAGGAACAGGAGTTCCTTTGCGTTACACATAAACCAAGTTTGAGCCCCGATAGTGACATTTATAGAGGCAGGTGGCGTGCTGAATAGTATGCTCAACTGCAAGCCGTGATACTAAACGTCAGTCTGGGAATGCTATAAATCCTATCTAAAAAGTGTGCAGATTGTTTTATGCTTCAACATGCTAGCCCAAAGCTCCACACATAAGAGAAGAATAAACAGTGTGGGTGGCATAATTGTTACTTTTTTATATCCCAAACATACGCTTTTAGCAATCAGGACCTCATAAATTTTCCCTCAATGCTTGTCAGCCTTGCTTTGGTTTCCAACCGGGGGCTTTGAACTCTGCTGGCCCTTCTCCAGAGCTACGATCCTGCCTGCACTGATGCCTGCAGTTTTGGGGGTCTAGTAAAAATGTTTCTGAGAAAAAAACTACAGCTTCTACCAGTGAAAGACAGAACTTGACAGGTAGGAATAAGACTTGTTCCCATTTTAAATGGGCCCTCCTTTATGCGTCGCTCTCTCCTTTGTATTCCCACCCCTGCCTCCAGCTGTGGCTAACCTACAGTTCGGTCCTTTTAGGTTTAGCCTTTTGCAGCCTGTGCTGCTCCCATATTCATTTCCTCTACATGTTTCCCACCTGATTGGCATTTGAAAATCCTGCTCACCTCCTCAACAGGATCTGTGGGAACAGTGTTGCTGGATTTCGAGACGGCTCGCTGCAGCTGCCCCCTCTGACCCGCAGATAAGGCTCTGCGGAGCCTGTGACAGTAGCTGCTGGAGAGGGGCTGCTGCAGGGCTTGCAGTGCCCGGGAGTTCTCCGGGAAAAGGGTTAGGATTTATTTTGATTTCATATTACTTTCTTGTTTGTTTTGCCACATTTCTTTCTTTGATGATTTTTTTTTTTTTTTTAGCCACCTCCCTGGCATTGCCCTGTAGTCAAAGCTTTTTGATTAGTGTTTCCTGTAGGTAGGTCCCCGGCGCTGCCTCCAAAGACATCTCCTACAGTGTGGCTTTTGCTTTCCTCTGTTCAGGCCCGCGTCGCTGCTCTCACGACAGGACCCTGAGCACAACGCTGCTCAGCATGCACCCAAGGAGCTGGAAGGGCGATATCCCACCTTTCCCCCTGCCCTGGTGTGAGCTGATTTAACACTTCGGACCGGGGTGCGAGCACCGGCCCGTGAACATCTGCTGCCCATGGGGACTCTGCTGCCAGCAGCCGGTGCGCGCTGGGCCAACATTTGGGCAATGCGTGGAGGGGATCGCGGGGCCGGCTGGCCTTCCTCGGCCACGGCAGGGCTCACGCACGGCTGGCTGCTCTTCTCCTAGCTGGGTGCGGCTTGGCCTGGGGGGGGTTGTGTTTACCTCGCAGCAGGCACCCTTCCTTGGGTTTATGGGAAACGTTTTTCCCTTACTGAAATGTAACAATTGTGGTGCTTATTTGGGATGTCGCTGATGACAGAGAAGTGGTGGGGAATTTGGGGTTGTTTGCGCAACCCTAAACAGGCTCATTCTGAGATCTTTTTTCCTCCTTTTGCTGAAAACAGATTTTGCCTTGATCAGTCTAACCCTTAATTATAGCAGACCTGCCACAGGGATGAATGTCATCTGTATAGACGGAAAAAAAAAATTGTAGGAAGAATTATGTAGTGCTGCAGCTTTTCAGCGTGGTAAATTTAAAGTACTCTATTTACACCATTATAACTCTTCAAAATGATCTAAGAAAATCATCTCTGAAGCCCAAACTTTGCTTACTTCTCAAGAGCAGAGATTAACCTTTTGTGAAATCTTCATTTTAAACCTAGCTGCAGTTTGACAGGAGTTTAGGGAGGAGAGGAGGAAATGGTCTGGAAAGACAATCATGATTTAAGAAGCTGTTGTCAAACAAAGCGGCCTCATTCTTTTATTTCTATTTATCTAGCCTGTCTTTCAGAGACCATTTTTTGGCTATCAAAACACATGTATTTAGATCTTTCTTTTATGTGACTGAGACCTTGTCACCCAGTTCCTGGCTTGTAACTGCTTGATTCTGCAACCTTAATATTCTCTTAACATTGGTTTGTATATCATTTCCTATACTTGTCTTAGGAGCAAGTTGAAAAAAAACCAGCTTTCCCACCTCCATATGGAGCCATACGTACCCTCACAGGGGTCAGCAAAATGGCTGAGCTATTTAGACTGAGGTTTAGCAGGGACCTCCACTTGAGTTAAGAGTGTGCAGCGAGAGCACTGAAGAGCTATTCGCTCCAGCAGGGTGGTCTGCAGTCCACGACTGTCAGTGGCCGCGGTAAGTGGGCAGCAGCTAGTCTGCACGAGTTGTGTCAAGCATCAAAATACAGCTAAGTCAAAGGTGGAATGCTCTATTTGAAAAACATAAGGGTGGGCTGTAGGTTTACTGTGAACTGCTGGGCCGCAGGGCTTGGGAACCGCTGGTCTGTATGGCCAACTGCTAGAAGAAGGTGGGCCACCTTCTTTGCTAGGGAGTCCTTCAGATGGTTGAAGAACCAGGGCTTTGATTCGAGTTGCTTTGGAAGAGTGCGTCCACAGACATCCCTCCTGTCTCCGCTCCTGTCTCTCACTCTGTTGCTTGTGGAGGTGGTCGCTTCCTTCTACCTGCACGATCTGGGTGTCGTCATTGAGAGCAAGGTGGCAGAAGGAGAGGTGCCATCCATCCATGCTGCTGCTCTGTCTGTGCCACGGTCATCCCCAGCAGCAGAGAACTGCAGAAAAGCTTGCTCGGTCCTTGGCCCCACTTTAAACTGGCGGTGGGGTGTTGAACTTTTTAACTCCAGAGCTCTGATCCACCCTAAATTTTTCTGTTTCTGTGTTGTCTAAAGACTGCTTGCGCACCAAGAAAAGCACATTGTTCTGCAGTATTTTCTGTATTTCCTTAGGGGTAAGCAGCTGAAATGAATATCGCCCTGCCTCAGCAAAGACAGTAGTAGGGATTTTTTGGCAATGGTAACCAGGGCGTTGTCAATAGCAGTTTATTAAAAAAAAAAAAAAAAAAACAAAAAAAAAACCCAAACCCAACAGCCAAACACAACCCTAACATAGGGCAGCTTTCTCATTCCTCCTTTCTGGCCTTCTTGCCCATATATTGCCCAAGTGCCATCTCTGTGGCCCTCTGAGCTCAGCCAGCCTCTGTTCGCTGAATCCCGCAGAGCAAACACGACGTGGTTGTGTAGCAGGACACATTGATCAGCTCCTTGCAAACGATTTTATAACCATCCGCTGTAGGTTTGCTGCATGCCTCGTGCGATCTCCCGTCGTGACAGGGCATGGCAGTGCAAGCACACGTGGGCAACTCGGGGCCTGGTGCAAAGTCGACAGCTGAGCATGAGCTGCTGGCTTCAGGCACGTCTCTCTTGGACGGCGGACAGATTTCCAAGGCAGCAGCACATCCACTGCTTGGATACAGCGCACTGCTGCCTTTCGGTGTTTGGAAGTCTTGCTTCAAAGCTTCAAGAGCTCCTAAATAAGGCAGTTGGAGCCTTTCTTAATATTGGTGAAATGCTGCGGTTTTCTCTAAATTCATCCTCAGAATGGCTGGAGTAATTTTGCTGGAACTGTCTGAAAACATTTAGCCTGAGGCGAGAGTGTTAGAGGGAAAATTTCTGCCTGAACGCTGAATGTTTGGCAGTTGCAAGCAACTGAAATCAGGGTCTTACAAAAGGGAGTACGAGGCAAATTTAACGATTGTCATCTGTGCCAGGTGTCTGCCTGTACTGACGTTGCTGGGTGGATACACAAGTAATATGTGCAAATTCATAATATATTCTTTCTCTTTGGGAACCAGCTTTATGCTGGTAAAACTCATTAAGGTCTATGGAATTACAAGCTCATAAATCTAATATACCACTGGAAAATCAGGCCCTATAGATGTGCTCTGTGTGTGGTATCAATTTATTTGCCGTGTATATATAAATAAGATTTGTGGTGAAATGAGAAATACAAGCTGCTTGTATATCATCTAGGAACGAGGTCGATGTTGTGCTTAATATTTTCCAGAGACAAATGTGGTGACAGACTTATCAGAAACACCGGCTAAAATGAGGCTGTTGATCCAAACATCCTCATCATCCTTTATCCTAAAGCCAAAGCAAAAATGAGACGTCCCAGTGGGTGTGGGCCATGGTAACATTACTTTTTATCATTATTATTATTATATTCAGATGTTGGTTGTGTTTACAATTACAGTGCTGGCAGACAGACTCTATTAGAACTGCCAAAGCTGATCATCTAGCCCCAAATCTGATCATATTACTGAGAACACAGTCTGGGATTTTACAGGGGCCAGAGACAAATTGACTCTTTCTTCCTCGCCAGCTCATCTTGCTGTATCTATTTCAGAGTGAGGCACAACATCTATTTTATTGAGCCTCCGCCACTTGCTTTGGATCCTTCTGGGTGGCTGTTGGGCAGAGACCAAGCAAAATCAGTGGCTTTGCGCTAGCGGAGGGAGCAACACACAGGTATTCTTGTGGGTAAGTGAGCTCGTGTTCACTGCGTGGAAGATAAACAAGGGCTTTCTTTCCTATTTTGGCACTCTTTTTTTTTTTTTTTTTTTTTTTTTTTTTTTAAAAAAAGGGGTTGGGGTGGGGGGGAAAGCC
>NW_009260345.1:948199-972918 GCF_000687185.1 Egretta garzetta | reverse complement strand
TTTTTTTTTTTTTTTTTTTTTTTTGTAACAAAAGGAGTTGTGGATGAGGGGAAATGCCTGACAAGCCAATATATGTCATTTCTCTGTGGTTAGGCTGATTATTTTTCTGTCCCGGGGATAGCAAGCCAACAGCGCTTGCATGGTGTACGTTGCATCCAAAGAATAAAGCGGGTCTAGCAGCTAAACTGGGACAAAAGATATCCTTCAGGCAGGTCTAGCAGCCAGCACTTCAGTGAGTTTCCACCACACAGGCTCTGTTGCCTTGAGTTAATGGCTCACTGAGTGAAAATGGGGAATTGAGCAGGTTCGCTTGCCCTCTGGAGAGAGAGGGAGATGCTCTTTGGAAAGCAAGGTAGATATTCAGATTATATGCAAGCAGACCCGAGGAAGCAGGAACCCCAAGGAAATGGCCACGTGCAAAAGGATTATTCTGACGAAACCGTCTAGGTTAAACAGCGGGGCAAAACTGCTTGAGCTTTGATCCTGACTCCAACAGAAGGGATGCTTTCTACCATAGGAATGACTCCCTGCAGCTGAATATTAAAGACTCTCTCAAAAGACAGCCCAAAACTTCCAGCTCCTGCTTATTAAGTCTCAGGACAGGACCTCATGGGGCTTTGTGACAGCAGCATTCTCCTGTCCCACAAAATAGGGAGATCCCCCAAACTCCTGCTTTACCTGACAGGGTACAGCAAGGACACTGGAATCTCTGGGTCCAGCCTTAATTCAGGGAAGGGGATTTCTCATATCCCAGCTGACTCTGCCAAACACTTGGTCACTGAAGTGGTCTGTGGCAGCATCTCCTTTCTTTACTGCTGGCAAGAGCTCTTGCAAGTGGAGGTCCTCCAAGAGAAAGAGTTTGTTTTGATGAAGTGGAAATTTACATCTATCTTTTTTCTTTGGTGGAAACTGCTTGCAGATGTCGTGGGGTTTCAAGGAAACGAAAACTGACTTTTTAGTGGCAAAATTGTTCATTCCGTCCTACCCTGCGTTGTACAGTGCTGCTGGCAGGAGGACCCTGGAGAGGGGATGTGGCTTCAGGCTGAGCAGGAAACAGTTTCAGGAGCAGGCAGCCAAAAGTAGCCTCTTCTCACAGCAGAGAGATGCAATGGGAGGCAGAAATCTGCTGAATCCTGAAATCAGTGGGAGACAGGTGTCAGGAATCTGCTTCTTGCAGACACAAGATCTGCCTTGGGTGGGTGCAAAGGTCTTCTGACACGTAGCTTGCAGGGTTTCCCAGATGCCTGAGCACCGTAGTTGGTTGTCTCTGCCATTTGCGGAGGGAAGGCTACCCAGTGGAGCCAATGCAGTTCTGCCACTGCTCTCATAGCAGCAAGGTTGTGAATCCGAAGTGTTTTGAGCTCAGGAAAAACTGTGATCTTGCTTTGAAAGTGGCAGGATTTTTCTGCTCTGTTCAGCTCAACAGCCATGGGAGAGAAAAAGCCAGGGAGGGAGAAGAGAGGAGGGTGATCCGGAGTGGTTGCCCCCCTGAGGGGATGCCTGGCTGCCTCAGCAACGCGCTGCAGCAGCGAGAGGCAGTGAGTCCTGAACCACTACTCCAATTCCAGAGCCCACAGGCTCTGACCAAGAGCAATTGCTGAGTCCCTGCAGCCATCCCCAGAGGGGGAGTCTCTCCCCCAGCTCTGCATCCTCTGGGAGAGAACGAGAGAGAAAAAAGAAAGGGCTGTGCTGAGTAATGGTGCACATGTCCCAGTGCAAAGACTGGCTGGGCATTTACCAAGTTAAGAAATAAAGCTCCTTCCACATACCATTCCTCTTTCTAGTTGGTTGAGTATTTCCCTGTGCCCTTTGCCTTCTTCAAATTACTAAGTGCTTTCGTTCCGTGCCCTGCTGCCTTTCTCTTTCTCCCTCTCTCTCTCCCCTAACTGCATGGTTATCATCCTTGGCTTGCTCCCTTTCCTATCTGTTCCTTGCCCCACACTGGCAGTGGATTGAAAAACATCTTTCCAGAGAGCAGAAGCCTTCATGAGAAAGTCATAACGCCCCTGCCCAGCCATGAGGTGTTCAGAGCTGGCTAGGAAGGGGTTGGTCTTCTGCTCTGGGCTGTAAGCCCACTATGGGTTTTTGAGCCCTTTAGGTTTGTGTGAGGGAGGGAGGAGGCATCCTTCAGGTCCCTTTCTCTGTGTTCTTATCTTCTAGTTTATTTATTTTCCCCAGATTAAATTTTCAGCACCTCTTTTGGGAGTTTGTAGGCAAGTAGGAAATAAGTTTAGCCTAACTTAGCTAGTGGTGTTCCTTGTTGTAGACAATTCAGACATATCTGTGTTGGTCCTCAGTGCAGAGAACTTCTGAAACCAAAGGAGATGGGTTTGGGTCTCCTGGCTTAGAGAGGCTCAGTGCCTTAGGACAGGCTGTCCACCCACTCCTTCAGACGGGTGAGTCCTCACAGTTGCTCTTCCTGCCATCCAGGTCTTAATGTTGGAAACTGCCCTGTGTTTCCCTTCGAGCTGGTAAGTTTCTCCTAATTTGGTTTGGATTTTTCTAAGCGTACCCTTGACTCTTTCTAATGGATTTAAGAATTGATTTGCATTGACTTACTGCATGGTGTTTCAGCGTGCTGTGATAGGCAATCCAAACGGGCCAAGTAAAAGCCACTGCCGTGTGTGCAAGAATGACCACAGAAGAGGAAGGTGCAGATATTGCTGTCAGCACAGCTGTTTGCGGGGAGGAACCATTTTCCCCTTCACTCTGGGCAATAGGTATTTAGGTTCTGCATGACTAAGAACACAGCGTTATCTTCCTTTTAACTGTTGCTTGCTGGTACTTAGCTGTTGACTTTTTGTTTGGATGAATAAGCAGCTCTGAAGGGGAAATCTAGCTGTTTGGTGGTTTGTTTTGGTGTTGGTTTTTTTTTTTTTCCCCTGTGGACAAATGTCTATGCAGAGGAGCAGTGAAGCTCAGCTTAAATGTTATTTTAAGCAGCTCATTTTTGCTGCCTGACCTATATGACTGAGTTAAGGTCACAGGAAAGTGCATCTTTTTTTCCCAGATTAGATGATGTGCTTCATGCTTGGAGCTGATGCTAATAATTTTGATTTCTGGGACTGGAGGTAGAGATAAAAAGGCACCTTAATTCTACTAGTCCTTGCTAAATCTCCTCAGAGGAATTCTGTAAGCTCCCTCTGTAAACCGCATCATCCTTTGGTTTCATCTTCAAAAGTAAGGGCATCGACTGCCCCGTGAAGGACAGCAGCACAGGGTGTTTTCCAGCAGAAAGATGAATACAGCATAACTGTCAGTCCTGCTCCATTCTGAGTTTATGCAGTACCATTAAGCTGGCTATCATCTCTTTCATGATGTTGCTTCCAGTTATTTTGTATATTGGGAGTAGTTGGTATGCTGGAGGGCGAGGCTGCCGTCATTCAGGGGGACATGAACAAGCTAGAGAAAGTGGATGACAGAAGCATCATGAAACTCAAGAATTCAAATGCAAAGTCCTACACCTGGGAAATAATAACCTCATGCAACCGTACAAGCTGAGGACGGAGCTAGAAATCAGCTTAATCAAAAAGGACCTGAAGGTCCTGATGGACATCAAGCTGAACACGAGTCAAGTCTGTGCCACTGCAACAGTGAGAACCAACCGCACCAGACATGGGGCGTGTTAATACCGGTATGGCCGGCAGGTCGAAGGAAGTGATTATCTGCCTCTGTTCAGCACTTGTGAGGCCACATCTGAGTTCTGGCTCCCCAAAAGTATGGGAAAGACATTGATAAAGTGGAGCAGTGTTAGTGGATGGCCACTAACGTGATCAAGGGCCAGGAGTTCGTAATGTACAAGGAAAGGCTGAGGGAGCTGGGTTTGTTGAGCCTTGAGAAGAGGAGTCAGGTGGAACCTTATTACTGCCTTGAACTACCTAATGGGGGTTACAGAGATAACAGATCCTCTGAGAGGTGTCCAGAGAGAAATGACAAGAGGCACCAGGCACAACTGGTACCAGGGGAAATTCCTACTGTGCCTAAGGAAAAGTTTTTCCCCCAGAGGAAGGTGCAGAGCTGAAGAGGTGCCCAGAGGGGATGGAGGCCCTGAACATGATCAAAACTTGACTGTGCAAGGCCCTGAGCAAATTTTGAAGTTAGATCCGCTCTGAGCAGAGGGGCTGGACTAAATGTTCTCACTATTATTGTATGCTTCGCCTTTATTTAGTGGCCCTGTATTTAGTCTTTCTCCAGCCCATCAGATTTCTCTAAGGCACTATCAGATATTCAAGTTATAGCCGTCCATCGTACCTTACAAAGGAACTATTTGTGGCCTACAGCTTTTGAAACCTAAGTGTTGAACTGAGCCTGTGAACGCCTAGGTATGTCTTAGTGCTATGCATAGTATGTCTAGTCCTATGCCCACTGAATGCAACAGTTCGGTATTTGGTGGCTTCAGAGAGGTTGGGTCTATCCCCCTTAATATTTAGTTTTTATTGATGTCATTGGGGCTTTCTTACAGAGTAAGAAGTTAACTCTTTACAGAAATTAGAGCTTTCAGACATGATCCTTTGCCTTCCAGCATTATATGGCTGCTCCTTAAGTGTACGTTTCATATGAGGTGTGTTCGTTTTGCCTTGTAACCATAATGGCCATTTGATTCCCAAAAGTGATTTGGGGAAAAAAATACCCCTGTTACCATTCCTGTTCCCTCGGTAGTGGTTCCCACTCTTTCACTTGTCTTCCAGTCCCTGGAACTGTAGGCATGACTGTAGTATGTATCCACCGAGAGGATCAGAAGTAGCTGAAAAGGAACAGGGCTGTGGAACTGCTCGGTAGGTTCCCAGTGAGCCACCATGCCCTGCCACATGCCCCTGCTCCCCTAAAAAACCCTCTCATCACCTCACCCAAGACAAACATCAGATTGACCACTTGTGTGGCCCCGATCCCACCGAAAGGGCAAAGCCCCGTGGCGAGGACCAGGTGTAGGTGGCTGCAGGAGCGGTGGGAACACCTTCAAACTACCACGAAAGGAGAAACTGATGACTGTTTTCCTACAAGGGCACCAGTAGGCAGGTTACTGGTTCACAGCTGTCCTCTGTATCAGACAATCTGTCATTTACAAAGGCAATTAAAGCGCGCACTGCAAGGGCCTGCTTTGCGGAGCGGAGGGAGGAGAGCGCAGGCTCTTTGGGAGGAATGTGACCGGGAGCTGTGGGGAAGTGTTGGCATTAGTCCCCTAATGAGGTCAGGGGCAGCAGAGATGCCTGGAGAACATCAGGCTGCTTATCGCAGCCACAGCTCATCCTTGCTGTGGTACGGGAAAGGTCACGCTCGTGACTACTGCGCTGGGCTTCCTTCAGAGCCTGCCCAGCAGCTGCGAATGCACATGGAAGAAAAAAAAAAAAGAAATGAAACCCGAAGCCGGTAATGAAAAGAAGGGGAATGCAGCCGTGGCGCGTTACTGCATTGAGAACATGTACGTTCGCCAAATACATCCTGCTCCTTTTTCCCTAGCAGATAATCCGCGGGGGAAAAAAGCCTTTGCTGTTGCTGCCAGCTAATGAGGCTGTTCCTTTGGTTGTCCCTGACAGCTCTGAGGAGTCCCTCCTCGGCCGTGTTCCCCTGCCAGGGGCGTTACAGGGGCTGTGAGCTTTCCTCATTCCTGCACTTTCCCTTAAAAATAGCAAGGCTGGTCACGAGGAGCCAAGAGAGAGAGGGGAAAACATGACAGCTTTGTCACTTTTGCTTCCTTGGTAATGGTCTGTGAATTTTCTTGGAGGAAGTCAAGCGACTTGGGGATCCTGAGGGCAAAGTGTCACGAGGTCCTTCATGCTGATTGTGTGCTCTGCTACCCTCTTGCAGGGCGAGCACTCTGATTTCATACTCACACAGCACTATAATGCTTTATATTACCTCACTCCATTGCCTGGTTATTCAGAATATGCTTTTTCTAATAAATAGGAAAAAAAGGAATTCATTTTCTCTCCTCTTAGAATTTAGATGATATTTTCATCAGTGCCTCTTTCAACAAAGCCATTTTTCTGTAATAGAAAACACCAAGATTTTACTTCTCTTTCATCTGATATAAGACATTTTGACTACATAATAACGTGGCACAGCAGTTGTATTTTCAGCGCTGGTGTAAATGGTACCTATATCGTATTACCAATAATCATACGATACCTTGACACATCTCTATAAAGCTCATCTGCAATCTCAAGTATTTTCCTGTTCCCTTGTAAGCCCAGAGGAAGATCACAACCTAATGGAAAGGCATTTGAGGGAAAAGTGTTCTGGGCATCCATTTGTTTCTGTGGACTGCATTAGAGTAGAAACAGTAGAGTTAAACTGGGAGCAGGGTAGAGCCTCTGCATCCTCGTCTATCTGAAATACTTGCAACCAAATTGCAGTACTGCTCTCTATATTTTAACTGGGTCACTGAGTGAGAGCCATTTGAATGCTTCATGCTCTGCATCTTCCAAGTAATTGCAGTTTAAGGATTCATTTTAAAGTTAATTTTCCCACTTACACTTTTGAAGCTGAGCTCGGAGTTATGCAAAAAAAGAGGCATATCTCAATCTATTTTGAATCTAAAACCAACTAAATGTCAGTATAAAACCGACCCTGCATTATAACTTTACACATTAAAACTTTTTATGTTATGCTTTTGAGGCTGTGAAAGGCAAAGGACTCTGCCTTTTGAAGATGGCCCTCTTTAAGGTAACCAAAAGTTGGTAAGTTTTCTGAAGAAGTGCAAAACAAGATGCTGCTTCACACACCCATGTCTTCGAAACACCGGTTGTTTCAAAGCAAGGAAAAGACTGGATGTTTATACTGCTTTATCTGACCCACATCCCATCCAGCTTCTCAGTTCATTTATTTCTTCTTTGTAATTTTTTTTTTTTCTGTTTTTTCTAAAACATGGCTCTTAAGACCAGTCCTCTTACCTTCGGACTCTAGGATTGACAGGACCTTTAGGAAAATGAAAACCAAGAGAAGTTTTGCGACAACAGAGTGAGATTTAAAGTTGAGGGTTGGGGCTCCTGGGTTCTTCTCCTGACTGCACCCACAGTCTTCGCCATGGTCAGTGGGCAAATTGTTTAAAATGCCTACGCTTCAGTTTGCCCAAGTGCCGCAAGGTCTTTGCTGCCAGAACCGGTTAGAAAGTATTTTTCTCTCTGTGGGAAATTCTGACTTCGGTGGTCAAAAAAACTAAAAGAAAATTAATTTTTGTCTAGACCCTCAAATTTGTAGCTAAGAACTGCAGCAGAATGAGAGCTCTGGCTGGGGACCATCACCGTGGCGTCTCCAAGAGCTGTGACTCCTGGGCCTGAATGAACCTCCCCTCGTTCCCCAGTGTCCTGCCCCTTGCTTAGCTGGCGCGGAGTGCAGCTGGTGAGGTGTGTCCTGGCAGATGTAACCCAGCGGGAGCCCTTGGCCACCTGAGACTTCAAAACTGCAGCTCCCATGAAGAAACTTGCAAGAATTCCCAAACGCATGCATTTTTTTGCTTCTGACCAGGTAAGTTAGTAAAACTAATAATGAAAAAATGTTGCTTACTCAAAGCCTGTCCATTGTGACTGACGTTAGTGGCACTTCATTGAGGCAGCTGCACTTGCTCTAACCTGCATGGACTCTAGCCTGTAGCTAGCTAGCTGGTACCCCAAATGCCAGCCTAGCTGGTAAGGCTCTTGCAAGCCTTGTCCCTTCCCCAAACCCAAAAGGAGCATGAGCATCCAGCTCAGGGCTTCCTCCCCATGTACAAGAGAAATTGCGGCTAAAAGGAACTTTGACAAACCTAACCTCTTGACTTCTTCCTCACAGCAATTGGCCCAAGAGGTTCAGGGGCTCCATGTCCCCTCACTACAAGACTCTGAGGCCTTCAGGGTCTGACAGCCCTGAGGGCAATGCCGTTCCAGGTTGCACTTTCTTGTACAGAGTCAAGCAAAGCTCTGGGGCAGAGTTTTTTGCTAGGGTGGAGAGGGTTACTCTGCTTTGTAGTAACCCTTGCAGTGTGTTAAACCCCGTGAAAGTCCATAAGAGAGCACAGAGACTGCACCAAAAAAAGAAAAGAGGAACAAGTGTCATCACTAAAGGGGTTTTGTTATGTAAATAAATGCTTTTGGTGGCTGGCCACTGGGAAGGTGTAGCCTCAGAGGCACTTGCAGGCATGCTGGTGGAAGTGGTTCTTGAGGCCATGGGACAGCTTTATTGAGACCTACCGAGAGCGAGCTGAAGTGGTCATTGATGGCAGGGATGGTGGCTGGAGGCATGAGTGGGGCTATTGGGATGCACAGAATGAGGAAAAAGAAGCTGAATTAGATTAGGGATTCAAAGCAAGTGGCATTCTTCAAATGTCCAGGCAGGAAAGGCAGCTTCAGAAGCAAGACAAAATCATAGCTGGACAGTAAAGAAGGCTAATAAGCGAATGATACAGATTTTATTGCAGAAATATGCAGCAAAAGAATTTAATTACAGTCATGATTTATTAAAATGAGCTGGGAAGCATCCCAGTTCAGAGTAGCTTTTTATAGAGGAGGCAGCCCACATATTGCCTATCCAATTAGCAAGAGAGATTTGTGGACATAGGATGTGGAAACTGGCAGCCACAGGGTGAATGGCAGAGTGTCTGTAAATCACATTTTGACAAATGAGGGAGAAGGCTGTCTTGGCTCATCACAACTGCTCCCCTGTCTGCCTCTCTTTTTTCCCAATCCAGAACTGAAGTGTTTGTCCCTTCAAACAGCTGTCCTGCCTTTGCTTCTTTTGATGCTGTGCAGTTCATCAATATTCATCAGGACCGGAGAGAGAAAGACTAATTTTCAGCAGAGGCAGCTGGGTGACTCGCTGTCAACACCAACACTGGCAACAAGGCCAGTTCCTTTGCCTTTTGGCATCTCCCCACCATCCTACACTAGGAAATCTACCCTGCCACCGCAGTGCTGCCGGCTGGGGAGGTCTGCTGAGGACAACAAGGATTGAGACATGATGCCCACACTAATCCTAGCAACTCCAAACAAGAGCACTGGAAAATCTAAACAAGCTTGCAAGGTGATGGGCAGCAGCTTTAAAAAGGGTATGCCGTTGTGACTAGCTCATTGGCAAGCGAAAACCCCCACAATCCTTTTGAGAACTTTTCAACCAGCTAGTTGGATTGCCTGCCTTAATTGCTAGTTAAAAACTAAATAATAATAAAGGTTTTTAACCTCTGCACTGCTTTTCCAAAGTACTGGCCTGAGCAGACCCATTCAGGTTTTGCTTGCTCTATGTGCCTCCTAGTTAGTATATATTATAAAGCATTTGCCCTTGTTTTAGGATTTGCCAATGTTGTTGATGTGTTATGTGCATTGGGGGGGACACAGTGTAACTGTGTATTGGGATGAGAGTCTCAAAGGAGCTTAAATCCTGTTTCAGAAGTATCACTGTCACTTAGGGGCAAAGGCCGACGTTATGGATCTGCAAACATTTCCCACCCTGGGAAGAGAAGCCATGGGAAGCGTTGGGCAGAGACACCTTGCAAGGCTCTGCAAGGCAACTCTGTCTCAGCAGCAGGGCTGACAGGAGAGACCAAAGCAGCTCTGAAGCTATGGTTTCACCCACGCACCATGTGCCTCCACCAAGTAGCCCTGGTGAGATGGGACGGTGAGTTGAGGAGTAGCGTGACTGCCAATTTTCTAGAGCTGGTACCTAGGCTGTGCCAGCATCCTTGGAGGCGGCGTGCTGCCTCTGTGCCTGCGCCAGCGCAGATGCACCCTGTATGCCTTGTGTATTTCTGAAAAAGATACTTGTGGCGTTGCGTTGGGCAGCATCACCCCATGTCCACAAGTCTCTTGTTTCTCATGACGGTAATGCTGGCAGGAAGGAACAGCAGCAATGGCCGTTTCCTACCGGCCCTTTTGCCAGTGTGCCTTGGGCTGATGCTTGCAGTGGTTCCCTTCAGATTTGAGACCTGTGCCCCTGCCTAGGCTCTGGTGCTGTCTGTGTTGGTGGTGGCAGGTACCACAGGTGGGTGTCTACTTATGGGCTTTTGCCAGGTCTGGGTGGTCCATGATGGCTATGGCAGATCAGAAGTGAGTCCAGACTTAAAACCTCTGTTCCTTCATCAAACAGCCTAACTATTGCACCCCACTGAGGAGAGTAAAATCTCAGAGCTCAGCTGAGAGCAAGATGGACACTTTTTGTTATTTCTGTATTTTTCTGTATTCTGGTTTTTTTTTTTTTTTCAGGTGACCCTTCACACCAACCAAATTAAGGCATTTCTTCTATACAGTCAGTGGCACTCCAAAAATTCCAGTTTGCTTTTTGGAGTTTCCACTGAATTTGTGGTGCCCCTCAGGCCGTGACTCTGTGATCTCAGGTGGATGCTGTGGGTACTCCAGAGTCTTAAGTTTTACATTAACTACATATTTTACCATACTGGATTGAAACTATTCATGGAAAACCAATATTCTTCTCCGCTTGCAAATCTTCAGCTAATGGACATTTCCATAAATCTGCATCCATAAATGCAGAGAAAGAAAACCAGACATGAAACCCCAAATGGTTAGGTACATCCTTTTTGCAACTGTCTGATATTCAGGAATCTCATGCAAAGCTTCTGCTTTTTTTTTTTTTTTTTTTTTTTTGTCAGATACATTTGCCACTGATCCAGACTTGCTGTCAGTTGGGGATGTAAATATGAAACTGACCCAGCATCACTAAGATTTGCCTGATTTCACGTCTGAGCTGGACGTGCTTTTTGGCAAATGGGTGCTTGCAGCAGATCCAAACTCATTCAGAAGCTCTGCAGATGCTTCCCTGAGCCTCTTCTATGTTTAAAAACAGAAAAAAACCATGAAACCAGGTGCTCTCTGTGCTGTCCTGAATTATGGATTTTATTCTCCTTGTTAAAACACAGTTTACACATCTTCTGGTTTATCATTTTCAAAGATGATATGGAATAAAATACCAGGTTCTACCTGACAAATGGCCGTGGGACTCCAGGAACTGCTCTCTTCCCTAAGTCTCTGTTCCAGTCTGCTTGAATCCAACAACAACCTTTCCATTGGCATCAGCTGGGGGGAGTGAGGGCTCCGCGGATTACAAGGACCCAAGACTGCGAATAAAACTGAAATTAGTCATGGACTTTGTTGAAAATCTTCACCCTGTATTATGCAGGAGTTCGGACAAGAAGGTCTTAACAGTCCCTGCTAACCTAAATCTCAATGAAAAAGGGACCCACATTTCTGAGAATAAGCACCAGGTGACTCTTTTTGTAAAGAGTCTTCTGAGGAGGCAAGTAACATTTTGGTTTCGTTTTCTGGCCTGGCAATATCCACTGTTAGTTTTATTTTGAAAAAAAAAAAGCCATGAGAATGGTAAAGCCATTGCCACCGTGCCTGCAGGTTTGCAAAAATACAGGGAAAATGGGTTGCTGTATCTTAGGCATTCCATAGGGTGCTTAGATATAATATTATACTGAGAGGTTTTGTGTTTATCAAGGGTGATGGCCTTAATTCTGAGCTGAAATGCTAAGTGGAGGAAAAACTATTGTTGTCATTACTGACCTGAATCTGGCAGGCTTCTTTGTTGTTTGTGGCTTATATTCTTGAAATTGTTTTTCAGCTACTAAAACTACAGCTTCTCTGTAAGCTGAGCTCAGAAAATTAAGGTCGAGAACGGGAGAAGAGAAACTGCTGCGAACACATCTAAAGGCAAAAGGTTTAAAACGCTGGCTTGCAGTAACTTGCAGGAGATCCACCGTCATTTTGTTTGCAGTGATTAAAGGTGAGCAACTTAGCCCTGTGTGGGATTTCTTGCCTTCAAAGCACATTAGTTAATTATTACATCTTAATTTATTTTCTACTCTAGAATAAGCCTTGCTGTGGGAAGCAGAGCATAGGAAACACAAGATGGTGCTTTTCAGTGGCAACGCTTCCACTATAGCATCGTTTTTCATACTTGCAATATTAAGCTGCAGTATCCACAAGGGAGGTACCATAATAGCAAAATGCTATTAAAAATGATGGTGTATTTTATAAGAGTTTCCAGTGTCTCTCATAATATTTGCAGCTAATCTCAGTTTGCCCATTTGTCAAGTCATTATTCTCCATCTGTGATATCCAGCGATAACCAAATAGTCTTTTAAATTCATTTTTATCAACATTAGTGAGCTCATTGCTAACCTGTTGAAAAAAAAAAAGCAAGCATTAAAAGCAATGTAAGGCAGCATATTGTTATTCTAGCACGCACTCGAACCTGTGTAATAACTGCTAATTAAAGTGCTAAAGTCTTCATTTTAGAAAGACAAAGGCCCTCTCTGTCTTTGTACCCTACTAGCCACACAACTTTTTTGTGATTTGCTTTCTAGGATTAGTGACCAAGGACTTGTTTTGTCTGGCATGAGGCAGTTTTACCTGATCAGGAGACAATTTTACCTAATCAGGTGCATGCTTTAAGAGCCAGCAGCCACAATTAGGTGTTCACTTGCACCAAATACACTACCTCAAACCAGTACATGCGCACAAACTTAGATCCCCAAATGGCAGGCACTTTGCTGTCTCTTGAGGGGAGCACAAATTTTAAATCTTTTTTTCATGGCCTGGATGTTGGCAGACATGCACACAAATCCTTGCCCCACAGACCAAGCAGGAGCCACTTCATCAGTGCAACAGAAATTCCTTTAAAAAGCAGATGGAGAACGATAGGTGGGAGTGAATGAGACCTCTGTGCCATGCCTTAAAACTTCCTAGTACAGTATTGGTTTGGGTCATTGCGATGTATAAGTAGGACTTTGCACGTTATGCATTAGCACTGAGTACCTAAAGGAAGAGACCCAGGCCTTCCATTTGCTTTGCACATCTCTGTTTGACTGGGTTGTGTGCTCATAGCAGCTTCGTCCTGAGCTGCAGTATTACGGCTGGACACTAGAGAGCTCCTTCTACCAAAGACATGTCAGAAATGCGAGGGCAGGCTCCGTGCGAGGTGCCTTCCAAGCATTCCCCCTTTTCTAAGGGAATTTTACTCATTTTTCATTTTTATGTTAAAAATTAATATTGTCAAGGGAAAGCTATCTTTGCCAGAGCGATGGCTGCAGCTGTAACTCCACATCCCCTACCCCCAACAAGGCAGAGATTTTGCAGGAGTTGTAACTTGGGAACTAATTACACAATTTCAGAGATAGCAAAAAGTAAATCAAATGCTGCCAGCTTGGAAATTATAATTAAGTTTTCCTCGGAATAACACACACACTCAATATGTGATTTATTATGACTATTACTGTATTAATAATAGTAATAGTCCATGCTATGCACCTATGCAGAGAACTTGTTTTTGTCTAAATTGCTGGATTACAGTCACAGATGCAGGATGAATTCTAACTAGCTCTCTGCAGTCACTCTGCTGATAACCTTAAGCCTTACAACACACAAGCTATTGCTAAACACTACTCTATTAGCAAGCGATATAACAGGATGACGACTGGGTCTACTTTTTTCATTAGCTGTGTTTGACCTGTTTCCCCCCCCCAGTTGCCTTTACCCTATCAATCATTTATTCAAAACCAAAACAAAATCTCCTATGCTGTGCCCTTAGGGATTTTGCTCTAGGGTTGATTTACAGATAACTGTGTCCTGAGGTCAGCAGTGGGAGGGCATGGGATTTTGCCTCCTAAGCAAAGTCCTGTCCCACTCCTATCTCAAAATCCTGAAGTGCAAAGACTGGAAACGTCCATATGACAACTTCATAAAGGTCGGGGAAAGCCTCGTTCCAACCTCTCCTGGGCGCTATAGCAGTGCTTGGCCAGGGCAGAGGGGCAGTTGGCTCAGTTGAGACCCGTAACAACAGCTACTACTGAAGCTCTTACCAGGGGCACTGGCACGCTGATGCCCGTTTTCCTCGCTCCTACCTCCTCCTCCCAGTGTGAACCAGAACACGAGAGCCAGTGAAATCCGGAGCAGAGAACCTTTGTGCTGTATGCCCGTCTTTCCCTTCCCAATCCCTACGTGCCCTCAGAGGGAGAAGATGGCCTCCCAGTCAGGAGATGTGTTTGCAGCTCCTGCCTGTATCTCCTGCCAAGCTCCTTTGTAGCTTTGGGCACATCTCTCAGCCCTTCCTATAGAATCACAGAATCGTTTTGGTTGGCAAAGACCTTTAAGATCATCAAGTCCAACCGATAACCACTAAACCATGTCCCTAAGCACCTCGTCTACCTCTCTGTTAAACACCTCCAGGATGGGGACTCAACCGCTTCCCTGGGCAGCCTGTTCCAATGCTTGACAGCCCTTTCAGTGAAGAAATTTTTCCTCATGTCCAATTTAACCCTCCCCTAGCGCAACTTGAGGCCATATATCCCTGTTGCATCAGATGTACTCAATGATGAAGCTAAGGCTTGCTTTCTTCCACCATTTCTTTGCCTTGGTTCCCCTGCCCAGACTGGGACCCGGAGGCTTTCACCGGGCAGGCGTGAGGGACTGCAGCTCTGTGGGCAGCTGCTGTAGGGGCCAGGCCTGGGTGCGGGTGCCCCTGGGGTCCTGGGGGTAGCTGGGTGTCTGTGCGGCTGCTGGCACCACCGGCAGGGTGGTCCGAACACTTGGAGGATCTCTATTACAGTTGCTCAGTGACGCTTTCAGCTGGACGGAGCGATTCATTACGGATTAAACTGTTCCCGATCTGATTAGATTACTTGCAGGCAGCCTGACAAGGTGAACACGTTTATCGTTGTCTCTGCCTGGATGTTGGGGAGGATATTCTGCAGGAGGCAGTCAGACCTGACCAGGTTATCTGGAAAGCCAAAGCAGCAGTATTCTGAGTTTCGAGGAAGCTTCTCTGCCAGCACAGCCCGACTGTCTTAATGACAACGAGCTGAAATGTGGCATTAACATCTCGTCACTTAGTTCCCCAAACCAGCGCGTGACAGTGATAGCTGAGAGCTGAACCCTTAATGCTTCTTTCTTTGTTCTTTTCAACCCACAGTCCTCTGAAAAACATACAGATAGATGTAAAGATAGAGGATTTTCAGCTCCAAAGGAGGTCAGCGTGTGAGGGGAGAGGCTGCCTTTTGATTCATCTGAAATTCCTCTCTTCCAAACCGCTCCGTACGAGCCTTGGCAGTGTCGTTACACAGCCCCTATGCTGGCTCCCATACATGCAGAGCAGGTCCCCAACACAGCACCCGTCAACTCCCTCCCTAAACGACCTTGAGCTACGCGGCGAATCCTCTCCAAACTTTGAGAACAGAGGGCTCACAACGATAGAAAACATAACAAAATCCAGCTGTAACTTGCTGAACTGGAGCTGGAACTGGAACAAAATTAAAGGGTGCGGTGAAGTCAGGGCTAGCACGTCCCTTTCTCCAAAAATTGTGGTTTATTGTTTCCAGCCCTGGGAGCTCGCATTACACCCTAGCCAAACCTAGCAGGGCCCTGTCATTCATCAGTCCGCGTTATGGCATGACGGGAGTCTGCAAAGTTAGAAGCCAGTTAAACAAATTAAGAAATGTAATGGGATTCTCTGACTGCATCTTGCAAAAGAGAAAAGGAAATGCCTTGGGATATCTTTTCCTCATAGGGAGGATCATATAGGTCCCCAAAAGGCGGCAACAGCAAGGTGGCCACTGGAGAGAGAGAAAAGCTTGCAAAATTCTACAAAGGAAATTAAAATGTAATTCCTGTCAAGTTACCTCTCATGAGCCCGTCTTTTCTCATCAACATTTTGGACCATATGATATTGAGAAAAAATAAAAATGCTTGCTGTGGCTGTGAACTACTTTCCCCCTCCTAATTTTATTTTGCTTCAGCTGTCCAGAGAGCAAATCTTTTGGGAGGTATCCAAGACCTCAGCGTCTGAGGAACTCTTTCTAGAAACTAAATATAATAGCTCTGCCAATTTAGCTGACAGATGTGGTTATTTCAGTGACAAAGCGCCCTGGGACCTTATAATCCCGTCTCCAAAAAAAAAAAAAATAAAAAATCCCCCACTATCGCTTTATTCATCTCCCCAAAATATTTTGGTATGTGGTCTTAGGAAAAATGGTTCATTTAATATTATTTTTATAGACCGTTACTGAATGGATCGGGATCCAGAGGCTATTCTTTTCACCAAGTTGTCACCCACTGTCAAGGCTGGCTAATAAGAGTTTATAGACCAGCAGTGAGTATAAGCGGTCTCGGTGACACGAATACAAACTCAGCAGCTCAGCTTACTGCAGCTTAGCATGGATTAATTTCCCATGGCAGACGCCAGCCTCCTGCCCAAAAAGACTAACCCCATCTTTATGATTTTTCTCTTGTATGTAAATACAGAGATAACTAGAAATAGGCCCAAATTACAAAGTGTGGATCTCTGCAGCACTGCTTTGAAGTTGGGCTGTGCCTGAGTTTTCCTTCAGGCTCCTCTCCAGTCCTTTCCCTTATAAAACTATTCAGAGCGAGCTTGGTATGTTTTCACCCTTTTTATCAACAGGTCTGTTTAGGCAGTAGTGAGAGAAATGCTGTTGACTCTCAGGTAATTAATTTTTTTCTCTCCCTCTTTTTCCCAAGGAAGGATTAAGAGTACAGAGGCATACTGTGGTTTGATAGAGTGGTTTGTTTGCTATCATCATCCTTTTTGTTTATACTGGAGAGTATTGGCCTTTTTGCACTGAGAAGACGGTGAGGAGGGTCACAAAAATCCTTGGGTCTTGCAGAGAATCACTCATTATTCTTGAAGCGGCTTCCAGGGAAGCTCTGTGTCAGCGTACGTGACCTCTAATCTACGAAGGAAAAGGTTGCCTTGTGCCTCAGGAACAGAGCTGTGGCATGAACTCGGTAATAGTTAAGATGTGCTGGGCCATGGAGCATCTCTGAAAGCCTCTAGACAGCCCACAGGAAAAACTAAGAAGGGCCTAGGACATGGCAGTGAGGTCAGATGAACCTCGAGCCAGGTCCCTGAATGTGATGGGATATCCCAGGGGTGGAAGAAAAGGGCAGGTGTGATGTGCTGGGGCCGATCTACTAGAGGTGACAGAAAACCCTACAGGGAGATGTTGCTGAGCAGATTTAGTAACAGCGAGCATGCTAGATTTGCTCTCAAACCATGGCTTGTTTTGATTTCTACACCTTCCAGGCTCCAAATGCTGTCCAGAAAGCTTCCAGGCTCCTTTTGCAGGGATCCTAGGAGTGTTTCAGCTGAACTGCAGATGACTTCTGGCTTTGGGCTGAAGCCATGGGAAATCTGGTAAGCTCCAAACTAGGCAAAGCTCAGTAATTTGTTTTTTAAGTTGTTTAACAATAGAAATTCAAAGGTTACAAGTTCCTACCGACTGAGAAGAGAGCTGGAATGGAACCAGGCAGGAGAAATCTGCTGAAACACATCAAGGGAGCGCGAGTGGGCACGAGAAAGCAAGAGATGCTCATGTCCTCGGAGAGAGACTCTGAAAGGAGGGGGCCCCGTGGTCCCCATTAGCAGGGGGAGCTGAAAATCCTGAGCTCATACATGTGCATTCGTCTTGGGAAAACTGAGAAAAATCACACATACGTCTCCCCAGAGCATTTCAGGCAAGCCAAGAGTTTGCCTTCACATGGCTAAAAGGTGTGTAAGTATTGTTAGTACATATGGCTTGTAACTCTAACATTGCCAGGTTCGTAGCCCCAAAAGTAATTCTGCAATGCTGCAGTAACCAGGTAACAAAGCTCAGCGTGAGCTGATGCAGGAGAGGAAGGTGATTTTACCCAGAACAAAACAGGATTTGCGCACGCTCTCACACCCTCACGTGTCCTTCATCCTGTTCCATCCCTGGATTAGGATTTACTTTTCTCCCCTTATCTGGGCGTTTGATGGCTCTAAGCCTGTTCTTTGCTTCCTTGCATCACTTCTTTAGGGCTCTGGCTTCTAGTCTGTCCTCTGTTTTACTCTGCGTGTAGCCTGTCTTCAGTTTAGGGAGGTCCTGGTAAGCTGCACATAGATGTGCTGGCATCTTGATGACCCAGCTGCCATCTGCAGCTGCCGTTCTCACAGCACTTCTCCTCCTGGTCCTTCCGGTGCTTCCACACCTTAGGTAATTGCCTTCATTCCGAATGGTCTTAAGATTTTTATGAAAAATTCCTTGAGTGCTGCAACATATTTTACCTGTCCACAACAGTCTCACAGGAGTGCCGATGAGTGCTGAAGAGCAAGGGTCACTGGGGAGGGTCCATCTTATCCTACCACCAGTTTGAGGGTCACTTTGATGCATGGTCTATGGAAACAACAGAGAGGGAAAAGGGAGCACTGAGAAGCTGCTCCAGTCGTTCCCAGCTGCCTCCTTCTCCATCCCGCTTCCTCCTGCCGCTGCCCTTCTCAATCTGGCTTTCAAATGGTTTCCTTTGAGAAGCTACACAGGGTTTTATTGCTTTGATTTTTTACTGAGTGAGTTTCTCCAACACTTTGGGAAACCAGGAGCCGGCACATGGTGATGTTTGCAGGTGAAAAGCAGACCTGCGCGATGGCTTTCCAGCTAGCATAGTGCTGGTGTTGGCGTAGGTGGTTTAATTGCACTTGAAAACTTATTTTCACTTTAACGCAGCTGCTAGAGCTCCTCAGTACAACGTGGTCTAAGAGGAAGAAGCAGTGCCCAGAGTGGCTGATGGATGCGTTGTTCTATCTGGAGTGTTTGTTCAACATAAACACTAGAAAGTTAAGCACTGTGAAATAAAACTGTATCTGCTAGCAAAAATAAAACCCAAAGTCACCTGAAAAAAGTCATATTCCTTTCTCAGTAGCTTTTATGGAAACTTTCAGCCTTCTCAAATTACAGTGACTCCATGTGGCTTATTCTACAATATAGGTTTTAATATTTTTGCTAAAATTTATTCCAGCTGTTGCTAATCATAGAGATATGGATAATATTATTATATAGAGAAAAGTCTTGACTGGACTTGGTGCAGATTGATTCATTTGTAATTTTTCCATTTTAAACCCAAATATTAAAAAACAGATGAAAGGAAAGAAAAGTAATTGTAACCGCTGGCTTCTACTTCACCACAATGAAATTGAGCTTGCTTGGTAATCAGAGAATAAATGTCGAGATTTCCTGATTTTATCCGACTGTCTGATTTTATCAGACCATTTGCAGTGACTGCAATTCAATTGAAACTAGGGATGCCAGAAGATCTTATATATAAATCAGTTACTTTTTGGAGAGAACTGCTACTGAATTCCAGCTCAGAAAACAAAACTGACTGAATCTGAATAAGGGACAGACCTGGGGTCTTTAATCACTCTCTCCTTATTTTCACATATAAACTTCCAAGAGGCAATTACATTGAGGAATGTACAGCCAACTCTGGAGGCGGAGTATAGGGTCAAATTAAACTGAGTCAGATCAGTCCAAGCTGAAAATGCCTCCTTTGTCTCGCCAAAATCAGGTTCTTCTTCTGAATCCAGTGCCTCCCTGCAGGAGCAATATGAATGCCAACCACTAAACACTGATCAGAGTGCTGTGCCCAAATCTGGTTCTCATGCTGCCTTTGACCCCGGTGCCCTCAGCATCTCTGTGTCCAACTTTACAGCCACGTGGCAATTTGCACAGGTCCTTGCACAGCCTCGTAGGAAGTGCCTGAGTTACTAATGTCCATTTCTCAGGGAAGTTATACTTTTAAAATGACTTCTCTCCAGCAAGATCCCCATTTTAAACAGGCTCACACCCATTCTGACCTGCTTGTACTCGGAAACAAGGTTCCAGGCAGAGCAAAAATGCAGTCTGGGGCTGTGCACTGTAAGTGAAAAAAATGTTGGGGCATCTAAGAGTCCCTCATTTGCTCACCCAGAAATGGGACTATCTTGAGTTGGGCTTTCCCTTTTTAATTTTTGTGGTTCTGAGCCATTAGCTGATTTCCGTGAAGTACATAAAAATTCACCTTAAGCTGTCTTGTACTTAATCAGCATTAAATAGATGAATGTTACAAGTGATAACTCTTATGACTCAGGCCCTATAGGCTGCACTTTTCCCTTGCTCTGATGCCATAAAAAAGATCTTTCAGGCAAGGGCAAGACTGAGAACTCTCTTTGGCTTTGGGAAATTTCTGCAGTGCTCCTAGAGGAGAAGAACTGCAGATCCATGCCCAATAAGAAAAGAAAAATGCTTTCTCTCCTCCACTCCCCATTCCATCATGGGGTTCCAAACACCCAGTTCAAGCACACAAAAATGGAAAGTACCAATGTCCTCAGCCGATGAGCAAGTCCGCTGGAGCAGTCTATGCCATGGTCTGCCTCCACTCTGTAGGTGAAGGATCCCACCAGTCTCATTACTGGGACTTCTCCCACCTTTGTCTTGTCCATGACTTTTGAACTGCAACTACCAAACCCAAGTCACTCCGTGCTGGCTGCCTCTCCCCTGTCAAATTGTGGATGTTCCACCCACCGTGGGAGAGTTCAAAGACCCCATACAATCCTGCCCATAAACTAAGGCTTAACCTGGATCTCTTCAAAAGCAGAAAATGCGTTTGTCATACGAGCTGAAAAAGAGATTCCCTCTAATCCAGTAACAACTATGGCAAGCTTTTTCTCAGCTTGAAATCTCTCATTTTACACAAGCATATGAAACAGGTGACAAATGGATCTAAAAATGGATCATGGAGGATTCTATGTTACTTGCCATCTGTGTCAGGGACAGGAAATGTGCATTCATGGGGATCCACCAAGCAGCGCTTACCATGTGATATCTTCCTGTTGATACAGCTTTGTAAAAACTGAGGGGTTTGAATTTTCGGGGCTAATATTGAGCACACTCTGTGGCTTTATTGGGTTTATTAGGGGGTTGTGGGCTGAACTTGAAATACTACATCCCCATGAAAAAGGAGGGGTCATCCTGAGGATATTGGATTGCTTTCTGTCCTAAGGATCACAGAACCAGGGTACTAAGGGCAAGAAGTTTTCCTCTCCTGCTGGTAGTACTTCTGGCTCTTGGCCACAGTTGAAAGTGAAAGCAAAACCAAAGGAACTTTCACTGGGCTTTGGGAAGAATCCACCAAAGAGAAACTTTCTGTAGCCTGCATAGACCTAAAAGTAATTTGATAACAAGCAAAAAGGATCATAATTAGGATTTTTCCAGCCCAGTCCAGTCAAGTCTTCCACAGCACTGTTGCAGTGTTCCCGGTAACTCCAAAGTTCAAATCCTACTTGGCTAAACGGAACGATGCCTGCACTGAACTCCTTGGAGGGGGCCCGGACCGCATGGATTGCTCTCTCTCTCCAAAGCTCTTCCAGTACAGACAGCACCCTGGATTAAAGATGCCAAACTCGGTTCCAGGTTTTGCAACACTCCTTCATTTAACAAGACAATTTCCTTTAATAGCTGGCAGAACCTGGTTGCTGGCTCATTCTTTAATTTAATATTTTTTTTTTTTTTTGCTTTTGACCATATGAACATAATCTGCGCCAACCGAAGGCTACATGCGTGGCAGACAGAGAGCCTCATCCTGGGGCTACCGAAATGAATTGCAAAACCATTCAGTAACTGACTACAAGCAGAAATCAATTGTAGCAGTTACCAAATGACTTAGTTTAAATGTAAAATTATTTGTTCAGACAGCAAGAAACTATTTACATGCGCTGCTTTTGAAATTTACCTCTAGCTATGACCATATGGTAATTTAGCTTTTAAAATGTATTTACCGCATTCTTATACTTTAATCAGTCCATGCAAAGCTAAAATCTTCAGAACTCCACGTTTAAGCTTGAAACCCAAAACTTTTGCAGCTTCTCTCTGCCTTTGAGCGGTTGCCACCTTAGATAACAACAAATCATTCAATGCTCATCCCTTTGAAGTGTAGCAGTTCAAATGTGTCTGCTGCCTTGTATGCCCTGCCGTATGTTTTACTCCGAGTGGAGGCTAAACTTTCCTACTTCAGAAGTAACGA
Organism: Egretta garzetta; assembly: GCF_000687185.1. NCBI lineage: Eukaryota > Metazoa > Chordata > Aves > Pelecaniformes > Ardeidae > Egretta > Egretta garzetta. The sequence continues at coordinate 951,121 of NW_009260345.1, read as the reverse complement.
GCTCTGCTCAATTAGCAGAGCAAGGTTTTCTTGAGCATCGCACATAATTAGTTTCAAGGTCTCTAGTTTTAACAGCCATTTGTTAACAATCTTTTTATATAGCTGGCATGAAACTTGTGATTCAAATACAAGAATGCAGTCAAATAGCTGGAGCACTTCAGCTACACATATGATTCCAGAACTCAGCTAGGCTTTTCTGAGCAGCACTTTGGCTTTACGTTTCTGAAGCGATGACATGGCTACTTCAGGTAGAGAAAGAATCAAGGCTTGCAGGAGGAGGAAATACTTCTTATTAGAGCAGATATTTTTGGAAGTGGCAAGGTTTGGAGCAAACCATCCCATCACTGGATTCTCTTCTTGCTTTCTCCCTTTCCTCTCCCTCTATGTATATGCCTGCACATATATGTACAGACTGAAGACCCAATATGCAGCAGTGTTAAGTATGTGTTCTCCTGCCCTCTGAATTCTGACTTTTTGCTGTTAGTTTCTTCGTAGGTGGTCAGGACTTCTAGCAATAGACAGCATCTTGAATTCAGCCTGCGACGGTGACTGCTGCATGACGAGCTAACGTTTCCCTTTGTGGATTGAAAGGAGAAGACTATGTGCTTGTATTTCAGCAGGTCTTGGTGTGAAGAACAGGAGGTCTTCCTCCATGGCTGGCTGGAGCATTGCTTTGTCTCTTTCGGATGTTTGCTTGAGGGAAGAAAGGAAAGATCTGGTCTATCTTGGAGAAATAAGAATAGATTTTCTTTTCATAAAAGAAACTTGGCAAATCAGCGTTAACTACACTTTGCGCATAACATTTTGATAAGCGCGTAAGAAAACAGATGAGAACAGAAATAGGGTTTTTCTCCCTTGCAAACTCTAGGTTTCCATTCCAGCTGAAAGGCAATGGCCAGCGTTGGTGCCCTCCTAAGGAGAGGGAGGGCAGAAGGAGTGCCGAATGGGTCAGGACTGCCATTTCTTTCCATGCTTCTTGGTGTTCGCAAGCATGGTGGGTTACGAAAGCAACTGGGAAATTGTAGATCTGCCCAGGAAGCCACGTTATTTATTCCATAGAGTACGTCTGTTGTACTGTGCGATGATATATGGCTGTGTATCTTACTGTCATAAGATATTGACAGAAAAGCCCTCAATGAGAAAAAGATTTTTTATCAGCTCTTCATCATTTACCATTTTAGAACTCTGCATTTTTTGAGACCTTTATGTGGTGAACTAGTTAAGTTCAACGGGTGGACAGTGGGATTTGTCACACAGCAGGGATGTGTACCACAGTCCTGGGTAAGGAATGGAGAGACCTCTCCCCTGCCCCACCTTGCCTGATGGCAGCCCCGGGCCCTGTTTCGTGGCAAGGGCGGGCTATTGGCAGGCTGGCCCCACCGGTGATGAAGGAGAAGGACAGAAGGCTGAAAGACATCAGTGAGAAAGGTGGTGTGAACTCTGGTCCATGCTGAAGATGAGTTATGGGGGTCTTGTTGGGAAGGACAGCCTGCCACAGCCCAGCTGGGCTGCCAGGTGCATTGGGTTTCCTGGGGTCACATCAGCAGCGCTGCCAGCCCCCTCTTTAGGCTGCCTCACTCACCCGTATGCGGCACATCTGCCCCAGAGAACGGCTAGACCCTCAGCTGCCCATTTCAGAACTGCAGGGGATGGCAGATTTTGTTTGGTAGAGTAATTTCAGGTTTCAATTACCTGGAGTCTACTGTAAGGCAATTTCAACCTTTAAATCTTACACGTTGTTTTTGCTTTCACCAACATTACAGTCCTTCCTTCCCCTCCACCATCCTCCTAGCAACTGTCAACCTTTTAATTTATGTCAACAAAAAGTCCCAATTCCAGCTTTTAGGCATGTCTGCAATGGTGACTTTGATTCCAGAGCTGCTGGGCACTCGCGGGCTTCGGTACTTCAGTGCCTCTAGATACGAGCCTGTTTCTCTTTCTGTGCCCAGGCATGGATGTCGCAGCCTACCTTTACGTGCCCAAGCTTCAAAACTCTGGTGGAAATGAATATCAACACACCACCACGAAGAGTCTCCCATGCTGGGGAAAGCTCCGGGGAGCCGACTGCCAAAATGTCATCAGCCACTTAAAGGGAAAGTTTGAATGATGGCCCTGCTTCTGGTGGAGTTTCCTTCCGTCCCGGATGTAAACACGCTGTCCTAGTCAGAGTCCGCTGTTATTTTTAGCTATGACAAAAGTGCATCTGAAAAGCCGGTTCTGTTGCACTTGGAAAATACCAGATCACTCGAAGTGCCAAATATGCTGAGGAAAAAAACATTGCTGGAGAGGGCTCGCCCCGGACAGTCTGCATGAACCCTTCATGGCTTCCGCTCCCCTCTTTTTCCCACACAGACACACAGATGCACGCTCACACGCCCAGGGCAGCTTCGGACCTCACAGGCTGGAGGTGAACCATGCTCAGGGGCTCTTTTTTTCAGAAACAAATCTGGAGTATGTTGAGTGTCTTCATTCACCAAATTGAACCTAAGCTTCTTTGCTAAGCAGTGTTATTTCTGTCTTTGGTTATAAGCAGGAGGTTTAATTTAAGCTGCAAAAAGCATTAATAGAGCCTTTGTTTTTTTGTTTTCTGAAAAAGCCGTGGCTGCATACCTTTTACACGTGGCCGAGTGGGTGATCTGACCGTGGCCCTTCCTTAAGCAAAAGTTGTTGGGAGTTGTCACTAATGCAAGGAAGGTCGCATTTGGGAGGGGACGGACACGCTGCAGTCATCAGAATAATGCTTTGGAGAAGGCAGCTCCCTGGTGATTTTGGAAGAGGGACAGGTGACGGACAGGGGTAGAGAAAACAAGTTCTATGGCACCAAAACGCCTTCCCCACCAGCAGGACACGGCGGGGACTGTTTGGCGGAGACGATGCCGCAGCCTGGATGCTGTGGACCGGCACCGATGCTGTAGAGCAGCG